>NW_027507686.1:5740621-5750211 GCF_037356315.1 Lithobates pipiens | reverse complement strand
AATAAAAAAATCGCTGAAAGAGGAAGCGAGACAAGACATCCATATTAACAAAATCGCCTGACTGTTTGATGGTGTTTTGTATGCCGGATACATATTCATGCAGGTGAAAGGATTGTTTAGACCTCCGGATAAGCTGGAACAACCTTCTCTGCTTTCGCCTCAACTCTATTTAAAGCCGAAAAACTATGTATAAAAAAAAATGCCGGAAGGAGTCGGAAAGGGATTTCTTCTGTTTCTTAAAGAGGAAGTAAACCCTGATGGGTGTTACTTCCTCTTTGATTCCCTGCAAAGGGCAAAGCATAATGGATTACTATGCATCGCATCGCATCGCATCGCATAGTAGTCAGTTATGTGTCACTTACCTGACACAGGAGCCAGCGAAGTCACCGCTGTCCCTGTAGACCGCCACATCCATCTTCTCGGTGGGGTCTCGCAGCTCCGCCGCTGTCATTCGGCGAAGCCGCGATGACGTCACTCCCCGCGCATGCGCACGGGAGCCGAGACGCGCGGCATCTTCGTTATCGAGGATGCCACGCTCAGCGCGCCGCTGTCTACGGTGCATGCGCCGTAGACAGCGGTGCCCGTCTTCAGGCAAATATCTCCTAAACCGTATAGGTTTAGGAGATATTTCTTGGACCTACAGGTAAGCTTTAATCTAAGCTTACCTGTAGGTCAAAGTGGTTTGTAAGGGTTTACAACCACTTTAAATCCAGAGCTGCCGATTAGGGAGGAGGTTGTCTTCTCGCCCCATTATGCTTCTCCAGGTGCCTTGTGGTGTTCACAATATGCACACACCCTTTCCACATCGGTGACAATATTTCTGGACGTGTTGATGGTCAATCGCCGGCTCCTTCGATTTTTCCTTGATGCGTTTGGATTCCGAGGCGTCGCTCGCAAGACGCTTTCATCCTTGGAAATCAGTTGCGAAATTTCTGGCCATGTTGATGGTTCGGTCGCTGGTTCCTCGATGAATTCCGCGCGCTGCTCACAACGCATTTCCAAACCCTTGTCCACCATTGACAATGTCACATCTACCTAGGGGGCGGACTAACAACTCATGGGGCCCCCCCGGCAATAGGAGATTATGGGGCCCCCCCAGGCAATCAGAGATTATGGGGCCACACAGTATACACACACACAGTATACACATACACACACACACACAGTATACAATCACACAGTAAACACATACATGTACACACAGTGTACACAGACATGTTTCTATTGGCTGAGAAGGTACTGGAGAGGTGGGGCAGCTATAATCTCTGGATTTTTAGATGTAAAAAAAAAAAACACTGTCCCTGGTTTTACTTAGGGAGGCAACCCTGATGGGGCCCTTCTAGTGGCTCGGGAGCCCTCGGGCAGTGCCCGAGTGGCCGAATGGTCAGTCCGCCCCCTGCATCTACCCCAATACAGGTGTGCCCAGAGCTCTGTGTATTATGTAGTACTGTGCCCAGTGCTCTGTGTATTATATACTCCTGTACCCCAGAGCTCTGTGTATTAGGTAGTCCTGTACCCAGAGCTCTGTGTATTAGGTAGTCCTGTGCCCAGAGCTCTGTGTATTAGGTAGTCCTGTGCCCAGAGCTCTGTGTATTAGGTAGTCCTGTGCCCAGAGCTCTGTGTATTAGGTATTCTTGTGCCCAGAGCTCTGTGTATTAGGTAGTCTTGTGCCCAGAGCTCTGTGTATTATGTAGTACTGTGCCCAGTGCTCTGTGTATTATATACTCCTGTACCCAGAGCTCTGTGTATTATATACTCCTGTACCTAGAGCTCTGTGTATTATATACTCCTGTACCCAGAGCTCTGTGTATTATATACTCCTGTACCCAGAGCTCTGTGTATTATATACTCCTGTACCCAGAGCTCTGTGTATTATATACTCCTGTGCCCAGAGCTCTGTTTATTATGTAGCCCTGTACCTAGAGCTCTGTGTATTATATACTCCTGTGCCCAAGAGCTCTGTTATTATGTAGTCCTTTACCCAGAGCTCTGTGTATTAGGTAGTCCTGTGCCCAGAGCTTTGTGTATTAGGTAGTCCTGTGCCCAGAGCTTTGTGTATTAGGTAGTCCTGTGGCATTTGACAGTAAAAAAAAAAGTCCCTAGATTTCATAAAAAAAAAAAAAAAAAAATTCATTAAAAAATCTGGTCACCATATATTAGCGGGTCCTGATGACAGGAGTTGAGAACTTCTGTCCTAAGGGGATAAAATCCTTTTTGTTATATGAATATAGAGAATCGCACTCGGGTGGATTTTATCCTTGGTGGGCTTCTTTTTGACGTTTTTGTCCTTTTATTTTATTTTTGAGTTTCTTTGATTTATTGCGTTTTGAACCCACCTTGATTGGCGATTGCTTTCATGTTGACGGGATTTATGTAGATCGCAGCGCTACTGATAGAGTGATAAATATTTGCACTTTTGATATTTTTTGATCGTATCTGAGATTCGCCTTTTATAAACTTTGGATCTTCTTGAATAGAAAATGGACTCTGGAACCTTTACATTGCGTTGATGTGATTTATACGCAGCGCGTTCCAGATAGGTGGGGGGGGGGGGGGAGGGGCGGGGGATTCGGGTTCGAATCCCTTTATTAAATGACCATTCTTGGCATCGCCTGGGAAATCGCACGCGCAAGCTGTTCACAACTCCCACGTTATCCTTGTTTTTCATGCTAGGATTTTATTTACAGATCTTCTTCCCATGAAAAGAATCCTCCGAATAACGAGACGCATTTATTTCTTATGGAAGGACCCCGCGCAAAAATGTGCGAAACTTCAGGGAAAATCATTGCTTTCTAACAGGAATTTATAGCATTGTTGGTCTCCTTTTGAAAATGCTGGTTGCCTGGCTGGCATACCGAGGTGTCTGACGTCAAAGCAGTCTTAACCATTACCTACTATATTGTATCGTATTGTGTGTTTGTGAGTTTGTGTGTTGTGTGTTAGTGCCCTATCATTGGTATCAGTGGGAGGAATAGTGCCCTATCATTGGTATCAGTGGGGGGAATAATGCCCCATCATTGGTGTCAGTGGGAGGAATAATGCCCCATCATTGGTGTCAGTAGGAGGGATAGTGCCTCATCATTGGTGTCAGTGGGAGGAATAGTGCCCCATCATTGGTGTCAGTGGGAGGATTGGATCTGCATCATTGGTATCAGTGGGAGGAATAGTGCCTCATCATTGGTGTCAGTGGGAGGAATAGTGCCTCATCATTGGTGTCAGTGGGAGGAATAGTGCCTCATCATTGGTGTCAGTGGGAGGAATAGTGCCCCATCATTGGTGTCAGTGGAGGATTGGATCTGCATCATGGTGTCAGTGGGAGGAATAGTGCCCCATCATTGGTGTCAGTGGGAGGAATAGTGCCCCATCATTGGTGTCAGTGGGAGGAATAGTGCCCCATCATTGGTGTCAGTGGGAGGAATAGTGCCCATCATTGGTGTCAGTGGGAGGAATAGTGCCCCATCATTGGTGTCAGTGGGGGGAATAGTGCTCCATCATTGGTGTCAGTGGGAGGAATAGTGCCCCATCATGGTGTCAGTGAGAGGAATAGTGCCCCATTATTGGTGTCAGTGGGAGGAATAGTGCCCTATCATTGGTGTCAGTGGGAGCAATAGTGCCCGATCATTGGTATCAGTGGAAGGAATAGTGCCCCATCATTGGTGTCAGTGGGAGAAATAGTACCCCATCATTGGTATCAGTGGGAGGAATAGTGCCCCATCATTGGTGTCAGTGGGAGGAATAGTGCCCCATCATTGGTGTCAGTGGGAGGGATAGTGCCTCATCATTGGTGTCAGTGGGAGGAATAGTGCCCCATTATTGGTATCAGTAGGAGGAATAGTGCCCCGTCATTGGTGTCAGTGGAAGGAATAGTGCCTCATCATTGGTGTCAGTGGGAGGATTGTATCTGCATCATTGGTGTCAGTGGGAGGAATAGTGCCTCATCATTGGTGTCAGTGGGAGGAATAGCGCCCCATCATTGGTGTCAGTGGGAGGAATAGTGCCCCATCATTGGTGTCAGTGGGAGGGATAGTGCCTCATCATTGGTGTCAGTGGGAGGAATAGTGCCCCATTATTGGTATCAGTAGGAGGAATAGTGCCCATCATTGGTGTCAGTGGGAGGAATTAGCGCCCATCATTGGTGTCAGTGGGAGGAATAGTGCCCCATCATTGGTGTCAGTGGGAGGAATAGTGCCCCATCATTGGTGTCAGTGGGAGGAATAGTGCCCATCATTGGTATCAGTGGGAGGAATAGTGCTCCATCATTGGTGTCAGTGGGAGGAATAGTACCCCATCATTGGTGTCAGTGGGAGGAATAGTGCCCTATCATTGGTGTCAGTGGGAGCAATAGTGCCCGATCATTGGTATCAGTGGAAGGAATAGTGCCCCATCATTGGTGTCAGTGGGAGAAATAGTACCCCATCATTGGTGTCAGTGGGAGAAATAGTACCCCATCATTGGTATCAGTGGGAGGAATAGTGCCCCATCATTGGTGTCAGTGGGAGAAATAGTACCCCATCATTGATGTCAGTGGGAGGAATAGTGCCCCGTCATTGGTGTCAGTGGGAGGATAGTGGGGGGAATAGTGCCCCATCTTTGGTGTCAGTGGGCAGAATAGTGCACTATGGTAGTGCCAGTGGATAGAATGGTGCCCATGGGCCCCATATAGGCAAGCAAATGGCCATATCCATCCCACAGACCGCAGTTTGGAGACCACTGTCCCAGCTGCAGCCATGAATCTGGTAGAACCACTTACACTCCCGGGACATCCATTTAGGGGAAGAAAAAAACCTTCCTTAAAAGGGGCATTACATCAACCCCTGCCTATGCATATACCCAAAACAAAAACAAATAGAAACAATGAAAAAAAGAAATAAATAAACAATGGCATCATTTGCATTTTAAATATATGCCAGGAATTTGGCCTTTAAAGCTTGCTGGTGACAGGGAAAGAATACAAGAAACAACAGCCGAAACATCCATCCCTGAGATTCTTACAAATGCCCAAATCTGACTGGTTCTCTTTAAGCTTTTTTTTCATATAGCAATGAATTTGAAAGATTGGAAAATAAGACTTCTGGTTAGGAAGAAGTGGGCTGTAGGGATTCAGCTTTGGGCTGCGGTCAGGGACCGGGGCAGGGGAGGGAGGGGGCCGGGGGGAAGAACGGGAGGGGTTATGCAGCCAAAATGAAAACAAGAGCCCCCCCCCAGGAATTTGTGTTCCTGTTTCATTGTTGATGTCAAATGTTCCCTATTTGGCCGGAATCGGTACCCTTGGCCGGGTGTCAGCGGCAGACTTCGGCACGTACTCTATTTGTTCCACATTATCTCTGCCGATATACAGAATCCATTTAAACTGAGTTACGAGGAACAATATGAAGTGCATTGTCTTCGATCAGTTTGTCTAATTTCCCAGCAGTCCCCGGAGTGCGGCAGGTGGAATGTGACGCATCCTTCGCCAATAACCAACCCGAACGCGGGCCGGGGGAAATCGCATTAAAACATGCAGAAATAGGAGTCTGTTTCTTCCCGGCATGAACTTGTTACCTTCGCGTTCGGCGAGCGGACTTTCCAGAGATTGAAATTTTAAACGGGTAATCAAACTCTATATTGTTTCCGGCCCGAGGGTCGCCGTCATTATTATCTCTCAGCGACGGGAAGCCAGCCTTGAACCTTCCCTCTCGCCACAATCTTTCCGGTGCGAGAGTAACGGCCTTCGATGACGGCTTTTCTCGTAACAATTTGCCAATAACGCAAATTACCGCTTGGAAAAAAACGCTCGGGCTGGAGGTTCAAGTGCCTGACCTCGGTGTAAATACAGACCAAAAAAAAAAAAAGAAGGTTTTTCTGTGTGATTGAGGAACGTTGTGTTGTGTTACGATCGTTTTCTAGGTTTTATTTCTCTTAAAAGCCCAATGGCATTGTGCGCTCCAAGGCTTTGCCGAGCGAAGAGCGGCTCAGATCTGTTCACGAGGAAAGTTATACAATGTCGCGTCGGCTCCAACATTTGTCAATTGAATTCTTTGTGGTCGTGGCTTGTTGTGTAACGGGAGCCACAAGGGCTGTCTGTGGTATTGCTTGGACCCGGGGCAAACATTTTCATCATCAGCCCCCGCCCCCCCCCCCCCCCCCCATGCAATTCCACTCTCCACCCCACCAACATCCCGAAGATCAAACACGAGCAAAGATTTACCGGATCTCTCCAAACTGTAACAATGTAAACGTGAAGAACTGGTCCACAAACAAGTCCTTACCTTGACCTGTTACAGTACATACTACAACTGTAGTAACAAAGGACCCCACCCCCCCCATCATTACACAGGACCCCCCCTTCCTCCATCATTACACAGGACCCCCCCTCCATCATTACACAGGACCCCCCTCACCCATACTACCCCCATCTTTACACAGGACCCCCCTCACCCATACTACCCCCATCATTACACAGGACTCCCCTCACCCATACTACCCCCATCATTACACAGGACCCCCCTCACCCATACTACCCCCATCATTACACAGGACCCCCCTCCTCCATCATTACACAGGACCCCCCCTCACCCATACTACCCCCATCATTACACAGGACTCCCCTCACCCATACTACCCCCATCATTACACAGGACCCCCCTCCTCCATCATTACACAGGACCCCCCCTCACCCATACTACCCCCATCATTACACAGGACCCCCCCTCACCCATACTACCCCCATCATTACACAGGACCCCCCTCACCCATACTACCCCCATCATTACACAGGACCCCCCTCCTCCATCATTACACAGGACCCCCCCTCACCCATACTACCCCCATCATTACACAGGACCCCCCCTCACCCATACTACCCCCATCATTACACAGGACCCCCCTCACCCATACTACCCCCATCATTACACAGGACCCCCCTCCTCCATCATTACACAGGACCCCCCTCACCCATACTACCCCCATCATTACACAGGACCCCCCCCTCCTCCATCATTACACAGGACCCCCCCTCACCCATACTACCCCCATCATTACACAGGACCCCCCTCACCCATACTACCCCCATCATTACACAGGACTCCCCTCACCCATACTACCCCCATCTTTACACAGGACCCCCCTCACCCATACTACCCCCATCATTACACAGGACCCCCCCTCACCCATACTACCCCCATCATTACACAGGACCCCCCTCACCCATACTACCCCCATCATTACACAGGACCCCCCTCACCCATACTACCCCCATCATTACACAGGACCCCCCCTCACCCATACTACCCCCATCATTACACAGGACCCCCCTCACCCATACTACCCCCATCATTACACAGGACCCCCCCTCCATCATTACACAGGACCCCCCTCACCCATACTACCCCCATCATTACACAGGACCCCCCACACCCATACTACCCCATCATTACACAGGACCCCCCACACCCATATTACCCCCATCATTACACAGGACCCCCCACACCCATATTACCCCCATCATTACAGAGGACCCCCTCACCCATACTACCCCCATCATTACACAGGACCCCCTCACCCATACTACCCCCATCATTACACAGGACCCCCCCTCCTCCATCATTACACAGGACCCCCCCTCACCCATACTACCCCCATCATTACACAGGACCCCCCTCACCCATACTACCCCCATCATTACACAGGACCCCCCCCTCCTCCATGATTACACAGGACCCCCCTCACCCATACTACCCCCATCATTACACAGGACCCCCCTCACCCATATTACCTCCATCATTACACAGGACCCTCTTCTCTTCTTCTCCATACTACCCCCATCACTACACAGGACCCCCCCCCCCCCTCCTCCATACTACCCCCATCATTACACAGGACCTCCTTCTCCATACTACCCCCATCATTACACAGGACCCCCTCCATACTACCCCCATCATTACACAGGTCTCCCCCCCATACTACCCCCATCATTACACAGGACCCCCCCCCATTACTATCTCCATTATTACACAGGACCCCATTCTTCACACTACCCCCATCATTACACAGGACTCCTCCCCATACTACCTACATCATTACACCGGACCCCCTTCTCCATACTACCCCCATCATTACACTGGACCCACCTCACCCATACTACCCCATCATTACACAGGACCCCCCTCACCCATACTACCCCCATCATTACACAGGACCTCCTCCATACTACCCCCATCATTACACAGGACCCCCCATTCTACCCCCATCACTACATAGGACTCCCATCTCTATACTACCCCCATCATTACACAGGACCCTCCTCACCCATAGTCAGAGTTAGAGGCTCTTTCCCACCCAAAACCTCTCTGAGAGTCTCTGAATTCTGGGTCCCATTAATGACTTAATTATACTCAGCTTTTCCTTTCTATCGGATCTCCCGAGAACCCCTCACCCTGTATAAGTGAGGACCCCTGAGTACTCACTGAGATCCGATGACTGCTTCCTGTCCCCTTCAGCCCTCTCCCGCAGGTGGGTTATCCTTTTTCAGGACCACAGTACCCATAGTCAGGGTTAGAGGCTCTTTCTCCCCAAAATCTCTCCCAGGGCCTCTGAATTCCGAGTTTCATATAAGGACTTAATTATCCTGGGAAATCTGCAAACTAGCTCTTCTTCTCTATCGGATCACCCCTCACCCTGTATGGGTGAGGACCCCTGAGTACTCACTGAGATCTGATGACTGCTTCCTGTCCTCTTCAGCCCTCTCCTGCAGGTGGGTTAAACTTTACAGAACCACAGTACCATTAGTCAGGGTTAGAAGCTCTTTTCCACCCAAAACCTCTCTGAGAGTCTCTGAATTTCGTGTCCCATTAATGACTTAATTATACTCAGCTTTTACTTTCTATCGGATCACCCCAGAACCCCTCACCCTGTATGGGTGAGGACCCCTGAGTACTCACTGAGATCCGATGACTGCTTCCTGTCCCCTTCAGCCCTCTCCTGCAGGTGGGTTATCCTTTTTCAGGACCACAGTACCCATAGTCAGGGTTAGAGGCTCTTTCCCACCCAAAAGCTCTCCGAGAGTCTCTGAATTCCGAGATTCATATAAGGACTTAATTATTCTGGGGAAGCTGCAAATCAGCTTTAGATCACCCCAGAACCCCTCACCCTGTATGGGCGAGGACCCCTGAGTGCCGTGCTTCTTTTTGTCACCCTTAAAAGGGACCACAAACCCAACTAATGGGGGCACATACTGGATTGGCCTTCCAGGACCCATCCCTGACAGATTGGTTGAAAAACCAACTTTTGATAAGCAAGTGGCCACCATTAGACCCCTTTCACACTGGGGCGTTTTTCAGGCGTTTTTCAGGCGCTTTAGGGTTAGAAAAAGCGCCTGTAAAGCGCTTGAAAGAAGCCTCATCTGCAGTCCCAATGTGAAAGCCCAAGTGCTTTAAGAATCCTTTCACAATGTCAGCGCCCGAAAAACGCTCGTAAAGTGCTGCTTAAACTAGCAGCGCTTTACCAGCGTTTTTCAAGCGTTATTGGGGCGCTTTTAACCCCTGCTAGTGGCCAAATAAAGGGTTAAAAGCGCCCACAAAACGCTGCTGCCAATAGCGTTTTTCTGGCGTTTT
>NW_027507686.1:5413121-5735621 GCF_037356315.1 Lithobates pipiens | reverse complement strand
AGTCCTTCTGTGTTTTTATCTCCATCCTCGGCTGTGGTCAAAATCACATACGCTGTGTGGCCCTCTATAATAAAGGGACCATTAAGTTCTGGTAAGCGGCACTTTGTCTATTTGTGGTGGAGGTGGTTCACAGACATCTTTCGGTGGAAGTTTGATCGTCACACTGGTGTTTAAACCTATTGTATATCTGAGGACTATTATATAGTTGATTGATTTTTGATTAATTTACATGCGATAGTGACACGTTCATGGGATCTATTGATCAGTGTTTTAGGACACGTGAATTAGATATTTACACATAATTCATTTTTAGAATTATTTATATTGACTCATTTGTTTTCAAATTTTTTTTTTTTTGCACTTTTAACATTTGACTATTTTGAAGCACTTTATGTCACCTTTTGCACTTTATATTTTCAGAGCACTTTATGCATAATTTGCACGTTACTAATTTGAATGTCATTGTGGTCATTTTTGTACTACGTTGATTTGATGAGTGTTGTCACGTATTAGCGCAGCTCCTTTTGAAAATTAAACCAAATATAACACACCTGCTCCCCATTCATACCTGAGACCTGAGTCACATGACACCGGGGGAGGGAAAATGGCTCATTGGGCCCAATTTGGACATTTTCTCTTAGGGGCGTACTGACTTTTGTCGCCAGCGGTTTAGACATTAATGGCTGTGTGTTGAGTTATTTTGAGGGGACAGGAAATTTACACTGTTATACAAGCTGTACACTCACTACTTTACATTGTAGACAAGTGTCATTTCTTCAGTGTTGTCACATGAAAAGATAGAAGAGAAGATTTATACAAACGTGAGGGGTGTACTCACTTTTGTGAGATACCGTATATATATATATATATATATATATATATATATATATATATATTAAATAATAAGATATTAAATAACGAAACTGATTAATTAACTCACCATTATTTATATGTATTACAAATTTAATGCTTTAATGCCTATATATATATATATATATATATATATAATGTTTAACCACTTCAGCCCCGGACCATTTTGCTGCCCAAGGACCAGACCACTTTTTGCGATTCGGCGCTGCGTCGATTTAATTGACAATTGCGCGGTCGTGCGATGTGGCTCCCAAACAAAATTTATGTCCTTTTTTTTCCCACAAATAGAGTTTCTTTTGGTGGTATTTGATCACCTCTGCGGTTTTTATTTTTTGCGCTATAAACAAAAATAGAGCGACAATTTTGACAAAAACGCATTATTTTTTACTTTTTGTTATAATAAATATCCCCCAAAAATATATAAAAAAACATTTTTTTTCCTCAGTTTAGGCCGATACGTATTCTTCTACATATTTTTGGTAAAAAAAAATCGCAATAAGCGATTATTGATTGGTTTGCGCAAAAGTTATAGCGTTTACAAAATAGGGGATAGTTTTAAGGCATTTTTATTAATAATTTTTTTTTTTTTACTAGTAATGGCGGCGATCAGCGATTTTTATTGTGACTGCGACATTGTGGCGGACACATCGGACATTTTTGACACATTTTTGGGACCGTTGTCATTTATACAGCGATCACTGCTATATAAATGCACTGATTCCTGTGTAAATTACACTGGCAGTGAAGGGGTTAACCAGTGGGTGGCAGTGTAGGGGTTAAGTGTTCCTAGGGGTGTGTTACTAACTGTGGGGGGGCTGGGCTTTCATTTAGTGAACACCGATCTCTGCTCCAATCACATGGAGCAGAGATCAGCGTCACTTGTTGCTAGGCAGAACGGGGAGATTCTGTTTACAACGGCATCTCTCCGTTCAGCCGCCCCATGAGACGATCGCGGGTATGCCCGCGGCGATCGAGTCCGCGGGACCCGCGACCGGACTCACGGGCGGTCCTGACCAGCACGCGAGCGCGCCGCCGCAGGCGCGCTCGCGATGGCAGGGTGGCATTAAAGATTGGACGTACCTGTACGCCAATATGCCTGCCCGTGCCATTCTGCCGACGTACATCGGCGTGCGCTGGTCGGGAACCGGTTAAAGTGATTGTAAAGGTAAAATATTAAAAAAATAACAAACATGTCTATAGTTACCTGCTCTGTGCAATTGAATTACCCTGAACCCTCTCTTATCGTGTCCTCTCCTCTCTGTCCAGTACCCCCAGTTCCCAGGGAAAACTGCCCCACGGGGGCACTCATGCATGCTCACTCCTAACTCGGCCCATCTCCCCCACTCCCTTGTCAACGGCTTTGATTGACAGCAGCGGGAGCCAATGGCTCCCCAGGGCCCCAGCAAAGCCACTGAGACCCGGAAGTGAGGGGAGAGAAGAGCAGCAGACAGGCATGCACGGCACTGGATAGAATGAGGGTTTAGGTAGGTAAAAGGAGGGGGTGAGAGGTGGGGATGCCGATGCCTTAACTTTTTTTTCATGAATGCATGTACTGTATACAATAAAAAAAATGGCAAAAAATGTAAATAATAAAAATAAAAACTACTGACACCAGTGGTGGAGCTACCTGGGTCACAAAGGTCGCACTTGCGCCTCTCTTATTAGTCACTGACATCATAGTGGGTTAGGACAGGGTAATCTAAGGACTGGGCAGAAATACAGATCTATTGGCAAATAAAACATCTCCTATATCTGTATTCTTTTTATCATTTCATATATAGTTACATAGTTAGTCAGGTTGAAAAAAGACACAAGTCCATCCAGTTCAACCACAAGTCCATCCAGTTCAACCACAAGTCCATCCAGTTCAACCACAAGTCCATCCAGTTCAACCACAGTCCATCCAGTTCAACCATAGTTCCATCCAGTTCAACCACAGTTCCATCCAGTTCAACCACAGTCCATCCAGTTCAACCACAAGTCCATCCAGTTCAACCACAAGTCCATCCAGTTCAACCACAAGTCCATTCAGTTCAACCACAAGTCCATCCAGTTCAACCACAGTCCATCCAGTTCAACCACAGTCCATCCACTTCAACCATAGTTCCATCCACTTCAACCACAGTCCATCCAGTTCAACCACAGTTCCATCCAGTTCAACCACAAGTCCATCCAGTTCAACCACAGTCCATCCAGTTCAACCACAGTTCCATCCAGTTCAACCACAGTCCATCCAGTTCAACCACAAGTCCATCCAGTTCAACCACAAGTCCATCCAGTTCAACCTCAAGTCTATCCAGTTCAACCACAGTTCATCCAGTTCAACCACAGTCCATCCAGTTCAACCACAGTCCATCCAGTTCAACCACAGTCCATCCAGTTCAAACACAAGTCCATCCAGTTCAACCACAGTTCCATCCAGTTCAACCACAGTCCATCCAGTTCAAACACAGTTCCATCCAGTTCAACCACAAGTCCATCCAGTTCAACCACAAGTCCATCCAGTTCAACCACAAGTCCATCCAGTTCAACCACAGTTCCATCCAGTTCAACCACAGTCCATCCAGTTCAACCACAAGTCCATCCAGTTCAACCACAGTCCATCCAGTTCAACCACAAGTCCATCCAGTTCAAACACAGCACAATATACATCAGCCTTAAACATTTGAAAGGTTTAAGGTCATGTAATCAAATTAGTAAATGTACCACGACACACATCTATTGAGCGGCATCCTAGTCCTGCTAGCGCCAGGCTATGGTACTTCAGAGGTACCGCTTCTCACAAATAATTGGAAAGTGTTGTTTGCTGTGCAAAGGGTTCCCACGTCCTTCTTAAACCCGAGTATTCATTTGGAATAACGTAGCCAGATGTATAGTAAGTCAAATAATTGCCACGATGTCTCCAACTGTGACTGAATCTTGTTATTTCCCTCAAAAAGATTATTTTGTGTACCACCTGTAAAGCGCCACCATGTGACATTTCTGCTTTATTGCTGAGTACTAAATGTGTCGTCGTTCCTCACCACAGGAAATGTACAGGTCATCTTTTTACAGCAGAAAATCATTTATTGAGGCTGATTATTTGGTCTCAAATAGTTGTATATGTTTAACTTGAAAGTATCTCCAAAAAAATAATAATTCAAACCCAGCCATTCGCAATCAGGGTTCTGTGGAAATCTAGGGTTCCTCCAACGTTTTAGGCTAATTGACCATCTGATGGTGCTTGCATGGTTACTTGGGGTCAACGCTACTTGGCAGAGCCAGTGAAGTGGCATTGGCCTATTTAGCCATCTGCAAGAATGACATTCATCCCACTGATCACCAATGTAAGGAACATTCTTCTCACTGATCACCAATGTAAGGAACATTCATCCCACTGATCACCAATGTAAGGAACATTCTTCTCACTGATCACCAATGTAAGGAACATTCATCCCACTGATCACCAATGTAAGGAACATTCATCCCACTGATCACCAATGTAAGGAACATTCATCCCACTGATCACCAATGTAAGGAACATTCTTCTCACTGATCACCAATGTAAGGAACATTCTTCTCACTGATCACCAATGTAAGGAACATTCTTCCCACTGATCACCAATGTAAGGAACATTCTTCTCACTGATCACCAATGTAAGGAACATTCTTCCCACTGATCACCAATGTAAGGAACATTCTTCTCACTGATCACCAATGTAAGGAACATTCTTCCCACTGATCACCAATGTAAGGAACATTCATCCCACTGATCACCAATGTAAGGAACATTCATCCCACTGATCACCAATGTAAGGAACATTCTTCCCACTGATCACCAATGTAAGGAACATTCATCCCACTGATCACCAATGTAAGGAACATTCTTCTCACTGATCACCAATGTAAGGAACATTCTTCTCACTGATCACCAATGTAAGGAACATTCATCCCACTGATCACCAATGTAAGGAACATTCATCCCACTGATCACCAATGTAAGGAACATTCTTCTCACTGATCACCAATGTAAGGAACATTCTTCCCACTGATCACCAATGTAAGGAACATTCTTCCCACTGATCACCAATGTAAGGAACATTCTTCTCACTGATCACCAATGTAAGGAACATTCTTCTCACTGATCACCAATGTAAGGAACATTCTTCTCACTGATCACCAATGTAAGGAACATTCTTCTCACTGATCACCAATGTAAGGAACATTCTTCCCACTGATCACCAATGTAAGGAACATTCTTCTCACTGATCACCAATGTAAGGAACATTCTTCTCACTGATCACCAATGTAAGGAACATTCTTCCCACTGATCACCAATGTAAGGAACATTCTTCCCACTGATCACCAATGTAAGGGACATTCTTCCCACTGATCACCAATGTAAGGGACATTCTTCCCACTGATCACCAATGTAAGGAACATTCTTCTCACTGATCACCAATGTAAGGAACATTCTTCTCACTGATCACCAATGTAAGGAACATTCTTCTCACTGATCACCAATGTAAGGAACATTCTTCCCACTGATCACCAATGTAAGGAACATTCTTCCCACTGATCACCAATGTAAGGAACATTCTTCTCACTGATCACCAATGTAAGGAACATTCTTCTCACTGATCACCAATGTAAGGAGCATTCTTCTCACTGATCACCAATGTAAGGAACATTCTTCTCACTGATCACCAATGTAAGGAACATTCTTCTCACTGATCACCAATGTAAGGAACATTCTTCCCACTGATCACCAATGTAAGGAACATTCTTCTCACTGATCACCAATGTAAGGAACATTCTTCTCACTGATCACCAATGTAAGGAACATTCTTCTCACTGATCACCAATGTAAGGAACATTCTTCTCACTGATCACCAATGTAAGGAACATTCTTCTCACTGATCACCAATGTAAGTAACATTCTTCTCACTGATCACCAATGTAAGTAACATTCTTCTCACTGATCACCAATGTAAGGAACATTCTTCTCACTGATCACCAATGTAAGGAACATTCTTCTCACTGATCACCAATGTAAGGAACATTCTTCCCACTGATCACCAATGTAAGGAACATTCTTCTCACTGATCACCAATGTAAGGAACATTCTTCCCACTGATCACCAATGTAAGGAACATTCTTCTCACTGATCACCAATGTAAGGAACATTCTTCTCACTGATCACCAATGTAAGGAACATTCTTCTCACTGATCACCAATGTAAGGAACATTCTTCTCACTGATCACCAATGTAAGGAACATTCTTCTCACTGATCACCAATGTAAGGAACATTCTTCTCACTGATCACCAATGTAAGGAACATTCTTCTCACTGATCACCAATGTAAGGAACATTCATCCCACTGATCACCAATGTAAGGAACATTCTTCTCACTGATCACCAATGTAAGGAACATTCTTCTCACTGATCACCAATGTAAGGGACATTCTTCTCACTGATCACCAATGTAAGGAACATTCTTCCCACTGATCACCAATGTAAGGGACATTCTTCTCACTGATCACCAATGTAAGGAACATTCTTCCCACTGATCACCAATGTAAGGAACATTCTTCTCACTGATCACCAATGTAAGGAACATTCTTCTCACTGATCACCAATGTAAGGAACATTCTTCCCACTGATCACCAATGTAAGGAACATTCTTCTCACTGATCACCAATGTAAGGAACATTCTTCTCACTGATCACCAATGTAAGGAACATTCTTCTCACTGATCACCAATGTAAGGAACATTCTTCTCACTGATCACCAATGTAAGGAACATTCTTCTCACTGATCACCAATGTAAGGAACGTTCTTCTCACTGATCACCAATGTAAGGAACATTCTTCTCACTGATCACCAATGTAAGGAACATTCTTCCCACTGATCACCAATGTAAGGAACATTCTTCTCACTGATCACCAATGTAAGGAACATTCTTCCCACTGATCACCAATGTAAGGAACATTCTTCTCACTGATCACCAATGTAAGGAACATTCTTCTCACTGATCACCAATGTAAGGAACATTCTTCTCACTGATCACCAATGTAAGGAACATTCTTCTCACTGATCACCAATGTAAGGAACATTCTTCTCACTGATCACCAATGTAAGGAACATTCTTCTCACTGATCACCAATGTAAGGAACATTCATCCCACTGATCACCAATGTAAGGAACATTCTTCTCACTGATCACCAATGTAAGGAACATTCTTCTCACTGATCACCAATGTAAGGAACATTCTTCTCACTGATCACCAATGTAAGGAACATTCTTCTCACTGATCACCAATGTAAGGAACATTCTTCTCACTGATCCCCAATGTAAAGAACATTCTTCTCACTGATCACCAATGTAAGGAACATTCTTCTCACTGATCACCAATGTAAGGAACATTCTTCTCACTGATCACCAATGTAAGGAACATTCTTCTCACTGATCACCAATGTAAGGAACATTCTTCCCACTGATCACCAATGTAAGGAACATTCTTCTCACTGATCACCAATGTAAGGAACATTCTTCTCACTGATCACCAATGTAAGGAACATTCTTCCCACTGATCACCAATGTAAGGAACATTCTTCTCACTGATCACCAATGTAAGGAACATTCTTCCCACTGATCACCAATGTAAGGAACATTCTTCTCACTGACCACCAATGTAAGGAACATTCTTCTCACTGATCACCAATGTAAGGAACATTCTTCTCACTGACCACCAATGTAAGGAACATTCTTCCCACTGATCACCAATGTAAGGAACATTCTTCTCACTGATCACCAATGTAAGGAACATTCTTCTCACTGATCACCAATGTAAGGAACATTCTTCTCACTGATCACCAATGTAAGGAACATTCTTCTCACTGATCACCAATGTAAGGAACATTCATCCCACTGATCACCAATGTAAGGAACATTCTTCTCACTGATCACCAATGTAAGGAACATTCATCCCACTGATCACCAATGTAAGGAACATTCTTCTCACTGATCACCAATGTAAGGAACATTCTTCTCACTGATCACCAATGTAAGGAACATTCTTCTCACTGATCACCAATGTAAGGAACATTCTTCTCACTGATCACCAATGTAAGGAACATTCTTCTCACTGATCACCAATGTAAGGAACATTCTTCTCACTGATCACCAATGTAAGGAACATTCTTCCCACTGATCACCAATGTAAGGAACATTCTTCTCACTGATCACCAATGTAAGGAACATTCTTCCCACTGATCACCAATGTAAGGAACATTCTTCCCACTGATCACCAATGTAAGGAACATTCTTCTCACTGACCACCAATGTAAGGAACATTCTTCTCACTGATCACCAATGTAAGGAACATTCTTCTCACTGATCACCAATGTAAGGAACATTCTTCTCACTGATCACCAATGTAAGGAACATTCTTCTCACTGATCACCAATGTAAGGAACATTCTTCCCACTGATCACCAATGTAAGGAACATTCTTCTTACTGATCACCAATGTAAGGAACATTCTTCTCACTGATCACCAATGTAAGGAACATTCTTCTCACTGATCACCAATGTAAGGAACATTCTTCTCACTGATCACCAATGTAAGGAACATTCTTCTCACTGATCACCAATGTAAGGAACATTCTTCTCACTGATCACCAATGTAAGGAACATTCTTCTCACTGATCACCAATGTAAGGAACATTCTTCCCAATTTTTCTTTATTAAAAGTCTTGCAATCATTAAGCATAAAATCACAATATATAAATATACATAAATATATACATATTTACATAAATTAAAATAAATATAGCAAAACTGCTCTCAAACCAAAAAAAAAAAAATACTTTCCAGCAATAACATAAATCCTATTACGACTCACGCCATTACACCAGATATCAAACTTGTGAGGTTAAGAAACAATCCCGCACCCATTATGCATGCAGCCCTTCTTCAAAAAGAAGATACTAACCAACAAAAGCTAAGGGAGTGAAAGAACCAGAAAAAGAAAAGAGCTCCTCACCCAGAGATGGGCAGTTCCCCAAAGGCAGGTCTGATATTCCTCCACGCCCTTATCCAGACTGCCCGAGGCTCCCTGCCCTTCTCAAGACCCCGAATTTTCCCAACCTCACCCAGAATATCGTGCACCACCACCTCAACAGAGAGGACTTTCTTCCGCAGGGTAATCTGGCACCGTGCATTCCATGTGAAGTAACGGACAACTATACTAACTAAAAACAGTGTATCCAAATCAAAATCCCAGTGAGTCGGGAATGCCCCATACACCCACTCCGCATAACTCATGCGATAGAAAAAGGGGATGCCTAGAGCCCTCCCCACCCTTTTATACACCTCTATGTTAAAGGGACACTGGAGCAAAAAGTGGTCCATAGACTCCACTTTACCAACACACTCCGCTCTAGGACAATCCCGATCATCCACAGGGCGATGCTTCAAGTTCCCTCTCACATAGAGCCTTCCATGGAAGGCGAGCCAGGCTTGATCCCTAAACTTCAAGGGGATTCTTTCTAAATTGATTAAACGCAACCCCTCCCTCATTACAGAGCCTGGGCAATCCCTTAAGGCCAGTGACACACTGAAAGCGGAGGCCAAAATCCTCTTCTCCAGAAGCTTCCTGGGGAGGGACTTGATATCCTCCACTGTCACCTGCCACTGCCGAAGTATTTTCAGACACGGGGCAACATAAGCCGGGAGCTTGCCATGTCGGACTCTCAGACTTTTCACTGGCCCGCCATCTTCCCAGCATCGCAGAAAAGGCCTAAAACAAGATTGAAAAATACCCACCCATCCCGGCGGGTTCTCTGCTAGCATGTTACCAAGATTGTACTTTAAAAACAGCAGAGAAAAGAAAACTATTGGGTTGACCATTCCTAGGCCACCCTCCCGCCTAGACAGGTAAGTTACATTGCGTTTGATCAGGTTCAGCCTACTTCCCCATAACAGTTGGAAAAAGCAGCTGTACACCCTTGCATAGAGAGATACTGGCAAGATACAGACGAAGCTGACATATAAAAAAATTGGGACCAGGTACGTTTTGATCAAGTCAACCCTCTCCCTCAATGAAAGCTTCCATTTCTTCCAGCTTGCTACTTTGGCATTGGCACACACCAACCTGCTTTCCCAATTTCGATGACCATAGTCACCAGGACCAAATTTGATGCCCAACACTTTAATTTCCTGCTGGGGCTCTGGGAAGGCATCCGGAAGTTCGAAGCTTTCACCTTCCTCACCCATCCAGAAAACTTCACTCTTTTCATGGTTGACTTTAGAACCAGAAGCCTCCGTGTACTGCTCTATCATAGAGACCACCTCCTGCGCCTCCTCCGTTCCAGAGACAATAACAGACACATCATCGGCATAGGCCACGACCTTCAAAGGTGGCACACCAGCAATGCCCAAAGGCACCCCGCACAAAGATCCACTCTCTAGCCTTCTTATGAAGGGGTCGATTGCGAATACATATAACAGGGGGCTCAGAGGACATCCCTGGCGCACACCAGAGCCAACCTCAAAAGGCCGTCCAACCCAACCATTAACCAGTGGGAAGCTCTCAGCCCCTTTATATAATGTCTTCAGCCAATCTATAAACCTCCCCTGCAGGCCGTATCTACCAAGTAGCAAATACAGGTACTCGTGATTGACTCTATCAAAAGCCTTCGCCTGATCCAATGCCAGCAAGTACTTTCTCCATCCAGCAGCCCTGCATCGCTCCAAAGCCTCCCGGACAGCTAAAACCGCTGAAAAGGTACTTCTACCTTGGACCGAGCAGTGCTGATGACTGGACAACAAATCGCCTGCCACTGACGACAAGCGCCAAAAAAGAATCTTCGCCAAGATCTTTCTATCAACATTGAGAAGACTGATGGGGCGCCAGTTCTCAATCATTGAGGGGTCTTTACCTTTTGACAGAAGAATCACAGCTGATTGCCTCATGGAGGGAGGGAGCGAACCCTCTTCTAGACAGCTGTTATAAACCTCCGCTAAAAAGGGAGCCAGAATGGACTTAAAACACTTGTAGAACTCAGCTGTCAACCCATCTGGCCCAGGCGATTTTTTGGTAGCCAGCTTCTCTATAGCATGAACTACCTCATACACTGAAATTGGTTCTGTCAAATCCATCAAAGGCAATGTACCATTTCCCAATCCTGGAGTAGAATCCAGAAAGCTTTCCATCTTGTCCCGACAAAGGTCCTTTCTTCCTAGAAGGTCTGCATAATATAATCTGAAGATCTCCAGGATCCCTGATCTGGACTTCACCAGGGAACCCGTACTATCCCTCAGGCCTATGACCGTCTTAACTGCTATGCCTTGCTTACAGTTCTGGTAAGGATCAGGCGAGTGATATTTTCCATAATCCCTCTCCAGAACCAAGGAGGCATGCCGGTCGTATTGACACTTTCTAAGAAGAAACTTCACCTCAGAGATCTCCCCTAGATCTCCTCTATACGAGACAAGACGATCAAGCTTCCTCCGCAAATGCTGGTAGGCAATGTACATACCAAGCTGCTTCTTCTTACTTATGGCCTTGAAAAGTCCAATCGCCCTTTGTTTCACAAGCTCCCACCACTCTGACTTAGTGCTGCAAAAGTCCAGAATAGAAACCTGTGCCTGGAAAAAATCCTCAAAGGATTGTCTTACCTCTACGTCTTCCAGGAGAGCCGAATTCAGTTTCCAGGTACCCCTTCCCCTGGGTGGAGTGTCCGAGGCATTCAGAGTCACAGACAGCATACAGTGGTCAGAGAACTCCACCGCCCTCAACTCAGGAGCCGAGAAAGCAGAGTTCTCCTTTAAAAAAAACCTATCTATCCTACTCTGACTATTCCCTCTCTGAAATGTGAATCCCGTGCTGCCAGGGCAGTGCTTAATATGCACATCTACCAGGCCTGCTTGTCTCACCATATCTCTAAGAAAAACGCTATCGTACGCCAGCCTGTCTATGGAGCCTCTCCTGTCTTCAGGCCTAATTATGGTGTTAAAATCACCTCCAAAGACAACCTGCTGGGACGTAAAAAGGAAGGGCTTGATCTCTGTGAGGAGGCATTTCCTGCCCCATCTTGACTGCGGTCCATAGATATTAATCAGGCGCAAGTCCTGCCCCCTAACAGAGACGTCCAAGACCATGCATCTCCCAATCTCTACCTCAATTACCCGCCGGCACGTTACCATATCGGTTTTAAAAAGGACCGCAACTCCGCTGCAGGGCTCTGCCGCAAGAGACCAAAAGGAGGGACCGCATCTCCACTCCCTTTTTGCTAGATGGACATCGGCCAAAGTATTGAGCCAGGTCTCTTGCAAAAATAAAATCTCGGCATCAAACTCGCTGAGCAAAAATAAGGCAATATCACGAGCTCTTGCAGATTTCATGCTGGCGACATTAATGGTCGCCACCTTTATCGGAGTGGGAACTGCCATCAGGATGATTGGGGTAGTCGTTTCTTAACCTTTACCACACTCTCATCACCAGAAACAGCTCTCTTCAAACTATGTGACTCCCCCTCATCCATGGATGATAAAGAAAAAGATAAATCAGACATCCCATCACCTGACAAAACTGAAAAAGGGTTACCAGGAGGAACCCCTCCTGGGTCCGACTCTGAGGAAGAAATTACCACCTTATTTGTCTTCCTCTTCTTCTTTTTCTTCCTCCTAAACGTCTCCCACCCCTCATCATCCGAATCCCCCTCAACAGAGGGCGAGACATGGGATATGGACACCCTTCCATCAGCCCCACCCCCATCCAGCACCCCCACACCCCCCTGACCACGTTTGCGCTGCCGAGGGACAGGGACTGGAGGCTGAGAAGGAAGATCCGCTAAACCTGCCCCCCCAGCAGCCTCCGCTAGTCTGGAGGACCTACGTACAGCAGGAATAGGGACAACCACATGGGGGACAGACTTAGGGACCACATCACTAGAGGGGACAGAATCTGAAGCAACAGATGGAACTGACACAGGAGGGACAGACTCAGGGACCACATTACCAGGGGAAACAGAACCTGAAACAGATGGAACAGACACAGGAGGGACAGACTCAGGGACAACATTACCAGGGGAAACAGAACCTGAAACAGATGGAACAGACACAGGAGGGACAACAACAGTTACAGCGGCCTGATCCTCCTTATCCAGCCTCTGCAGCTCAGCCTCCAATCCTGGCAGGTTATGTAAAGCCTCTGGACACTTACTGTAAGGATGGCCAAGCTGTTGGCACAGATTGCACCGAATTTGGGTACAATCCCTTGCCAAATGGTCCAGACCCTGGCATAGCGAACACTTTTTACGCGTGCAGGTAGAGGCAAAATGGCCCTTTTCACCACATTTATTGCAGACTTTGGGCTGTCCCTGGTAAAATATAGTCAGCCGATCTCTTCCCAGGAAAGCTGAGCAGGGCAGATGTTGGACTACATTGCCCAGCACCCCCAGTTTTAGTGACACCGTCCAGGCCCCTGTCCATATCCCATGTTCATCCAGGACCTTCCGCAGTGGAGTGAGGACCTCACCATATCGGCGTAGCCATACTATCAAATCAGCCTCTGGTATTGATTCGTTACGCACCAGGATGGTCACCGATTTTATCAGAGGCTGCCTGGAAATCACCTTTGGCACCAAACCACTCCACTGCGAAAGGCCCTGGCACCTCCTATGTCGCTCCCAAAATAAATCCAACCCCTCAGGTTTTACAAAAGACAAATCAAATTCATAACTTCCCACTGGGCAAATTAAAGCAAAAATATCCACAGCTTTAAACCCCATTTCCAAAATCAACTCTGCCACCCTCCCCCTCACTGGTGGGGTCCCCTCCCCCTCCCACTTGAACTGAACCACATTCCTCCTCCTATACCCACCACCAATCCCACCACCAAACCCCCCTATATTGTGACCACCAATATTTACAGCATTCCCCCCACCCTCCTTGGTGCGACTCCCCACAACAGACGCATAACTCCCCATATTCCTCCCAGCAGAAGAGACGTTTGTGTGTTTTGAGCCTTCTGGCACATTTCCAGCAGATATAGATTGTACAGATTTGGTCTGTACAATCGACGAGTCTTTCTTCTGCTGAGCAGAAAGAGAAATGTCATTTTTATCTTGGTCAGCAATATTAACCCCTCCACCTCCACCCACCACATTCACTGCCTTATCAATATTATTACTGTCATTATTTCCTGGCACATTCATAGTTCCTGCCGTGTCCTCAGTCACTGCTGTCCCCGTACACACGTCACCTCCAGGCCGACTCTTCTCCTCCATCAGGACAGGACCATCAGCTGAGCCGGGTGAATGTTGTCCTAATACAGCAACAGGTGAATCACTGCAGGAGACTTCCATGGCTGTCTCCACTTCACATGCTGCACTGTGCTGAACCCCTCCCCCACCTGCATCAATCAGCCCAGGTGAAGGAGAAACAGTCTCTCTGGAGCTGGCAGCCATCTTGCTTGTGGAACTACAAGTCTCAGCAGTATCAGCAAAATCCAGGCGTGGGGTGCATGATGGAGATCCATCCACATTGCTCTGGTGGGCTGATGACACCTCTGCTAGGGGCTCTCCCTCCATGTCTGCAGAGGGTTTCTCTGTAGCAGGCAGCTGTTTGCAGATTGCCTTCCCTCTCTGTTCCTCAGCTGGGACATCATCCACTACAGCAGGTGGGGCAGACATGTTGGATGGAGGCAATACAGCGCACTGGGATCCCTCCACCAGTGCTGGCTCTGCCGGTCTGCAATCCCTCTGCTCATCCTCAGGGACCTCCGATGGCTCACCAACAGACCTGTCTGCCCTCAGGGGTGACTCCATCTGCTGGATGAACTGTAGGGTGCCATGTTGAATCTCAACCCCCTGGCTGGTTGCCGCTGGCGATTCCCCAGCCTGACATGGGGGGAGAGGTGCAGAGACAGATGAAGCCGGGTTGTCTGTTACCTGCTGATCCACAGAACTCACCGCTGCCTGGCTGGAAAATCTCCTCTCATTTTTAAACTTTTCAGCAAAAGCTCCGCTTCTGTCCTTCAGTTTATTCAAAAATAAAGATTGTTTCTTTACTTTCTCCTCCATTTGCTGTAACTCTGGCTTCATGGCCAAACGGTTTTTACTCCAGGCCTGGAAATACTTGGTCTTGAAGTTCTTATGTTCAGCTTTTAAAGATTTAAGTTTTTCCTCAGCCCTTCCGATTGCCCGAAAACGGTCAACAATCTTCTGTCTGTAGGCATCCACGTTCTCAGCAGGGCCTGGACCCACAGACAGATCCTCCACCTCCTCCTCCTCACTAGGCCCCGTATCATCAGGGGAATCCATCCCAGGGCCTCCCCCAGGATCAGGCATTATTCCTGGGCTGAGCTAGCAGGCAAAGCCCAGGCTTGAAAAAAAGGTGTGGTTCTCAGAGAGCTCCTTGGGTGTGTCCTCCTCCTCCTTCCCACTGATCACCAATGTAAGGAACATTCTTCCCACTTTCCTGCTCATCAAAAAATCTTTTCAGGGTTCCTCTTGGGTAAAAAGTTGGAAAATGGCTGGTCTAAAAGCTATTAAATCAGTAAAGCATAGTCTAGTATATATTAATAATACATAGTCCATGGTAAATAAATGGTACACAGTTCATAAGACTCAGTCTATAGTACACATAAATAATACATCTTTCTTAAAGCAGAGTCTGTAGTGCACATGAATAATACATAATCCATACAGCATGGCGGATAGTATACATAAACTATACATAGTCCATAAGAGCGGGTGTTACGGTGTGCCGGCATGTACTATTTATTTTCAGAAAAGCCGCGGGATCCGCCAACCTAAGCACACAACCAGCTTGCAATGAATCAAACAAATGCATTATAATTGTACATGCAATATCATTACATGATCACCATACAAACAAATGTGGTCTGAGCATTGGCAAGGACCTTGAAGTAGGTCTCAATGCGTTTCACATATGCTTATTGTATGTATTCTGCTACATGTGCTTGGTAAAAATTTTTTTTTTTACAAACTATGAGATATATAGTGGAATTTTTATGTATTTATTTATTTATTTATTTTTATACTACTAATGGCGGGGACCAGCGACTTGGGGCTGCGATAGTGCGGTGGACAATCTGACACTTACTGAATGTTTGTGGGAACTGACAGACTGCCGCTGACATCCCCAGTGACACTAATACAGTGTTCAGTGAAAATACTATACACTGTCACTGTACTAACGACACTGGCTGGGAAGGGGTTAACATCTCGGGGTAATCAAGGGGTTAAAGCGGGAGTCCGCCGGGAGTTCCGACGTTTATTTTATTTTTTTTAAAAGCCAGCAGCTACAAATACTGCAGCTGCTGACTTTTAAAATAATGACACTTACCCGCCCAGCGCGCCCGCGATGTCGGCACCCGAAGCCGATCTCTCGATCGTCTCTCGGGTGCTGCCGCCGCTGCCATCTTGGGTATGGGAATCAGGAAGTGGAGCCTTTCGGCTTCATTTCCCGGTTCCCTACTGTGCATGCGCGAGTCGCGCTGCGCAATAAGGATGGTCCCCGCTGTCTCTGGGATCCGTGTGTTTCCCAGCAGGCAGCGGGGGACATTCGGAATGAGGCGTAGATTCTGTGGAAAGGGGCGTACCTTCTGCAGAATCTACCCCGGAAGTGGGTGCAGATACCTGTACTGTACAGGTACCTGCACCCCCCTCCCCCCTGAAAGGTGCCACTTGTGGTGCCGGAGGGGGGGGGGAGGATTCCAATGAGCGGAAGGTCCACTTTAGGGTGGACCTCCGCTTTAAATGTGTGCCTAACAATGTGTAATGTGTGCTGCTATATACTAAAGATCACTTTGTTACTTATCCCTGCTTTGCAGGGATAAAGAAGCAGAGAGATTGTTCCCTCTGTATAGAGATCTGCATTAATTGTCAACACAGTGCTCTGGGCTGTGATTGGATGCAGCTGATCAGCAGGTCCCGGCCGGTGAATCATTAGCAAAGGCTCTGATTGTTGCTGGTAATTCTCCAACTAAAATAGTTACAAATTTCCGGAGATTGTTTCGTTTTACTTTGAAAGTTGCTTTTTTTTTTTTTTTTTCTCCCCTTCCGCTCTAATTGTTGCTGGTAATTCTCCAACGAAACAGTTACAAATTTCCGAAACCACTTTAGCCATATTGGAAGATTAGCGCGATGGCGGTCCTGCTGGCCCGGGAGAGTCTGTTGGACGAGGCGTTATGTGTTGGTTTTTGTTTGTCTGGGTGGAGACAGCTGCATCACCCAGATGGTGGAAATGGATACGGCAGGATTTGGAATTTGTCTCTTGCAGTGAAGTCTTTAGACTAGGCCGTGCGCTGACATACCGATCATAGGTTTATGACTGCTCCCCGCGCGTTGCGGCCAAACGGCTGCTGCGGCGGATCATGTTGCAGGGAAGATGGAGGGGGGGGGGGGGGGGCGGGGGCTGGGCTGGTCCTGACACATGTACTCTCTGAACTATATCCATACAATGTCACCGTTCCAAATTACTGGCCAAGAGATAGAAAAGAAGGCACAATAAACACACAAATGTAGAGACACAAAACAAACATCATTCCTTCTGCTCTGACTCATTATGTAATTCTGATCTCCGAACTCCGATATTCAGAACAAACTACGCCGGGATTGTGCGCTTCATCTGACGATAACGGAGGACGAACGAACGCTTTTACATCAGACTTGCGAAATATTAGGCTGGATTCACATCTCTGCATGTTGCATTTGAGCGTTTCTACGGTGCTTTTTTCTGTGCTTACCGCGTTGTTTTTTTTTTTTTTTTACTGCAGTTTTATCTCGATTTTGCAGCATTTTGCGTTTTTAGTCTTTTTTTTCGTGGGAAATAATGTTGGTGGGCAGATAAAAAATGCAAATTGCGGTAAAAATACGGTAAAAAATGCACTGGCTTCTCCACTGAAGTCTATTGAACCAAAAGAAAAAAGCACCGTTTTGCATTTAAAAAAGACCCCGACCCTTTCCAAAAGCGCAGAGGCACAAAAATCCATTGATGTGAACGTGCTCCATTGGGACCCACGTTAAAAATAATGTCCTGCGTTTTTGCAAAAAAGCATGAAAAAAAACCGAACCTTAGGGCCCTTTTAGCATTTTTTGTGATAAGCTTCAGAATATGTCCTTCAGACTCAGTTGATCACAGATGGGGGTAAAGAGCCAATCATAGCAGCCCTTTACCACATGATCAGCTGTGTCCAATCATAGCTGATCATGATGTAAACACACTTGTTGATTATCTGCGTTCCTTTCCTCATTCTGTCACAGCATGAGGAGAGGAGAGCTGGTAACCAGCTAGTGTGACAGGGGACATTTACACTGATAATCAGAGCAGCCCCAACAGTGCCCATCAGTGCCCATCAGTGCAGCCTATAAGTGCCCACCATTACAGCCTCATCAGTACCCATCAGTTCTGCCTATCATTTCCCATCAGTGCTGCTTAACAGTGCCCATCAGTGCTGCCTATCAGTGCCCATCAGTGCAGCCTCATCAGCACAAATCAGTGCCGCCTATTAGTGTCTCCTCATAAGTGTTGCCTATCAGTGCCCATCAGTGCTGCCTATCAGTGCAGCCTCATCAATGCCTCCCCATCAGTACTCATTGATGCAGCCTCATCAGTGCCCATCAGTGCAGACTCATCAGCACACATCAGTGCTGCCTATCAGTGTCTCCTTATAAGTGCTGCCTATCAGTGCCCATCAGTGCCGCCTATAAGTGCCCACCATTACAGCCTCATCAGTGCCCATCAGTGCTGCCTATAAGTGCCCACCATTACAGCCTCATCAGTGCCCATCTGTGCTGCCTATCAGTGCCCATCAGTGCAGCCTCGTCAGCACCAATTTGTGCTGCCTAACAGTGTCTCCTCATAAGTGCCAACTATCAGTGCTGCTTATCAGTGCCACCTCATCAGTACTCATCCATGCAGCTTCATCAGTGCCCATCAGTGCAGCCCCATCAGCACAAATCAGTGCTGCCTATGAGTGCCCATCTGTGCACATCAGTGCTGCCTATCAGTGTCTCCTCATAAGTGCTTCCTATCAGTACTGCCTCATCAGTGGCCATCAGTGCTGCCTATCAGTGCCTATCAGAGCAGCCTCATCAGCACAACTTAGTGCTGCCTATCAGTGTTGCCTATCAGTGCCTCCTCATCAGTACTCATCCATGCAGCCTCATCAGTGCCCATCAGTGCAGCCTCATCAGCACAAATCAGTGCTGCCTATCTGTGCCCATCAGTGCAGCCTCTTTAGCGCACATCAGTGGTGCCTATCAGTGTCTCCTCATAAGTGCTGCCTATCAGTGCTGCCTATTAGTGCTACCTCATCAGTACTGCCTCATCAGTGCAGCCTCATCAGTGGCCATCAGTGCTGCCTATTAGTGCCCTTCTGTGCTGCCTCATCAACGCACATCAGTGAAGGAGAAAAACGGTTTGTCAGTTTTGTTAACAGAAATTAAGAAAAATTTTTTTTATTTTTTTATTTTATTTTTATTTCAGTCTTTTTGTTTGTTTAGCAAAAAAATAAATAAAAATAAAATCCCCAGCAGTGATTACGTAACACCAAAAGAAGCTCTGTTTGTGTGAAAAAAAATATATACAAATGTAATTTGTGTGCAGTGTAGCATGACCGCGCAATTGTCATTCAAAGTGTGACAGCGCTGAAAGCTGAAAATAGGCCTGGGCAGGAAGGGGGTAAAATGCCTGGTATTGAAGGGGTTAAACTAGAATGTAAGCGGGGGGGGGGGGAATTAAAAGATAAAGAAGCTGAATACTCAGTAAGTGATTAAATCAGCTGCAGAAAACTGTGGGGGGAGGGGAGGGGGGGGGGGTAATAATCACTTTGACTGTAAACTGTAATAAAGCTCACATACCTGTCCTGCGACTGAGGAGCTGCGGATTGGCTGCATCTGCCTGAGCCGTCGGGGTTATGACAGGTTCTCTTTGATAGAAGAGGATCATTATGTGCCGATCATCGGGAGCTGCTGCTATCGTTGTCCACAAGGAGCCCGGCAGCTCCCGGCTGTTTTATTTTTTTTTAATATTGAAATAAAGGCAATTATCGGGGGTTGGTAAACAAGGCGCCGCATTAGGTGTTCTATTTACAGTAAATGCCGCAATACTTATACATACAGAGTATATTTCCCACTCTATTCCCTGCAGCTTCCAAATGACTGGAAGACCTCGTTATCTCACATTTTAATTGCGCAGTTGACCTTCAGTTTTCTATTTTGCTGACAAATCCCAGCCGGGCGATTGGGTAATATCCTGCAGAAGAAATAACCGGGTGGAATTGCGTGACGGAAAGGAACAAGACGCCATTTTAACTGGAAGTGAATGGAAAAGTCTGATCCGGGTTCTTAAAGGATAACTAAACTACAGAACAAAAAAAAAATGGAATAGGCTCACAGATATGGCGGCCGCCTTTGTTTCCCTTTTTTTTTTTTACTTCTTCCCACCCACGCTCTAGCCCAAAGACATGTACAGCGCGGGCTTCCGGTTATGGGAGGGTGTCCATGGATGTCCTCCCATAACCCTGCCTCTCGTGTGCCCCCCTGGGGCATGCATCTGCCACACTCCTTTGGACACAGCTGATTACAGATCGTGGTAAAGGGCCAATCACAGCAGCCCTTTACCATTTGATCAGCTGTGTCCAATCATAACTGATCACATGTAAACAGACTTGCTGGTTATCAGCAGTCCTTTCCTCCCACTCTGTGTCCGTTACCCGGCAAGCCTATCAGCACATTGTTTACACTGATAATCAGGGCACCGATCATCAGTGCAGCCCCCTCAGTGCCACCTATCATTGTCGCCTATCAGTGCCCTCTCATCAGTGCAGTCCCATCAGTAACGCCCATCAGTGTCACCTATTAGTGCTCATTGCCCATCAATGCAGCCTATCAGTGCCCATTAGTGCTGCCTCATCAGTGCCCATCAATGCAGCCTATCAGTGCCCATTAGTGCCGCCTCATCAGTGCCCATCAATGCAGCCTATGAGGGCCCATCAGTGGCACCTATCTGTGCCTTCTCATAAGTGCTGCCTATTATTGCTGCCTCATCAGTGCCCATTAATGCAGCCTATGAGTGCCCATCAGTGACACCTATCAGCACCTTCTCATCAGTGTCTTCTCATCAGTGACGCCTATTAGTACTGCCTCATCAGTGCCCATCAATGCAGCATATGAGTGCCAATCAGTGACACCTATCAGTGCCTTCTCATCAGTGTCTTCTCATCAGTGCCGCCTATTACTGCTGCCTCTTCAATGCACATCAATGCAGTCTATCAGTGCCCATTAGTGCTGCCTCATCAGTGCATATCAATGCAGCCTATCAGTGTCCATCAGTGCTGCCTCATTAATGCCCATCAATGCAGCCTATCAGAGCCCATTTGTGTTACCTCATCAGGGCCAATCAATGCAGCCTATCAGTGCCCATTAGTGCTACCTCATCAGTGCCCATCAATGCAGCCCATCAGTGTTACCTCATCAGTGCCCATCAATGCAGCCTATCAGTGCCCATTAGTGCCACCTTATCAGCGCCCATCAATGCAGCCAATCATTGCCCATCAGTGCCACCTCATCAGTGCCTATCAATGCAGCCTATCAGTGCCCATTAGTGCTGCCTCATCAGTGCCCATAAATGCAGCCTATCATGCCCATTAGGGCCTCCTCATCAGTCCCCATCAATGCAGCTTATCAGCGCCCATTAGTGCTACCTCATCAGTGCCCATCAATGCAGCCTATAATTGCCCATCAGTGCCCATCAATGCAGCCTATCATTGCCCATCAGTGCCACCTCATCCGTGCCGATCAATGCAGCCTATCAGTGGCCATCAATGCCGCCTTATCAGTGCACATTAATGAAGGAGACAAGTTACTTATTAGCAAAATTTTAGGAAAAACTTTTTTTGCTCAAAACTGTCTGTCTTTATTTGTTTATTTAGCAAAAAATAAAAACCCCAGTGGTGATTAAATATCATCAAAAGAAAGCTTTATCTGTCTCTTAAAATTTCATGTGTTGCACGACTTCGCAATTGCCATTCAAAGTGCTGAAAATTGGCCTGGACAGGAATGGGGCGAGAGTGGCCGGTATTGAAGTGGTTAAGCTAAAGACATTTTCAGCAAATGCAGAAAAATATTTCAGTGTCCTTGTCACTTCCACTGCTTAAAGGGATACCTGGACGGGTGGGAAGGGGTTAAAGTAACTCAGTTTCTGTGTAAAAAAAAAAAACTGTAAATAAGTGAATTTCTACTCACCTTTTCCACTGTCCACTAATTTTCTTGGAGAACAAAAGCTGTGTAGCCCCCCCCTTCTAGATAGGCTACCAGGAAAGTTAGATAAATGTAGTTGTTTTTGGCTTCACTGTAGAGTTGTATTTGATTGCTTTGGGCTGCTCTGGGCTCTGCAGGCTAGAGGTTTGATTGCTTCCCCCTGTCTTCTGGAGGATTCCAGACTATAGTAGGTTGTAAGGAGGCAATATTTATGTTGTCTCAGCCATTCTCTGAGGAAGGGTGCCCAGTAGATGGCTGGAGGGGACCTAAGTAGTCTGGGTCCTGAGGCAGCCCCCTCCTTGTCTAGGAGGAGAAGTTCGTAGCCTAAAGGGCTGCTTCCCTTCCAGGCAGCTCAGCTAGAAATCTGCCTGTGTTCTCTGAGGTCCCAGCTAGTCCGTCGGATATTGGAACGAGGCATCCAAGTATCCAGGGCAGAGGGAAGACTCCAATCCCCTTTCAGTAGGACTTCCATCCTCTGGCTCTTCACCTTGGATGCTGTACTCTCTTCAACCAGGTAGGGCAGCTTGAGGGTCCTGAGCTAGTCCCCAACCAGGCTTCGGCCTACTCAGGCAAAAAAACATTTCACACACCTCCCCAGGATGCAGCCCAGGAGGAAGGAAACTTCAACACTTATATCTCCGCCCAGCATGCACCACTGGCCAAGAGCCTCCTAGTGCTTACCGTAATGGCGCGTACACGCAATCAGAATTCCGGGCCAGAAAAAGACCGATGAGAGCCAACCAAAAATTGATAGCAGGTTCTCAATTTTCCCAACGGAAAAACTTTCTATCGGTAATTCCAATCGTGTGTATGCAATTCCGACACGCCAAAAATCACGCATGCTCAGATTCAACTACGAGACAGAAGCTATTGGCTACTGGCTATTGAACTTCCTTTTTCTAGTCACGTCGTATGTGTTGTACGTCACCGCGTTATAAACGATCAGGCATTTGGTGTGACCGTGTGTAGGCAAGACAGCTTGAGCCGAATTCCGTCGGAATTCCATTGGGAAAACCATCAGAGCTTTTTCCGTCGAGAATTTTGATCGTGTGTACGCGGCATAAGGGACATAAATGCTCATTAGCCCAAGTGTCATGTTCAGGGGTCAGGCTCAGAGACCAGTAGTTATAGCAGTAGAAAGATCAACAGGAAGAGTACACAGGTGGATGACACAGGCTCACCTGAGGCATGGGGACTAAGCACTACCCAGTATTCACCAGAGGTCCTGATGGTGGGAATGGGTTTTGCTGTGTGCTAGTACCAGGTTGCTGTCTTTAGGATCATCCCACCAGGAGGTGAGAAAGCCGGGGGTTCAGAAACATATCAGTAACGATGATCTGGACAGCAGTAGGATAGACAAGAGTGAGATGTTGGCTGGAGAGAGCACAATAATCTGGCAAACAGGAAGTGCAAAGCCATGGCTTTAATAGGAAGTTAATGGGAGGAGCATAGGTTCAAGACAAACAAGACACAAGGCAAGGTTGTCTTAAGAGGGTTGTCTTAAGAGGGTTGTCTTAAGAGGGTTGTCTTGGGTGGCACAGTGGTGTAGTGGGCGGCACAGTGGTGTAGTGGTTAGCACTCTCACCTAGCAGTAAGAAGGGTCGCTGGTTCAAATCCCAACCATGACACTACCTGCCTGGAGTTTGCATGTTCTCCCTGTGCCTGCATGGGTTTCCTCCGGGTACTCTGGTTTCCTCCCACACTCCAAAGACATGCAGGTAGGTTAATTGGCTTCTGTCCAAAATTGGCTCTAGTATATGAATGGGGACCTTGGATTGTGGGCTCCTTGAGGGTAGGGACCGATGTACAGGATAGGGACAATTGTAGACACTGAGGCCGCGTACACACGGGCGGACTGTTCGCCCAACTTTGTCCGCTGAACAGTGTTTGGGCGGACAGTCCGCTCGTGTGTGGGCTTTCAGCGGACAGTTGGACGGACAAGGTTTTTCGGAAATTCCGAAAAACTGTCCGCTGAAACCTTGTTTGAGCGAACAGTCCGCCCGTGTGTAGGCTTGTTCGTCAAACAAAGTTGCGCGCATGCTCAGAAAGGATTTTCACGCCGAAAGCTATAATGCAGTGTATAGGACGTCGTATTTTTCGTCCCGTCGTACGTGCCGTTCACGTCATCGCGCACGGTTTCAGCAAACTGTTCGTTCGGCGTGTGTGGGCATGTCCGTCCATGCTAAGTTTGAGCGGACTGTTTGCCGAAACTGTTGGACGGACAAAGTTGGGCGAACAGTCCGCGCGTGTGTACGCGGCCTGACTCAGGTTGAACTGGATGGACTGGTGTCTTTATTCAACCTTACTAACTATGTAACTATGTAAGAGATCAGGCAGAATGCTGTGTCCAGTATCTCAGGTGGCTCAGCAAGAAGATAAACCACCAGGCACAGCAGGGGTCGTAGGTTCAGACCTGGGTCCTGATACCAAGACTGTTACCGTCTCCATGACTGTTGCCTTGAGTGCCAGTGATACCCAGACTCTCAACCTAAGGGAGAAACCAAGTGAAGAAACTATAAATTGGCCTGGGCAAACTACTACTACCCAGGAATGTGTAACCTCCTAGACACGTAGACACCTCCAATGACAAGGTGGCTACACGTAGGTTTCTGGACTGCAGTAGGATATACAAGAGTGAGATGTTGGCTGGAGAGAGCACAATAATCTGGCAAACAGGAATTACAAAGCCATGGCTTTAATAGGAAGTACATGGGAAGAGCATAGGTTCAAGACAAACAAGACACAAGGCAAAGTTGTCTTAAAAGATCAGGTAGAATGCTGTGTCCAGCATCTCAGGTGGCTCAGCAAGAAGAGAAACCACCAGGCACAGCAGGGGTTGTAGGTTCAGACCCAGGTCCTGATACCAAGACTGTTACCATCCATGACTGTTGCCTTGAGTGCCAGTGATACCCCAGTGCAGCAACTCTCAACCTAAGGGAGAAACCAAGTGAAGAAACTATAAATTGGCCTGGGCAAACTACTACTACCCAGGAATGTGTAACCTCCAATGACAAGGTGGCTACACGTGGGCTTCTTTTTGCATGAAAGATCCTACAGCTGATAAATCGGTCACAAGTCCCGGGAAGCACCGCTTGGTGGCCTGGGTCTATCTTTAAATCGAGCCCCATTTTCAACGATAGGACCGGAGAAGCGAGACTGCAAACATCATCTCATAAAGATGGATCACCGTTTTTTCCAAACCTGAGCTGGAATATAAATGTGGGGAAAAAAAAAAAAATGAGCACGTGGGATTTTCAATTTCCATCATCTCTAGTGAGTAATTGCAGGTAATAATAAGTGGCTATTGTGTACGGCTTAGAACATGCGAAAAAAAACAAAAAAAAAACGATAATGATATTAAAATTTCCAGCTTGACTCCCCTTGCACGGGCCACTTACCGTATGAAACTCTTAAATGCCTTTTTGACAAAATATATCAATCTGCGTTTGACATCTGCGGAGCCGGTATTGTTTGACGCCGGGGCCCATGGGGACGTATGAAATAAGCTCTTTAATTGCCTTTAGGATGATAGAACAAAAATCATTACATTGATGAAACATTACATTTGGTATGGTTAGTTTGCTTTGTTATTTCCAGATAATTTCTCCCTGCTATTTGCCTCTGGCTCTGTTTCCACTAAGCCATGAGTAAATAGGCCCTGTTGTAGAATGCCGGAGAGAGCGCGGGTATTTATAGGGAAATTCCAACTTTGAATGACATTGATCCATTGGCTTCACGCATGCCTCCCTGTAATTCTTGCTAAATACATTGCTGCCCTTTATTTTGGGCTTCCAAAGGGGCGTTTTTTTCGGCCGCAACGGAGAAATCCAATGAGAATGGAAAACGTTGCCTTGAAGTGCTCTCATGGGGAACAAATCTATGTGCTGATTGGCTTTGAGTTTCTGCGATTTATATTAACCACTTTCAGCCCCCGGGACCATTTTGCTGGCCGAAGACCAGACCACTTTTTGCGATTCGGCGCTGCGTCGCTTTAACTGACGATTGCGCGGTCGTGCGACGTGGCTCCCAAACAAAATTGACGTCCTTTTTTTACCCCCCAAATAGAGCTTTCTTTTGGTGGTATTTGATCACCTCTGCGGTTTTTATTTTTTGTGCTATAAACAAAAATAGAGCGACAATTTTGAAAAAAAACGCATTATTTTTTACTTTTTGTTATAATAAATATCCCCCCAAAATATATATAAAAAAAAACATTTTTTCCCCTCAGTTTAGGCCGATATGTATTCTTCTATATATTTTTGGTAAAAAAAAAAATCGCAATAAGCAATTATTGATTGGTTTGCGCAAAAGTTATAGCGTTTACAAAATAGGGGATAGTTTTATGGCATTTTTATTAATAATTTTTTTTTACTAGTAATGGCGGCGATCAGCGATTTTTATTGTGACTGCGACATTGTGGCGGACACATCGGACATTTTTGACACATTTTTGGGACCGTTGTCATTTATACAGCAATCAGTGCTATACAAATGCAGTGATTCCTGTGTAAATGACACTGGCAGTGAAGGTGTTAACCAGTGGGTGGCAGTGTAGGGGTTAAGTGTTCCTAGGGGCATGTTACTAACTGTGGGGGGGGGCTGGGCTTTCATTTAGTGAACACTGATCTCTGCTCCAATCACATGGAGCAGAGATCAGCATCACTAGTTGCTAGGCAGAACGGGGAGATGCTGTTTACAACGGCATTTCCTCGTTCAGCCGCCCTGTGAGATGATCGAGGGTATCCCCGCGGCGATTGAGTCCACGGGACCCGCAACCGGACTCACGGGGGTCCCGACCAGCCGGCAGCGCGCTCGCAATGGCAGGGCGGCATTAAAGGTTGGACGTACCGGTACGCCAATATGCCTGCCCGTGCCATTGTGCCGACGTACATTGGCGTGCACTGGTCGGGAACTGGTTAAGGTTGTTGTCTATTGCTGATGTTATACACTATTACCAAAAGTATTGGGACACCTGCCTTTACATGCACATGGCATCCCAGTGTAGTGGTACCCCCATAGGGGCATGCTACGTGATGTGGCCCACCTGTCACCATGCTCGGCCCAGCATTCAAGCCTCTCTACTGGCTCCACCCCCAGCTCTGACTGTTTCCTCTCAGTCCTCTCTGGCATGCCTCTCCAGTTCTTTCCGATAGCACGTGTCACTCACCAGCCCTCCTGGCTGCAACCGGTGGTTCCCTCCTGTAGACTTGCCTGTATCACAGTGTAAATTTGCTGTCCCCTCAAAATAACTCAACACACAGCCATTAATGTCTAAACCGCTGGCATCAAAAGTCAAATCCAATGGCATGGGCGCTGGGGGGCGGGGGCCGAGTCCCGCATTCATGTCTATGGATGGCGAATGCTGGACTCGGGAGCACGCCCGTAAGGTAACACCCTCGGGAGAGTGCTTCTCCTAGGGGGTTATCTGATGCAGGGAGGAGCTATCTGCACCACCGGGGGACCCCAGAAGAGGATGATCGGGCCACTCTGTGCAAAACGAGCTGCACAGTAGAGGTAAATATGACATGTTTGTTATTTTAAATTTAGCACAGTGGATTAATCCTCCTCCCAGCAGCCGTTGCTGGGTCCCGAGGCCCCATGTTTGTCTGTGAAGGGTCATCGGAAGGCCGCGCCGGCTCCTCTAGGTTCCGGTCTCCGATGACACACCACTAGTCCCACCACTAGGCAGAGTTGCGATCCCCATTGGACCACCCAGGGCCTAAGCCTGTAAGGCGACTGATACAAAAACAGAGCTGCGCCACGCCAGGTGGTAATGATTGCTCCCTCCAACCTGGTGGTGCAGGTCCAGTCCGCAGCCTACATAAGAGCCGATCGTTCCAGAAAGGTTGACCGCACTCCCAGGTATGAAGCAGTGCTGATTACTTTATTGAAGATAAAAATCCATCAAGATACATCATGAGACATCTTGAGACCTCTATGCAGGCATGGCAAGATTAACGCGTTTCACAAACCAAGGTTTGCTTAGGTCGGTGTTTCTGAACTCCAGTCCTCAAGGCGCCCCCCCCCCGACAGGTCATGTTTTCAGGCTTTCCATTATTTTGCACAGGTGATTCGATCAGTCTCACTGCCATAGTAATTACCACATCTGAGGGAAATCCTGAAAACATGACCTGTTGGGCGCGCCTTGAAAACTGGAGTTGAAAAAACCCTGGCTTAGATTGACAGACCTTCTGTAAGGACCCAACAGAAGATCTGGCACTTCCTCACTCTGTTTAAACCAATTAAAAAACAAGTCTTGGGTGAGGCCTCACGTTATTTCTCATCTCATCGACCTTGACTCTCCATTTTTATTTTTTATTTTTTATATAAATCTTGTCCGGTCTCGATTTCAGCCGTCTCTTCATTGTTTGATAAACTCATATTTATATTTAATTCTGTCCTGTCATGAAAAGCTTATTCTGCGAGATTATTTCCCCCGAGTCCCGAACATTATTTAGATCCAGAGATGTTTTCTAACTTCGTCTGCTCTATAAAAGGTGTTAATGTTCTCGGCACAAAAACCTCCGTCTTGGCTAATAGCACAGTTTAGCGCCGGCGGTGACGGCCCACACATCGCGTCTGATCTGGCTCATCGCATTGTTAGCATACAAAATACATTTTAATCTGTCCAAAAATAAATAAAAAATGGACAAAGAATTTTTATTCGTGAAGAAAAGGAGCAAAGTTCAGAGCAAACAGTTGGTTTTGAGTACAGCTGAAAGCTAAGCAAAGAAAAGAATCGGTAACAAAGAAAAGGCCAACCCATTGCATTTCTACAGCAATGCTTTTGAAAGGCATTGAAGGAGTGTAACATCTAGTTGGGCTAAAATATTGAAAAAAAAAAAATATTACATTTAATAGGTTTCGTTCTTAAGTCGAATTTGTTTGTAACTCGGAACAGTAAATTTGTAGGTCTGACTCCAGCATGTGCAATGATGTGGGATGTTCCAGGTGCTTCCGGGCATGCATTTGTGTTATTTGGTGGTCTTTTGGCCATGCAATATTGCAGTGTGGGATGTGCCTGGTGCTGCAAGATTGCTGCTCAGCTGTACCCAGGACCCCATCGTGGCGCGCAACGACAGTGACGTCACGCCACCTCCGTTCATAAGAGTAGTTCATAAGGAGTAGTTCATAAGGAGTAGTTCATTAGGAGTAGTTCATAAGGAGTAAGTTCGTAAGGAGTAAGTTTATAAGGAGTAGTTCATAAGGAGTAAGTTTGTAAGGAGTAAGTTCGTAAGGAGTAAGTTCGTAAGGAGTAGTTTGTAAGGAGTAGTTCATAAGGAGTAAGTTCATAAAGAGTAAGTTCGTAAGGAGTAGTTCGTAAGGAGTAGTTCGTAAGGAGTAGTTCATAAGGAGTAGTTCATAAGGAGTAAGTTTATAAGGAGTAGTTCATAAGGAGTAAGTTTGTAAGGAGTAAGTTCGTAAGGAGTAAGTTCGTAAGGTGTAGTTTGTAAGGAGTAGTTCATAAGGAGTAAGTTCATAAGGAGTAAGTTCGTAAGGAGTAGTTCGTAAGGAGTAGTTCGTAAGGAGTAGTTTGTAAGGAGTAAGTTCATAAGGAGTAAGTTCATAAGGAGTGATTTCGTAAGCAGTAGTTCGTAAGGAGTAGTTCGTAAGGAGTAGTTCGTAAGGAGTAAGTTTATAAGGAGTAAGTTCATAAGGAGTAGTTCATAAGGAGGAGTAAGTTCGTAAGGAGTAAGTTCGTAAGGAGTAAGTTCGTAAGGAGTAGTTCGTAAGGAGTAGTTCGTAAGGAGTAAGTTTGTAAGGAGTAAGTTTATAAGGAGTAAGTTTATAAGGAGTAAGTTCATAAGGAGCAGTTCATAAGGAGTAAGTTCATAAGGAGTAAGTTTTACTTACTACTTTTACCCCCCACTTCTGGTGAGTTTCGCCGTGGTGATCTGAGCCGAAAGTTCAACCTCCCTCCCCCCCCCCTCCTTCCCCTGCAGCCTTCTTGGACACATCACAGATCCCAGAAGAATACGGGACCATTCACAAAGGGCAGTGCAACTCATACATGCGCAGTAGGAAACTGGCTGTGAAGCCGCAAAGGCTTCACTGTCGTTTTCATTTACTTAGGATGCCAGCACCTGGACCCAAAGCCAGTTGAAGAATCAGCTTGGGTGAGGATATAGCGGGATCCCTGGAAGTGTCCTTATATGAAAAGCCAGCAGCTACAGTATTTGGGGGGAGCCTGGAGCTCCTCTTTAAGTGTTTCAGATTGGTGAGATGGAAATTGAGTGTCCTGCACTGAGCCCTGACCTCAACCCTACCGGACATCTTTGGGATGAATTGAAACACCAATTGTTACCAGGTCTTCTCATCCATGATCAGTACCTGGCCTCACTAATGATCTATTGGTTTAATGGACACACATTCACCCAGACACGTTCCTGTGGAAATCCTTCCTTGAAGAGTGGAAACAGGAGCACCTCCAAATTAAAACCCATGAATTTCCAATGGGATGTCCAACAAGCGCATATTGCTGTGATGGTTTGAAGCCCATCCTGGTCCATTATAAGAACTATCTTTAATGACTTTCATTTTGAAATGAAAACGATTTAAAATGAAAACTTTGAAACTTAACAAAACGAAAAAGAAGAATAGTTACATAAGCCGACTCTTCTAGGGCCCCTCGATAACGCACAGATGTAGATGAGGCAAAAAAATAAAATAAATTTCCTAGATGTCGGAAAAAATGCAAATATCCGCCAGAATAGTAAAAAAAAAAAAAAATTTTAATACAAAGAAATTTTTTAAACTCTCTTATATAATATAATGCCTTATGTCTTTCTGATTGGTGTGGTGGAAATGGAGCGGCCTGCACCTCAACCTTAATGAACACCTTTGGGATGAATTTGGAACACCAATTGTTACTAGGCCTTCTCCTCCAAGATCAGTACCTGACCTCACTAATGATCTCTTGGTTGAATGGACACACATTCACCCAGAGACGTTCCTGTGGAAATCCTTCCCTGAAGAGTGGAAACGGGAGCACCTCCAAATTTAATCCCATGAATTTCCAATGGGATGTCCAACAAGCGCAAATTGGTGTGACGGTTGGAAACCCATCCTGGTCCATTATAAGAAACTACATTTAATGGCTTCAATTTTGAAAATGAAAACTTCGAAACTTAACAAAATGAAAAAGAAGAATAGTTATATAAGCCGACTCTCCTAGGGCCCTCGATAACGCACGAATGTAGACGAGGAACAGAAAAGAAAAATTCCCAGATTGTCGGGAAAAAATGTAAATTTTCACCAGAATAGTAAAAATAACCTCATTTTAATATCAAGCTATTTTTAAGGCTCTCCTATATAAGATAACGCCTTAAGTCTTTCAGATTCATTCAGCTGGAATATTTCAAGTGGCGCATAGATTTGTCTCATTAAAAAATCTTTTCAGATGTCTTAATTGGACAATGCCTGGGCTCCAGTGAGAGAATTATGGAGGGAAGAACCAGCGAGCATATAAAGTTCTGCAGACGGAGAGAGAGAGGTGATATATGATATAAAGCCACATCCAGCAATAGCCGGCATCCATAATTATATCCACACTCCGATCTGAAATTTAGGGACCCTTCAGGCAATACAATACATTAGCCAAGATCTATATTAACTGAAATATTTAAACACAATCTTCATGCTATTGTCTGGATATTGTAGAACTTAAAGGGATTTCACTCTTAAAACATTTTTTTTTTCCCTTCATGCCGCCGTCAAACATATTTTTTGAGCCTCTACAGTTCCCTCGGTGCTCTGAAGATTAGAATTTGTCAAGGATTGCTCCCTAGAGAAACGGGATGCATAATTGTGGAACTGAGATCTGATTATAGAGAGTTGCGCCTAGAATAGCGTCTGAAGGCAAAGCTTTTAGGTCTCTAAATATAACATCTTCCCCTTTTTTTTTATGGCTACTTAGATGCAATTGAGCTGATATTCTAAGCCAGGCAGCCAGAATAACTTGTCTGTATGTTCGTCCAATTTTAAACTTATAATTTTAATCTTTTAATCTTATCCCAGGTTGCATTTTAAAATGGTGCAGTTGTAGGTGTTCATCCTATGAGGTTCAGTGCCGGTTCCACCAACTCTTGAGAGCTGGTGACCAGCACTGAACCAAGGGGTCGAATCTATCCGCTCCGAAGCTTCCATAGTTGTATAGAACAACGTTACCCCAAAGCTTCCACATTTCGGTATGTCGGAAATTCCAAGGACATCATCTCTGAAGTCATCTTGGGTTTCCTAAGAACTTCAATGGCCACCATTCACCTCTACCATTCTACCTCTTGTAATCTAATGAAAAAAAAATGGAAATTGAAGCACCATGGGTACAGATAGAACTTTATTCCGATAAAAGTAGCCAATGCATTTTGGGGGGTCCAAGTGTGCCCTCTTCATTGGGGGAGAGGGGGATTTATCAGTTTCTGAGCTTCCATAGTTGTGTAGCACAATGTGACCCCGAAGCTTCCACATTGTGGTATTTCGGAAATTCCAAGGACATCATCTCTTAAGTCATCTTGGGTTTCCTAAGAGCTTCAATGGCCACACCGTCTCACCGCTCTACCTTCCCTTCTCTTGTAGCATAATGTAACAAAAATGGAAACTGAAGCACCACCACAGATCCAGATAGAACTTTATTCCAATAAAAGTCAGGGGGGTCATTAAAAAGAATCCAATGCATTTTCAGGTTGTCCATGAGCTGATATTTTAAGGCAGGCAACCAGAAAAGTTTGTCTATATGTTCTCCCAATTTTAAACAATCTTATCCCAGGTTGCATTTTAAAATGGCGCAGTGGTAGGTGTTCATCCTATGAGGTTCCACAAACTCTTGACAGCTGGGGACCAGCGCTCAACCAAGGGGGCAAATATATCAGTTCCTGAGCATCCATAGTTGTGTAGCACAGTGTGACCCCAAAGCTTCCACATTGTGGTATGTCGGAAATTCCAATGACATCATCTCTGATGTCATCTTGGGTTTCCTAAGAGCTTCAATGGCCACCATCCATCTCTACCATTCTACCTCTTGTAATCTAATGTAACGAAAATGGAAATTGAAGCACCATGGGTACAGATAGAACTTTATTCCGATAAAAGTAGCCAATGCATTTTGGGGGGTCCAAGAGTGCCCTCTTCATTGGTGGAGAGGGGGATTTATCAGTTTCTTAGCTTCCATGGTTGTGTAGCACAATGTGACCTCTATGCTTCCACATTTCGGTATGTCGAAAATTCCAAGGACATCATCTCTGAAGTCATCTTGGGTTTCCTAAGAGCTTCAATAGCCACACCGTCTCACCGCTCTACCTTCCCTTCTCTTGTAGCATAATGTAACAAAAATGGAAACTGAAGCACCACCACAGATCCAGATAGAACTTTATTCCAATAAATGTCAGGGGGGGTCATTAAAAAGAAGCCAATGCATTTTCAGGTTGTCCATGAGCTGATATTTTAAGGCAGGCAACCAGAAAAGTTTGTCTATATGTTCTCCCAATTTTAAACAATCTTATCCCAGGTTGCATTGTAAAATGGCGCAGTGGTAGGTGTTCATCCTATGAGGTTCCACAAACTCTTGACAGCTGGGGACCAGCGATCAACCAAGGGGGCAAATATATCAGTTCCTGAGCATCCATAGTTGTGTAGCACAGTGTGACCCCAAAGCTTCCACATTGTGGTATGTCGGAAATTCCAATGACATCATCTCTGAAGTCATCTTGGGTTTCCTAAGAGCTTCAATGGCCACCATCCATCTCTGCCATTCTACCTCTTGTAATCGAATGTAACGAAAATGGAAATTGAAGCACCATGGGTACAGATAGAACTTTATTCCGATAAAAGTAGCCAATGCATTTTGGGGGGTCCAAGTGTGCCCTCTTCATTGGGGGAGAGGGGGATTTATCAGTTTCTGAGCTTCCATAGTTGTGTAGCACAATGTGACCCCGAAGCTTCCACATTGTGGTATTTCGGAAATTCCAAGGACATCATCTCTGAAGTCATCTTGGGCTTCCTAAGAGCTTCAATGGCCACCATCCATCTCTACCATTCTACCTCTTGTAATCTAATGTAACGAAAATGGAAATTGAAGCACCATGGGTACAGATAGAACTTTATTCCGATAAAAGTAGCCAATGCATTTTGGGGGAGGTAAAACCGCTGCTCAACTGCCTATTTTTACTAGTCCACCCCCCCAACTCCTTGACCACCCGTGTAAACGAGGCCTATGTGTGCAATAAGTGGATTCAAACATGCTTGGGACAAACATAGATCTATACTCAGACAAAAAAAAAAAAGTTTGATGAGCACAGTGGCGGCAATTGATGTGGCACAGTGTCTGAGTTTGATGGGCACAGTGGCGGCAATTGATGGGCACAGTGGCTGCGTTTGATGGGCACAGTGGCTGCGTTTGATGGGCACAGTGGCGGCAATTGATGGGCACAGTGGCTGCATTTTATGGGGCACAGTGGCTGCATTTGATGGCACAGTGGCTGCGTTTGATGGGCACAGTGGCAGCAATTGATGGGCACAGTGGCTGCGATTGACGGTACATTGAGACTGCAATCTGTGATAGGTGATAAATACCTGGAAGTGTTGTACTGACACATTTCAGAGCCTTGTGCAGGTAATATGAAGAATTTTATCTGTTGCCGGGTCTACTTTACCATCAGAGTATTGGATACTCACACAGTAAAACGTGACGATCGCGCGTCAGTAAAAAAACGCACGGACCCTCGTCCATACCCGATCGTACATTTTGTACAGGTTTTGTCATTTTTCTCCGTCAATGTCTCCCCGGCAGTTCGGCGTTATTTATTTATTTTTCTGCCCGCAGCCGTTCCTCTCTCTCCGCCTGAGCACCTGGCACGACGCGTAGGGAGGGGGGGGGAGGGGGACGACGGCGACAGGTTGTGACATTCCAGACAGAGATGATGACGGAGACGCCGGTAACAAATTTTAATGTACTTCAAGCTTGTCGGTTTGCTGCTGAACCATGGAGGAGATTATATTGGCGGGAGAAAGTGAGCGCAGCGCAGACGTCGTTCCATACAGAAGTAGCTACACATGGGGGGGCTCTGTGAGGGGGGGATCTGCTATTGATTGTTAGCTTAGCAAACGGCTGAAATCCTTAAAGTGGAAGAATGAGCAAAATCCGAAATAAGACATTCCAGTATATGAAGCAGAATGTCTCCATCAGAGCCTCCTGCAACATACACTCGCCGGCCACTTCATTAGGTCCTCCTTGTTAGTAGCGGGTTGGACCCCCTTTATTAGGCCCCCCTTGCTAGTCGTGGGTTGTACTCCCTTTATTAGGTCCTCCTTGTTAGTAGCGGGTTGTACTCCCTTTATTAGGTCCTCCTTGTTAGTAGCGGGTTGGACCCCCTTTATTAGGCCCCCCTTGCTAGTAGTGGGTTGTACTCCCTTTATTAGGTCCTCCTTGTTAGTAGCGGGTTGTACTCCCTTTATTAGGTCCTCCTTGTTAGTAGCGGGTTGGACCCCCTTTATTAGGCCCCCCTTGCTAGTAGTGGGTTGTACTCCCTTTATTAGGTCCTCCTTGTTAGTAGCGGGTTGGACCCCCTTTATTAGGCCCCCCTTGCTAGTAGTGGGTTGTACTCCCTTTATTAGGTCCCCCTTGCCAGTAGCGGGTTGGACCCCCTTTATTAGGTCCCCCTTGCCAGTAGTGGGTTGTACCCCCTTTATTAGGTCCCCCTTGCCAGTAGCGGGTTGGACCCCCTTTATTAGGTTCCCCTTGCCAGTAGCGGGTTGGACCCCCTTGCTAATAGCGAGTTGGACCCCTTTATTAGGTCCCCCTTGCCAGTAGCGGGTTTGACCCTCTTTATTAGGTCCCCTTTGCTAGTAGTGGGTTGGACCCCCTTTATTAGGACCCCCTTGCTAGTAGCGGGTTGGACCCCCTTGCTAGTAGCGGGTTGGACCCCCTTTATTAGGTCCCCCTTGCTAGTAGCGGGTTGGACCCCCTTTATTAGGTACACCTTGCTAGTAGCGGGTTGGACCCCCTTTATTAGGTCCTCCTTGCTAGTAGCGGGTTGGACCCCCTTTATTAGGTACACCTTGCTAGTAGCGGGTTGGACACCCTTTATTAGGCCCCCCTTGCCAGTAGCGGGTTGGACCCCCTTTATTAGGTCCCCCTTGCCAGTAGCGGGTTGTACCCCCTTTATTAGGTCCCCCTTGCCAGTAGCGGGTTGGACCCCCTTTATTAGGTACACCTTGCTAGTAGCGGGTTGGACACCCTTTATTAGGTACACCTTGCTAGTAGCGGGTTGGACACCCTTTATTAGGTCCCCCTTGCCAGTAGCGGGTTGTACCCCCTTTATTAGGTCCCCCTTGCCAGTAGCGGGTTGGACCCCCTTTATTAGGTACACCTTGCTAGTAGCGGGTTGGACCCCCTTTATTAGGTCCCCCTTGCCAGTAGCGGGTTGTACCCCCTTTATTAGGTCCCCCTTGCCAGTAGCGGGTTGGACCCCCTTTATTAGGTACACCTTGCTAGTAGCGGGTTGGACACCCTTTATTAGGTCCTCCTTGCTAGTAGCGGGTTGGACCCCCTTTATTAGGTACACCTTGCTAGTAGCGGGTTGGACACCCTTTATTAGGCCCCCCTTGCCAGTAGCGGGTTGGACCCCCTTTATTAGGTCCCCCTTGCCAGTAGCGGGTTGGACCCCCTTTATTAGGTCCCCCTTGCCAGTAGCGGGTTTGACCCCCTTTATTAGGTCCCCTTTGCTAGTAGTGGGTTGCACCCCCTTTATTAGGACCCCCTTGCTAGTAGTGGATGTTCACGGGTAAAACAAATGTTAATGCCTGGGCACAATTTTGCAACTTTGACATGTGTTAGTAAATCCGTACATATCGTCACAGCTACTCTGTGTATCCGGGTGGACTATACCGCGCTTTTTCTTTTCAGGACAAATTGAGCTTTCATTCGGTGGTAAATAGTAATGGATATCTCCTGATTTTTTTTTTTTTTTATTATCAAAGGAAAACTGGCCCAAAATAGTAAAAAAAAAAAAAGTAGCTGCATCTTTCTTGTTACTACCATAACCTACCACAAAAACCCTGACTTTGACCTTTGACCCTTACTTGGTCCAAACACTAACCCCGCCCCTGACCGAGATCAAACCTTGACTTAGGTATTTTTTCCTTATTTTTTTATTTTATTTTCTTGTTTATTTATTTTTTTACACACGCTTGTTTGTTGTAGAGAGAGAGTTACAATGTATCTTTTACTCTCCATTCACAGACAGAGAAACGGAGGGGCGGGCTTTACTGTGACTACTGATTACTGTGATAGCCAATCAGAGGCTATCTATCACAGCAATCAGGTGACCTGGGAACCAAAGGTTCCGGGTCCCGTACTAATGATTTTTGTTTCAGTGGGAGTAATTGCACCCCATCATTGGTGTCAATGGGAGGAAGTGTGCCCCACCATTGATGTCATTGGCCCCTCATTGTTGGTGTCATTGAAAGAAATTGAACCCCATTGTTGGTGTCACTGGGGGGAATTGTGCCCCATCATTGGTGTCATTGTACCCCATTGTTGGTGTCATTGGGAGGAATTGTGCCCCATCATTGGTGTCATTGTACCCCATCATTGGTGTCATTGGGAGGAATTGTGCCCCATCATTGGTGTCATTGGGAGGAATTATGCCCGATCATTGGTGTCATTGTACTCCATTGTTGGTTTCATTGGGAGGAATTGTGCCCCATCATTGGTGTCATTGTACCCCGTCGTTGGTGTCATTGGGAGGAATTGTGCCCCATCATTGGTGTCATTGTACCCCGTCGTTGGTGTCATTGGGAGGAATTGTGCCCCATCATTGGTGTCATTGTACCCCATTGTAAGTGTCATTGGGAGGAATTGTGCCCCATCATTGGTGTCATTGTACCCCATCGTTGGTGTCATTGAGAGGAATTGTGCCCCATCATTGGTGTCATTGTGCCCCATCGTTGGTGTCATTAAGAGGAATTGTGCCCCATCATTGGTGTCATTGTGCCCCATCGTTGGTGTCATTAAGAGGAATTGTGCCCCATCATTGGTGTTATTGGGCCCCATTGTTTGTGTCATTGGGAGGAATTGTGCCCCATCATTGGTGTCATTGTACCCCCATCGTTGGTGTCACTGGGAGGAATTGTGCCCCATCATTTGTGTCATTGTACCCCATCGTTGGTGTCATTGGGAGGAATTGTGCCCCATCATTGGTGTCATTGTGCCCCATCGTTGGTGTCATTGGGAGGAATTGTGCCCCATCCTTGGTGTCATTGGGAGGAATTGTGCCCCATCATTGGTGTCATTGTGCCCCATCGTTGGTGTCATTAAGAGGAATTGTGCCCCATCATTGGTGTTATTGGGCCCCATTGTTTGTGTCATTGGGAGGAATTGTGCCCCATCATTGATGTCATTGTACCCCATCGTTGGTGTCATTGGGAGGAATTGTGCCCCATCATTTGTGTCATTGTACCCCATCGTTGGTGTCATTGGGGGGAATTGTGCCCCATCATTTGTGTCATTGTACCCCATTGTTGGTGTCATTGGGAGGAATTGTACCCCATCGTTGGTGTCATTGGGAGGAATTGTGCCCCATCATTTGTGTCATTGTACCCTGTCGTAGGTGTCATTGGGAGGAATTGTGCCCCATCATTTGTGTCATTGTACCCCATTGTTGGTGTCATTGGGAGGAATTGTGCCCCATCATTGGTGTCATTGTACCCTGTCGTAGGTGTCATTGGGAGGAATTGTGCCCCATCATTGGTGTCATTGAGAGGAATTGTGCCCCATCATTGGTGTCATTGTACCCCATTGTAGGTGTCATTGGAAGGAAGAGAGAAACACAGAGAGAGAAACAGAGGGGCAGGCTTTACAGTGACTGATTACTGTGATAGCCAATCAGAGGCTGTCACAGTGATCAGGTGACCCGGGAACCAGGAATTCCAGATCCCGGTCATTAGTACGGGACCCGGGGTTTCCATGAGACCCCGCTCTCTGTGCTTGGAGCGCACTATGTGGTGCACTCCCAGCACAAAGACAGAACCGATGAATAATGGAAAAAATGCCCAGTCCAGTGAGGCCGCATATATGCTGCATATATTTCATTGGGCCCCATTTTTTGTGTCATTGGGAGCAATTGTGCCCCGACATTGGTGTCGGGGGGGGGAATTGTGCCCGGACAATACTTTCATTTGGAGTAACTGTGCCCTATTATTGATGTCATTGGCTCCAATTGTTTGTGTCATTGGGAGGAATTGTGCCCCGTCGTTGGTATCATTGGGAGGAATAGTGCCCCATAGTTGGTGTCAATGGGAGAAATTGTGCCCGGACAATCCTGTCACTTGGAGGAACTGTGCCCCATCATTGATGTCATTGGTTCCAATTGTTTGTGTCATTGGGAGGAATTGTATCCCATCTTTGGTGTCAGTGGGAGGAAGTGTGCCCCACCATTGATGTCATTGGCTCCCCATTGTTGGTGCCATTGAGAGAAATTGTGCCCCATCGTTGGTGTCATTTGGAGGAATTGGGCCCCATTGTTAGTGTCATTGGCCCCCATTGTTGGTGCCATTGAGAGAAATTGTGCCCCATTGTTGGTGTCATTTGGAGGAATTGTGCTCCATCGTTGGTGTCATTGGGCCCCATTGTTTGGGTCATTGGGAGGAATTGTACCCCATCTTTGGTGTTAGTGGGAGGAAGTGTGCCCCACCATTGATGTCATTGGCCCCCATTGTTGGTGCCATTGAGAGAAATTGTGCCCCATCGTTGGTGCCATTGGGCCCCATTGTTTGTGTCATTGGGAGGAATTGTGCCTCGTTTGTTATCATTGATAGAAATTGTGCCCCATTGTTGGTGTCATTGGGAGGAAGTGTGCCCCAACGTTGGTGTCAATGGGAGGAACTGTGCCCGGACAATGCTGTCATTTGGAGGAACTTCCCCATAGTTGATGTAAGTGGGTCCAATTGATTCTGTCATTGGGAGGAATTGTACCCCATCATTGGTGTCATGGGGAGGAATTTTGCCCCTTCATTGGTGTCATGGGGAGGAATTACGTTCAATTGTTGGTATCAGTGGAATAAGTAGTGCCCAAGGGCCAGATAAAAGCAAGCAAAGGGCCGTATCTGGCCCCTGGGCCACAGTTTGGAGGCTACTGCTCGAGAAGACCAGGGAGAAGTAACAGAGCGTCAACCTGTGAAATACTGAGCAGCCCTAAGCAATCCACCCCCGCTCCTCTGATTACGGTGGAGCCAAACTGAATTTGCCTAGCAGCCCTGCTCTACACGAGAAGGCCCTTCTATGCCTGGATTCCATTTTTATTTATTTTTTCCTAGTGAAGCTGTTTAAAGATACAATGAAAATTTCACCAAATTTGACAGCCACTTACGGCAGCTACGAACCATTACAGATGTTACGTTCCTTGCGGGGAAACATATTACGCCTCTCAGTTTCAAAGCTGTTTCCTGTAATCTCTAAAAAAAACAAGAAAACGTATCAGACCGTCCCTTAATAAATCATCAGACGCAGAAGAGCGCCGTCTGATTGGATCACAATTTTGTAAAAAAAAAAAAAAAAGTCGAAATTGGACGTAACGTTGAATATCATTTTTTGAACATCTGTCTGCAGCTCCTCCGAGCAGCTGTTTGGTATCTGATGGATAAACAAAACATGAATTCCGCGTTAGCTGTCACTGTTAATCCTCCTTTGTGAGGGTACCGGAGTATTAAGCGCCATGTGGTTGTTTTTATGTCTGTCTGAGTTAAAAACCACCGCAGAACATAAACCGATGAATGAAAAGAGCGACTTCTGGGACGGGAATAGAAAGGAACACTCTACCATGGAAAGAACAAACGCTGCTTGTTGGTCTTCCTTTCTAAACTGCAAAGCCGGAGCAGCAAATTCTCAGTCATTGCGTTTCTCTGCTCATAGAGCAAAATGCGCCGGTCAGCCCGGTGGCTCCAGGCTTGTGGAAAAGCCACAAAGAAGGGTAAAATTTCAGAGGCGAAACCCCCTAGTCTCATGGTGAGCATAATGCCGCGTACTCGCGATCGGACTTTCCCGGAGGACCGGAATCCGTCGGGACAATTCGATCGTGTGTGGGCTCCAGCTGACTTTTTTTTTTTTCCCCAAAAGTCAGACGGAACTATAAATAAAACATGTTTCAAATCTATCCTACGGACTCAAGTCCGGCGGACTAAAAATCGGGAAAACCGTTCCTCTGTGTTCTAGTCCGACGACCAAATACGACAAAACGGCAGCCATTGGCTACTGGCTACTTCCTTGTTTAGTCCCGTTTACGTCATCACCTTCAAAATGAACGGACTTTCGAACGGACTTGGTCCGGTCGTGTGTGGCCAAGTCCGTCGGACCTAGTCCATTCGAAAAGTCCGGTCGCGTGCAGGGCTGGACTGGGACAGAAATTTGGCCCTGGACTTCATCCAGACTGGCCCACTTACATTTTGAGTGTCCCATCAGCACTCCCCTTACATCAGAGTGTCCCATCAGCACTCCCCTTACGTCAGAGTGTCCCATCAGCACTCCCCTTACATTAGAGTGTCCCATCAGCACTCCCCTTACATTAGAGTGTCCCATCAGCACCCCCCTTACATCAGAGTGTCCCATGAACAGCCCCCCCTTACATCAGAGTGTCCCATGAACAGCCCCCCCTTACATCAGAGTGTCCCATGAACAGCCCCCCCTTACATCAGAGTGTCCCATGAACAGCCCCCTTACATCAGAGTGTCCCATGAGCACCCCCCTTACATCAGAGTGTCCCATGAGCACCCCCTTACATCAGAGTGTCCCATGAGCAGCCCCCTTACATCAGAGTGTCCCATCACCAGCCCCCTTACATCAGAGTGTCCCATCAGCAGCCCCCTTACATCAGAGTGTCCCATCAGCAGCCCCCTTACATCAGAGTGTCCCATCAGCAGCCCCCTTACATCAGAGTGGCCCATCAGCAGCCCCCTTACATCAGAGTGGCCCACTGAGCCATCGGCCCACCGGGAAACTCCCAGTAGTCCTGATGGCCAGTACATGCCTGGTCGCGTGTACGCGGCATAACATCTAGGGAAGTAATATTTATGGGGTAGGCTCTCTCAACCTTTTACCCCAGAAGAACCCTTGAAATAATGTCCAGTTTTCAGGGGACTCCTGCTAAAACCAATTGATCATGGATCGTGGGAACTCACGGATGGCCAACAGGTGACCCCAGGCTTGTGAAGAACAACATTTCGGAGACAAACCCTTGTTTTATGATCTTCATAAAAGCTTTGGAAGCAGTATGTTTGGGGCAGCCTCCCTTAACCTTTTTTTTTTTTTACCCCCCCCCCCCCAGAGGAACCCTTCAAATCATTTCCAGATCTTGGGGTATCCCTGACAAAACAAATCCCTCGTGGATCAGTGGGAAAATGCCCATTCACATGGCACCAACTGGTGGTGACCCTATGCTTGTGGAAAAGCCACAAAGAGGGGCAAAATTTCGGAAGCAAACCCCTGCTTTCGTGATCATAGCATAACAGCTAGGGAAGTAGTATTTGGGGCAGTCTCTCACAACCTTTATTACCCAAGGGGAACTTGAAAAATAATTTTCAAGTTTCAGGGGCACCACCGATTCAACACTGGATCGATGGGAAAATGCCTGCTCACGTGGTGCCAACTGGTGGTCTTAGTTTTGTAGAAAAGCCACAAAGAGGAGGAACATTTTGGAGGCAAACCCCTTCATTTCATATCGAGAATATCCACTAGGGAAGTAGTATTTATTATGGAGGAGCCTCTCACAACCTTTTTACACCAGAGGAACCCTTAAAATAATATCCAGGTCTCAGGGACTCCCTGCTAAAACCAATTTTCGATCTACGTGTGACCAATAGCCCAATTTCAGTGGAGCCTAATGAATCTTTATTAGTAAGAAAGCAAAATATCCACAAAATGACCACTGAAGCTAAAAAATGGGAAACCCGTACTACTCTTTAAATGAACACAGTGATAAATTAATTTGTGTATTTTTTTATCTGATCGGAGTTCCGTTTTAAGAATGTCACAATAAATACAAAACTAGGTTACACGGGGGAATTTTTAGTTGTGTACACGTTTTGCTTTATTACTTGAGCAGTAGCATTACGTTGTAGGAGAATCCACACTGTATTTATATAGGAAGATTCCAGCGTGGTGTTAATTATACCTAGCTCGTAAACTCTTCACCTCAGTCTACTGCTTCACTTAACGATCCCCCTACGTTGTGATTGTTCTGCTCTATAAAAAAAAAAAAAGAACTGTTCTTGAAGACGTTAGACTGCCAATAACTTTATGAATGGAAGATTCAAGGACATGTTGACAAATACCAGGCTGGTTATGGGAGATTCAAGCTGGAGAAATGTAACGCCACAAATATACAACTTGAAGATTGACTTTGTCTTACGTATCTGGGCTTAGGAGGTGTCTTCCACCTTGTGGTTACAGTTTGGGGAAGACCCTTTATCTGTCTCACCATGACTGTGCCCCTGTGTACTGTACAAAGCCAGCTCCATAAAGACGTGGTTTGATGAGTTTCATGTGGAGGAACTTGTGTCCTTTACAGAGCCCCGACGTCAACCCTACTGAACATTTTTGGGATGAATTGAAACACTGTTTTTAAACAATGTCTTCTTACCCAACTTCAATACCTGGCCTCACTTCATGATACAGCGCGCCCCTCTTTCCCTTCTCAGAAACTTGGGAGGAATGGCCTCCACTCTTCTGGGAAGAATTTCCACAAGAGTTGGAAGTGCGTTTGTGGGAAATTGTGCCCATCCAGCCCTGAACACAAAGCCAGCTCCATAAGGACTTATGAGAGAGAGAGCTCAGACCTCAACCCCACTGAACACCTTTTAAGGGTGAATTGGACCACCATATGGAAGCAATGTCTTCTCATCCAACATCTGTACCTGACCTTAGTTCCAAAAAAAATTGACAGTCCATCCAAAATAGTGAAAGTTGAGATGTATGGAAGATGCTGTTATAGCCACCAACTAAGGCCCAATTCTATGTTAAGGCCTATGGTTTTGGAATGGGATGTCCAACATGTCCACATTTCAGCACTGGGTCTTCTCCTTTGTATGTGGCCCCCAGCTTCTGTGTTCTGCTAGCTCAGCAGTCAAATACAGAACATTCCTTGTTTCTGGTCAACTTTTGCCTACATTGGAGTGTTGGAGGACCGCAGTCTAGATGCTATTGTGCAGCAAAACCCATCATATTTTGCAGGATGCTCTGGTGAATACTAGCTTCTCCATAGACTCAGACTACACATGTAGACACCCTGCTCGGACAGCACTTGGTGTCTACATGGCCTCCATTGTCATTAAGACTCTAGATCATCCTTTCTGAACCTTTTTACTCTCACAGAACTCTTGAAATAGGTTTCGGGCTCTTGGAGACCCCCTGTTAAAAAGACAAGAGCAATAATAAGTGCAGAAACTTTTTGAAGAACCCTCGTATTAGAAGACAGTGTAGACCTGATCCCTTGCTTTGTTCTTAAGGTATTAGAGCTTCTACTTCCAGTGTATACAGACCCCGGTCCCTGACCCCATTGCTACGAGAGACTCTCATATTGCTCGTGTGCGTTTAGCACTCCACTATCTTTAGAAAATTCCTGCTTTCTGGTCAGCTGTAGCCTGCACGGGTGGGGGGAACAACCAGGGTCTTAAAGGTTGCACTTATGAGGGGGCCCAAGGCAGCAGGAGGGGGGTGCACTACAGAACATGCGAAAGAGTCCTGTCATGGGACCGTAAGGCTCAGTTTACACTGCTGTCACCCCAATGTCTTGTGACTTGCTTGTGATTTCCTTGCAACTTACTGCAACTTTTGTGATTTAACATTGCAGTCTATGGCGCTGAAATCGTACCAAAGTCCCAAAAATGTAGAGTGGGAACCTTTTTTTTGCCACTATGACTGGATTTGCATTAATTAAGATGGCACCCATTGAAATCAATGTGTTTTGGCTTGTCATTCGGCTTTTTGTGTCGCGAAACAAAATATTACAGCGCGCACATGCAAAAAATGACATTTAACTGCTTGCGCATGTGTGCACTGTAATATTTTGTTCTGATTTATGGTCCATCCTTACCATCTTTAATGCATCTTTTAGGGTGTGCCCCCCAAATATTTTTTTTATTAGTATTAATTAGTATTAGTATTAATATTAATTAGTATTAGTATTAATTAGTATTTAATTTGTTTTTTTATGTGTCGCAAGTCGCATGATAACTTGAAGGGCCCTGCAATGGGAGTAAAGGGCCCTGGGATTAATGGGAAGGACCCTGGTACCAGAGAAAAGGGCCCCGTAACCGTTGGAAAATGGCCAATCAGGGGGGGCCATTCATGGTTTCTTGCACTGGGATCATGAAGGTTCTAGTTATGCCCTGTGACCGATGGAAAGGGCCAGTTAAGGAGGTCATTCATGGTTTCTTGCACTGGGGTCGTGAAGGTTCTAGTTATGCCCTGTGACCGATGGAAAGGGCCAGTTAGGGAGGCCATTCATGGTTTCTTGCACTGGGGTCCTGAAGGTTCTCGTTATGCCCTGTGACCGATGGAAAGGGCCAGTTAGGGAGGTCATTCATGGTTTCTTGCACTGGGGTCCTGAAGGTTCTAGTTATGCCCTGTGACCGATGGAAAGGGCCAGTTAGGGAGGCCATTTATGGTTTCTTGCACTGGGGTCGTGAAGGTTCTTTTTTTTGCCCTGGGAGCGATGGAAAGGGCCAGTTAGGGAGGCCATTCATGGTTTCTTGCACTGGGGTCGTGAAGGTTCTAGTTTTGCCCTGGGACCGATGGAAAGGGCCAGTTAGGGAAGTCATTCATGGTTTCTTGCAATGGGGTTGTGAAGGTTCTTTTTTTGCCCTGGGAGCGATGGAAAGGGCCAGTTAAGGAGGTCATTCATGGTTTCTTGCACTGGGGTCCTGAAGGTTCTAGTTATGCCCTGTGACCGATGGAAAGGGCCAGTTAGGGAAGTCATTCATGGTTTCTTGCACTGGGGTCGTGAAGGTTCTTTTTTTGCCCTGGGAGCGATGGAAAGGGCCAGTTAGGGAGGCCATTCATGGTTTCTTGCACTGGGGTCCTGAAGGTTCTAGTTATGCCCTGTGACCGATGGAAAGGGCCAGCTAGGGAGGCCATTCATGGTTTCTTGCACTGGGGTCCTGAAGGTTCTAGTTATGCCCTGTGACCGATGGAAAGGGCCAGCTAGGGAGGTCATTCATGGTTTCTTGCACTGGGGTCCTGAAGGTTCTAGTTATGCCCTGTGACCGATGGAAAGGGCCAGCTAGGGAGGTCATTCATGGTTTCTTGCACCGGGGCCCTGAAAGTTCTAATTATGCCTCTGCTTTGCAGGACGCTTTGGTGAATAATGGGCTAGACATGCAGACATCCTGATTGACTGACACTTGGTGTCCATTGTCCTTAAGACTCTAAAGCAGCCTTTCTCAGCCTTTTTACTCCCATGGAACTCTTGAAATAGGTTTCGGGTTCTCAAGGAACCCCTGTTAAAAAAAACACAAGAATCTTTCGGTGTCCTTCAATATTAGAGTGCAGTGTAGACGTGATCCCTTGCATTGGAGGTCAGTATAGGTAGGGATGAACCCACCATTGCACACTGCTCAAGGAACCCCAAACTCAGGAGGCACTCTGGGGTCCCACAGAACCCTGGTTGAGGACCCCTGCTCTAGAGCTTCTGCTTCCAGTGAATAGGGACCACAGTCCCTGACACAGCAAGCTCACAAAGCTCTCAGGATCAGGCAGCGTTTGGCCCTATAGTGCTGGTCCATCTAGTGGATCCAGGATCATGAAAAGCAAAGTACGGATTGAGACTCATCACTAATTAACTTTTGGGCATCTTTTATGGTGGCTATAACCTTGTGTATATCTGTTACTGCTCCATATTTGGCTGTGATATGCGAGTATGCCGGACTTTTCTGTTGCTTCCCTTTACATGACTGCGGTTATTTGCTTTCCTGTAAGATGCAATGAAATGAAATGAAGCTCGCTCAGTGTAAATTTGTTATTTGACTCTCAGGTCTCTCGAGTCCAAAGTTTAATGTCACTAGTGATGGCCGAACGGTTCGCCCGGCGGTCGTTTCGCGGCGAATTTCCGACTTTCGCCGTCCGCGGGTTCGAACGCCTTTTTCCGTCGTTCGCCCCGGCGGACTTACGTGTTTAATGTATACAAGAACTTTAACCTTTCGTGACACGTTTATCATGTGTTACAGGACAACCAATTGAGACATGACAGCTCATGGACACTTGGACATTCCCCCTAACCTATAAATACACCCGATCCGGTGGCCATTTTACATTCTTTCTTCTGTCACTGTAGGGAAAGGATCCTGTGTGGAGTAGGGACAGAGAAAACGCTAGCTATTTGGTACACAAAAGTTCTTTTCAGGACTGGTATAGGTGTTAGGTCAGCAGCCTGAGTTTCTTTTGTCAGTTTAGATAAAGGGACAGAGCGCTGTATGCTGCTATTTTAGGGACAGCTCAGCCAGATTAGTCTTTCTTCATCATCATCATCATCATCATCATTAGCTGTTACTATCAGGTCCACAAAAGAGCTGTTCCAGCTAATCGTTCCAGCCTACTCTTTTTTGCCAATTTGTATAGGGACAGGCAGGAAGCAGTGTGTCAGGCAGTGAGGATAATTTTAAAGACTTGCTGTTACTATTAGTTCCACAAAGGTTCTTTTCAGGACTGGTATCAGTGGTACGGTAATAGGCTTGTACACGTATAATATTCTTTCTTCCAAATATAGAAAGAATATTATACTTGACTGCTGCCCTTCTGCTGCAGTCTGCTAATCATTCACAACTCACTTGTTCCACAAAGCTCTTTATCAGGACTGGTAACTTGGTCTGTCTAGGGTGCTACGGTACATAGGCTTGGGTGCGGTACAGTCTGCTGTTCTGTAAGGACCGCTATCGGTCCACAATACATAGGGTTGCCGTGCACTACTGCTGACCGCTGCCCTATACTGCAGCAGTCCTTCATTGGTATAGGGACTGACGTACAGTCTGCTAATCACTAACACACAACCTGCTTGGTCCACAAAAGTTCTTATAAGGACTGGTAACTTGGTATAGGGTGCTACGGTACATAGGCCTGAGTGCGTTACAGTCTGCTGTTCTGTAAGGACCGCTATCGGTCCACAATACATAGGGTTGCCGTGCACTACTGCTGACCGCTGCCCTATACTGCAGCAGTCCTTCAGCGGTATAGGGACTGACGCACAGTCTGCTAAACACTAACACACAACCTGCTTGGTCCACAAAAGTTTTTATAAGGACTGGTAACTTGGTATAGGGTGCTACGGTACATAGGCCTGAGTGCAGTACAGTCTGCTGTTCTGTAAGGACCGCTATCGGTCCACAATACATAGGGTTGCCGTGCACTACTGCTGACCGCTGCCCTATACTGCAGCAGTCCTTCATTGGTATAGGGACTGACGTACAGTCTGCTAATCACTAACACACAACCTGCTTGGTCCACAAAAGTTCTTATAAGGACTGGTAACTTGGTATAGGGTGCTACGGTACATAGGCCTGAGTGCGTTACAGTCTGCTGTTCTGTAAGGACCGCTATCGGTCCACAATACATAGGGTTGCCGTGCACTACTGCTGACCGCTGCCCTATACTGCAGCAGTCCTTCATTGGTATAGGGACTGACGTACAGTCTGCTAATCACTAACACACAACCTGCTTGTTCCACAAAAGTTCTTATAAGGACTGGTAACTTGGTATAGGGTGCTACGGTACATAGGCTTGAGTGCGGTACAGTCTGCTGTTCTGTAAGGACCGCTATCGGTCCACAATAGATAGGGTTGACGTGCACCACTGCTGACCGCTGCCCTATACTGCAGCAGTCCTTCAGCGGTATAGGGACTGACGTACAGTCTGCTAAACACTAATACACAACCTGCTTGGTCCACAAAAGTTCTTATAAGGACTGGTAACTTGGTATAGGGTGCTACGGTACATAGGCTTGAGTGCGGTACAGTCTGCTGTTCTGTAAGGACCGCTATCGGTCCACAATAGATAGGGTTGACGTGCACCACTGCTGACCGCTGCCCTATACTGCAGCAGTCCTTCAGCGGTATAGGGACTGACGCACAGTCTGCTAAACACTAACACACAACCTGCTTGGTCCACAAAAGTTTTTATAAGGACTGGTAACTTGGTATAGGGTGCTACGGTACATAGGCCTGAGTGCGTTACAGTCTGCTGTTCTGTAAGGACCGCTATCGGTCCACAATACATAGGGTTGCCGTGCACTACTGCTGACCGCTGCCCTATACTGCAGCAGTCCTTCATTGGTATAGGGACTGACGTACAGTCTGCTAATCACTAACACACAACCTGCTTGGTCCACAAAAGTTCTTATAAGGACTGGTAACTTGGTATAGGGTGCTACGGTACATAGGCCTGAGTGCGTTACAGTCTGCTGTTCTGTAAGGACCGCTATCGGTCCACAATACATAGGGTTGCCGTGCACTACTGCTGACCGCTGCCCTATACTGCAGCAGTCCTTCAGCGGTATAGGGACTGACGCACAGTCTGCTAAACACTAACACACAACCTGCTTGGTCCACAAAAGTTCTTATAAGGACTGGTAACTTGGTATAGGGTGCTACGGTACATAGGCCTGAGTGCAGTACAGTCTGCTGTTCTGTAAGGACCGCTATCGGTCCACAATACATAGGGTTGCCGTGCACTACTGCTGACCGCTGCCCTATACTGCAGCAGTCCTTCATTGGTATAGGGACTGACGTACAGTCTGCTAATCACTAACACACAACCTGCTTGTTCCACAAAAGTTCTTATAAGGACTGGTAACTTGGTATAGGGTGCTACGGTACATAGGCTTGAGTGCGGTACAGTCTGCTGTTCTGTAAGGACCGCTATCGGTCCACAATAGATAGGGTTGACGTGCACCACTGCTGACCGCTGCCCTATACTGCAGCAGTCCTTCAGCGGTATAGGGACTGACGTACAGTCTGCTAAACACTAATACACAACCTGCTTGGTCCACAAAAGTTCTTATAAGGACTGGTAACTTGGTATAGGGTGCTACGGTACATAGGCTTGAGTGCGGTACAGTCTGCTGTTCTGTAAGGACCGCTATCGGTCCACAATAGATAGGGTTGACGTGCACCACTGCTGACCGCTGCCCTATACTGCAGCAGTCCTTCAGCGGTATAGGGACTGACGCACAGTCTGCTAAACACTAACACACAACCTGCTTGGTCCACAAAAGTTTTTATAAGGACTGGTAACTTGGTATAGGGTGCTACGGTACATAGGCCTGAGTGCGTTACAGTCTGCTGTTCTGTAAGGACCGCTATCGGTCCACAATACATAGGGTTGCCGTGCACTACTGCTGACCGCTGCCCTATACTGCAGCAGTCCTTCATTGGTATAGGGACTGACGTACAGTCTGCTAATCACTAACACACAACCTGCTTGGTCCACAAAAGTTCTTATAAGGACTGGTAACTTGGTATAGGGTGCTACGGTACATAGGCCTGAGTGCGTTACAGTCTGCTGTTCTGTAAGGACCGCTATCGGTCCACAATACATAGGGTTGCCGTGCACTACTGCTGACCGCTGCCCTATACTGCAGCAGTCCTTCAGCGGTATAGGGACTGACGCACAGTCTGCTAAACACTAACACACAACCTGCTTGGTCCACAAAAGTTCTTATAAGGACTGGTAACTTGGTATAGGGTGCTACGGTACATAGGCTTGAGTGCGGTACAGTCTGCTGTTCTGTAAGGACCGCTATCGGTCCACAATAGATAGGGTTGACGTGCACCACTGCTGACCGCTGCCCTATACTGCAGCAGTCCTTCAGCGGTATAGGGACTGACGTACAGTCTGCTAAACACTAATACACAACCTGCTTGGTCCACAAAAGTTCTTATAAGGACTGGTAACTTGGTATAGGGTGCTACGGTACATAGGCTTGAGTGCGGTACAGTCTGCTGTTCTGTAAGGACCGCTATAGGTCCACAATAGATAGGGTTGACGTGCACCACTGCTGACCGCTCACCTATACTGCAGCAGTCCTTCAGCGGTATAGGGACTAAGAGTTTTGTCACAGGGTCATTTAAAAAATGACATGCAGAGGAAGAGGCAGGCCCTTCCGCAGGGGTGGTAGGGGTAGGGCAGGAGCAACAGGCTTGAGCCAAAGTGGGAAGTTGCAGAAGGTGCGTTCAATTACTTTAAAGGATGCACCAGACTTGGTTGAGTGGCTCGCTCAGCCTTACTCTTCTGCACCCTCCTCATCCTCTCGATCTGCACCCTCTTCTTCACTCTCTGCTATGTGCACCCCCAAAGACACTACCACCAACAACACGACCACCACCACCACCACCACATACCTTCCGCTTGAGTCACTGGAATTATTTTCCGATCCATATCAAGAGGACATTTCTGATGCGCAGCCACTCTTGGTATTGGATCAGGAAGAGGAGGTAGCAACAAGCGCTACTCAGCAGTCTGACGCCAGTACCCAGATCAGCCCAAGGAGGAGGTTGGTCCCCGGTGTTGCTGCCTACTCTACTTATAGCGGTGGGGAAGGTGACGTTGATGATGACGTGTCTAGTGATGTCACGTGGGTGCCCACAAGAGAGGAAGAGGAGGGGAGTTCAGAGGGAGATATGGACCAGCAGATAGGGAGGAGAAGCAGCAATGACTTACATTGCACAGCAGGGACAAAGCAGACTGCAAATGTATCAGGAGCGAGTCATCGACCATGTACGGTCACATCTGGCGCTCCCAGGACACCGGCACATGGCTCCGCAGTGTGGGCTTTTTTTAACGTGTCCGCTGCTGACAATAGCGTTGCCATCTGCAATCTTTGCAGTCAACGCGTTAGTCGCGGTAAGCCCAATACTCACCTAGGGACGACCGCCTTAAGAAGGCACATGAGCAGCCATCACCGAGCCCAGTGGGAGCAACGGAACACACAAAGCCACACTGCAGGCTCTCACCGTCCAGCCTCGTCTTCTACTTCTCCTTCTCCTCTCTCCTCACAATTGTCCTCCACTCCACCTTCCATCACGCCAAGCTCACATTTTTCTGCAAAAAGGCAGGCTTCCGTGGGCCTAATGTTTGAGCGTAAAAAAATGATGACGCCGGATAACCCTCTTGCCCAACGGTTGGCGGCTGGCTTGTCAGAACTCATAGCCCGCCAACTACTGCCATATAAACTGGTGGACTCGGAGGCCTTTCGCAAATTTGTGGCCATTGGAACACCACAATGGAAGGTCCCAGGAAGGAAGTATTTCTCAGAGAAGGGCATCCCAGAGCTATATGGCCATGTTCAGCGGCAAGTGAATGTATCTCTGGCACACAGTGTCGGTGCCAAGATACATCTGACCACAGACACGTGGTCTAGCAAACACGGGCAGGGAAGGTATATCAGTTTTACTGCCCACTGGGTGAACCTTCTGACGGCCGTCAAGCATGTAACCCGTGGCACCCGTGTAGATTTGGTTTTACCGCCACGGATTGCATGCAGGCCTGACTCTTCTTCTCCTCCTCCTACTCCATCCTCCTCCCTCTCCTCCTCAGCTGCCTCCTCCTTTTCCGCTGCTAGCGTCTCTTCCACTGCACCGCCCAAGCTCCCCAGAACCTATTCCACATGCCAGGTGAGACGTTGCCATGCCGTGCTGCGTCTGTTGTGCCTGGAAGCAAAGAGCCACACTGGCCCGGCACTCCTTTCAGCTTTGCGTTCACAGGCAGATGAGTGGCTAACACCGCTCAATTTGACAGTTGGTAAAGTGGTGTGTGACAACGGTGCCAATCTGCTTAGCGCATTGAAACAGGGCAAAATCACGCACGTGCCGTGCATGGCACACGTCTTAAACTTGGTCGTGCAGCGATTCCTTGTCAAATACCCTGGGGTCCAGGACATCTTGCGGCAGGCAAGGAAAATCTCGGCCCATTTCAGAAGATCTTACACGGCCATGGCTCGCCTTGCTGACATTCAGCGGCGACACCATCTGCCGGTCAGACGTCTTATTTGCGATTGCCCGACGCGATGGAACTCAACCTTCTATATGCTTGATAGGCTGCTCCAGCAGAAACGTGCAGTTAACGTCTACCTGTATGAACTCTGCGAAAGAAACGGTTCTGGGGAGCTGGGTTTTTTTTCACCGCGCCAGTGGCTGCTCATGCGCGACACATGCAGACTTCTGCGGCCATTTGAGGAGATCACCAAACTGGTCAGTCGCAGCCATGGCGCCATCAGTGACATGGTACCTTATGCCTTCTTTCTGGAGCGTGCATTGCGTCGTGTCATTGATCAGGCTGTGGAGGAGCAGGAGCGGGAAGATGAGGAAGTCGCAATGCTGGATGAATTCCCAGGGGGGGCTACTCTATCTGAGACAAGTCAACAACAGGAGTCTGATGAGGAGTCAGAGGAGGATGGTGCCGGGGCGGATGAGCAGGAGCAAGAAGAGCATGCTTTAAACCTTTCTGGGATCCCTGTTGTGCGAGGATGGGGAGAGGAGAATGAAGAGGACGACATTATCCTGGATGATGAGCAGGAGCCAGGCCACCACACCGCTTCCACTTTAGTGCAAATGGGGGCCTTCATGCTCCAGTGTTTTAATAGGGACCCCCGTATAAAAAGCATGAGGGTCAAGGACCAGTACTGGGTGGCAACGTACTTAGACCCCCGGTACAAACACAAAATGGCGGAAATGTTACCGCCGTCGCAGAGGGCTGTCAGAATGCAGCACTTCCAGGCCTTGCTTCGAGAAATGCTGCATTCTGCTTTTGCGTGCGCTGGCAGAGGAGCAATTCCCACTCCCAGAGAAGGATTTGCGGGTACCAATCCAACAGCGCCTGCAAGAAGAGGCCGGTTTGAAGATGTGTTGGTGACTTCGGATATGAGGTCATTCTTTCAGCCGACCCATCGACAGGTGTCATCCGGATCCAGCATCAGGGAACGCCTAGACCGTCAGGTGTCCGACTACATTGGGTTAACGGCCGATGTGGACGCTCTGAGGAGTGATGAACCCCTAGACTACTGGGTGGGCAGGCTTGACCTCTGGCCAGAGCTTGCCCAATTTGCAATCGAACTGTTGGCTTGCCCCTCATCCAGTGTCCTGTCCGAAAGGACGTTCAGCGCAGCAGGGGGGATTGTGACCGATAAGCGTACTCGCCTAGCTCACCACAGTGTTAACTACCTCACATTTCTAAAAATGAATGAGGCATGGATCTCGGAGGAATTCAACACATGTGATCAGTAGACCATGTATATGTCTATAAACAATTTTTGGAATCAAGCACACAGACCTTCTTAATTCATTTGGCTCACTTCCCTGACCCAAAAAAGCACACCGTACTATATGCCCCTACCCTCCTCTTTGAAGAGGTTGAGCGGTGTCATATTTCTACTGGGGCTGCTTATTATGAGGGGTTCCCACCATCCCTGTGCTGTGCTGACTTCCTCCTGGGTGTTCTTATTATGAGGGGCTCCCACCATCCCTGTGCTGTGCTGACTTCCTCCTGGGGGTTCTTATTATGAGGGGATCACACCATCCCTGTGCTGTGCTGACTTCCTCCTGGGGCTGCTTACGGTGCTGCTGTCAGCGCTGTATGTCACGGAGCTGCTGTCAGCGCTGTATGTCACGGAGCTGCTGTCAGCGCTGTATGTCACGGAGCTGCTGTCAGCGCTGTATGTCACGGAGCTGCTGTCAGCGCTGTATGTCACGGAGCTGCTGTCAGCGCTGTATGTCACGGAGCTGCTGTCAGCGCTGTATGTCACGGAGCTGCTGTCAGCGCTGTATGTCACGGAGCTGCTGTCAGCGCTGTATGTCACGGAGCTGCTGTCAGCGCTGTATGTCACGGAGCTGCTGTCAGCGCTGTATGTCACGGTGCTGCTGTCAGCGCTGTATGTCACGGAGCTGCTGTCAGCGCTGTATGTCACGGAGCTGCTGTCAGTGCTGTATGTCACGGAGCTGCTGTCAGCGCTGTATGTCACGGAGCTGCTGTCAGCGCTGTATGTCACGGAGCTGCTGTCAGCGCTGTATGTCACGGTGCTGCTGTCAGCGCTGTATGTCACGGAGCTGCTGTCAGCGCTGTATGTCACGGAGCTGCTGTCAGCGCTGTATGTCACGGAGCTGCTGTCAGCGCTGTATGTCACGGAGCTGCTGTCAGCGCTGTATGTCACGGAGCTGCTGTCAGCGCTGTATGTCACGGAGCTGCTGTCAGCGCTGTATGTCACGGAGCTGCTGTCAGCGCTGTATGTCACGGAGCTGCTGTCAGCGCTGTATGTCACGGAGCTGCTGTCAGCGCTGTATGTCACGGAGCTGCTGTCAGCGCTGTATGTCACGGAGCTGCTGTCAGCGCTGTATGTCACGGTGCTGCTGTCAGCGCTGTATGTCACGGAGCTGCTGTCAGCGCTGTATGTCACGGAGCTGCTGTCAGTGCTGTATGTCACGGAGCTGCTGTCAGCGCTGTATGTCACGGAGCTGCTGTCAGCGCTGTATGTCACGGAGCTGCTGTCAGCGCTGTATGTCACGGTGCTGCTGTCAGCGCTGTATGTCACGGAGCTGCTGTCAGCGCTGTATGTCACGGAGCTGCTGTCAGCGCTGTATGTCACGGAGCTGCTGTCAGCGCTGTATGTCACGGAGCTGCTGTCAGCGCTGTATGTCACGGAGCTGCTGTCAGCGCTGTATGTCACGGTGCTGATGTCAGTGCTCTGTATTACGGTGCTGCTGTCAGTGCTCTGTATCTCCTGCACCCTCTTGTTTGCCTACCCTGGTCCCTGACCTTCCCTCTCCTCCATTGCCTTCATTAGCTCCATAGTCCTGAATTGTCAGAACAATTTCCCAAATAAAAAAAAAATGCTTGTAGTTATCGATCCCAAATTCACCTCATACATGTATTATGCTATTGTCCAGGTGGTGGGACTACGTGCTACCCCCTAATAATTACCCCGTGGCCGCAAATTCGACCTAAAGGTTTGCGAAATTCGCCTCCCATTGAAGTCAATGGAGCCCGCGGCGAACGGTCGTTTTCGCGAACGTTTGTGTCCGTTCGCGTTTCGCGTTCGCGAAACGTCCCGTCGGAAGTTCGTCCATCACTAAATGTCACTACAATCCGAGCGAAATTCATTAATATTCAGACAGGAGAGCCGAGCTTGTTCGCTCTCAACAGCTGTTGCCTCATAAACATTTTTTTTTATCTTTTTCCTACAGCAACAGTTACAGAGTTTATTATTATTTTATTTTATTTATTTTTTTGCTACGCCTTGTTTGCTTAAAAATCAACTCAATTAGCAAGAGAATTCTGTGAATTGCTGTAGACAAAGTATTAGCCTGCCTCCAACTTTGTATGATGAAAAAGATAGATGACGCTCGAGCGGCCGTCTCCGTACCCTCAGTGGTGGGTTATAATAAGGGTAGAATGGGCAGCTGCTTGGGGCCCCAAACCCAAAGAGGGCCCGTAGAGATTATGAAAGAACTCTGCAGTTCAATTCCCTCTATAGTAAGCTGAAGCTGAAGTCCAGGTATGGATGTTATAGCATAGTTATAACGGTCTAGCTTGGGCCGCGGTACACCTGTGGGTAGGTACAGCATGGTGCGGGGTCAGAGAACAGAACTTGTACTGATGTTAAAGTTCAGCAAATCACAACACACCCAGCGGGAAGACACCCAACCAGGAACACTCATAGAATGAAACAGTGATGTGTCGTAGAGTAGGTCTCGGACGAGCCGACAGCTTCTGGCCAGTCTGTGCCCAAATGGAGAGGTGTCCAGGAAGGATGATGTGTCCTTATCTTTTCCCTACTCTGTTCTCCTTCAGACGGGTGACCAGTCCCTAAGCTACCCATATGCAAAGCGCAAGCCAAGCCTGGGAGTCAGCGTCTTAAATAGGCTCTGCTTGACCAAAGATGGCTGCCAGAGTCACATGGGGCAGCAGCATCCAATCAGATAGCTTCCCCAGTGACCTAGAAAACCATAGAGGAACCATGTTCCTCTTGACTCCCCCTCCAACTACAATGTTGCTGCTGTCTAGTGCCATCTACAGTGAAGAACATAGACTGCACCTGCCTACACACCAATCAGCCATAATATTATGGCCTCCTGACATATCCTGTTGAGGCATGGGCTCCAGTAGACCTCTGAAGGTATGCTTTGGTATTTGGCACCAAGCCATCAGTAGCATGTTCTTTCAGTTCTGCAAGTTGTGAGCCTCCATGGATCAGACTTGTTTTTCCAGCACATTGGATTGAGGTCTGGAGAATCTGGAGGCCAAGTCAACATCTTAAACTCATTGTTGTGTTCCTCAAACCATTCTTGAACTCATCAGACCAGGCCACCTTCTTCCATTGCTCGGCAGTCCAGTTCTGATGCTCACATACCCATTGTAGACCCTTTTGGCTGTGAACACGGGTCAGCATGGGCACCCTGACTGGTCTGCGGCTACACAGTCCCCATAGACAAACTTCAATTCTCTGTGAGTTCTGACACCTTTGTATTAGAACCAGATTTCACTTTCTCAACAATTTGTGTTCCAGTAGCTCTTCTATTAGATCGGACTACACAGGCCAGCCTTCCCTCCCCACCTCCATCAATGAGCCTTCCCTCCCCACCTCCATCAATGAACCTTCCCTCCCCATCTCCATCAATAAGCCTTCCCTCCCCACCTCCACCAATAAGCCTTACTTCCCCACCCCCATCAAGGAACCTTCCATTCCCACCACCATCAATAAGCCTTCCCTCCCCTCCTCCATCAATGAGCCTTCCCTCCCCACCTTCATCAATGATCCTTCCATCCCCACCTCTGTCAATTAGCCTTCCTTTCCCACCTCCATCAATGAGCCTTCCCCCCACCTCCATCAATGTGTCTCCCCTCCCCCCATCAATGTGTCTTCCCTCCCCACCTCCATTGATGAGCCTTCCCTCCCCACCTCCATCAATGTACCTTCCCTCCCCACCTCCATCAATGAGCCTTCCCACCCCACCTCCATCAATGAGCCTTCCCACCCCACCTCCATCAATGAGCCTTCCCACCCCACCTCAATCAATGAGCCTTCCCTCCCCACCTCCATCAATGAGCCTTCCCTCCCACCTCCATTGATGAGCCTTCCCTCCCTACCTCCATCAATGTACCTTCCCTCCCCACCTCCATCAATGAACCTTCCTTCCCCACCTCCATCAATGAGCCTTCCCTCCCCACCTCCATCAATGAGCCTTCCCTCCCCACCTCCATCAATGAGCCTTCCCTCCCCACCTTCATCAAAAAGCCTTCCCTCCCCACCTCCACCAAAAAGCCTTACTTCCCCACCCCCATCAAGGAACCTTCCATTCCCACCACCATCAATAAGCCTTCCCTCCCCTCCTCCATCAATGAGCCTTCCCTCCCCTCCTCCATCAATGAGCCTTCCCTCCCCACCTCCATGAATAATACATCCATCCCCACCCCTGTCAAGGAGCCTTCACTCTCAACCTCCATCAATGAGCCTTTCCTCCCCACCCCCATCAATGAGCCTTCCCTCCCCACCTCCATCAATGAGTGTTGGCCACCCATGATTCTGTCGTTGGTTGGCCGATTTTCCTTCCTTGGACCACTTTTGGTCAGTCCTGACCACTGCAGACCAGGGACATCCCACAGGAGCAGTAGTTTTGGAGTTGCTCAGACCCCGTCGTCTATAAATTACAATGTGGCCCCGGCAAAGTTACTCCAATCCTTACACTTGTCCATTTGTACATACAAGCAGCAGGCGTACGCGAATCTGTCCTACTATCAGCCTCCCATCATTCTTTGCACTTGGAGTGGGAGGGGCAGCACTGGGAGCCAATCAGGCTTTGCTGTATGCGCATGCATTGACAGGTGACATTCAGAAAGAAGGAGAGAGCAGAGTTGCTCTCAAGAGATGGCTGATGTGTTTTCAGAGACCCCCGAAGTGTTGCGGGAGAATTTTAGAAACTCCTGACACATTAGAAGAGCCTGTCGGGGACCGTCAGTGGTTTGGAGCCGGCTGTTGTAATTGGGGGAAGAAGTCCGAGGAGTTCAGAGACGTCACATAGAAGCTGAAAATAAACTCCATCATTACCAGAGATGGCAACTGTTCCCTCCGCTGAATTGTATGATAATCCCTCCGAACATTTATTCAGCTGCTCAGTCTCATTTCAGAGGATTTTCTACAACAAAAATAGCAATTGTGTTTGTTTAGGAATATAAGAATAGCCAGCTTTGCATGCGTTATTAGCCCTGATCTGTGATAGGAGCTCCCCTACTCCTTCCTCTACGCTCCCCCCTACTCCTTCTTCTACGCTCCTCCGCATACTCCTTCCTCTACGCTCCCCCCTACTCCTTCTCTACTCTCCCCCCTACTCCTTCCTCTACGCTCCCCCCTACTCCTTCCTGTATGCTCCCCCCTACTCCTTCCTGTATGCTCCCCCCTACTCCTTCCTCTACGCTCCTCTGCATACTCCTTCCTCTACGTTCCTCTGCGTACTCCTTCCTCTACACTCCTCTGCGTACTCCTTCCTCTACACTCCTCTGCGTACTCCTTCCTCTACACTCCTCTGCGTACTCCTTCCTCTACGTTCCTCTGCATGCTCCTTCCTCTACGCTCCCCTGCGTACTCCTTCCTCTACGTTCCTCTGCATACTCCTTCCTCTACGCTCCCCTGCGTACTCCTTCCTCTACGTTCCTCTGCGTACTCCTTCCTCTACGCTCCTCTGCGTACTCCTTCCTCTACGTTCCTCTACATACTCCTTCCTCTACGCTCCTCTGCGTACTCCTTCCTCTATGCTCCTCTGCATACTCCTTCCTCTACGCTCCTCTGCGTACTCCTTCCTCTACGTTCCTCTGCATACTCCTTCCTCTAAGCTCCTCTGCATACTCCTTCCTCTACGCTCCTCTGCGTACTCCTTCCTCTACGCTCCTCTACGTACTCCTTCCTCTATGCTCCTCTACGTACTCCTTCCTCTACGCTCCTCTACGTACTCCTTCCTCTACGCTCCTCTGCATACTCCTTCCACTACGCTCCTCTGCGTACTCCTTCCACTATGCTCCTCTGCGTACTCCTTCCTCTACGCTCCTCTGCGTACTCCTTCCACTACGCTCCTCTGCGTACTCCTTCCTCTACGCTCCTCTGCATACTCCTTCCTCTACACTCCTCCACATACTCCTTCCTCTACACTCCTCCGCATACTCCTTCCACTATGCTCCTCTGCGTACTCCTTCCTCTATGCTCCTCCACATACTCCTTCCTCTACGCTCCTCCACATACTCCTTCCTCTACGCTCCTCCACATACTCCTTCCTCTACGCTCCTCTGCGTACTCCTTCCTCTACGCTCCTCCGAGTACTCCTTCCTCTACGCTCCTCTGCATACTCCTTCCTCTACGCTCCTCTGCATACTCCTTCCACTACGCTCCTCTGCATACTCCTTCCTCTACACTCCTCCACATACTCCTTCCTCTACACTCCTCCGCATACTCCTTCCACTATGCTCCTCTGCGTACTCCTTCCTCTACGCTCCTCCACATACTCCTTCCTCTACGCTCCTCCACATACTCCTTCCTCTACGCTCCTCTGCGTACTCCTTCCTCTACGCTCCTCCGAGTACTGCTTCCTCTACGCTCCTCTGCATACTCCTTCCACTACGCTCCTCTGCGTACTGCTTCCTCTACGCTCCTCCGCATACTCCTTCCACTAGGCTCCTCTGCGTACTCCTTCCTCTACACTCCTCTGCGTACTGCTTCCTCTACGCTCCTCCGAGTACTGCTTCCTATACGCTCCTCCGCATACTCCTTCCACTACACTCCTCTGCGTACTGCTTCCACTACGCTCCTCTGCGTACTCCTTCCTCTACGCTCCTCCGCATACTCCTTCCTCTACACTCCTCTGTGTACTCCTTCCTCTACGCTCCTCCGAGTACTGCTTCCTCTATTCTCCTCCGCATACTCCTTCCACTACGCTCCTCTGCATACTCCTTCCTCTACGCTCCCCTGCGTACTCCTTCCTCTACGTTCCTCTGCGTACTCCTTCCTCTACGCTCCTCTTCATACTCCTTCCTCTACGCTCCCCTGCGTACTCCTTCCTCTACGTTCCTCTGCGTACTCCTTCCTCTACGCTCCTCTGCATACTCCTTCCTCTACGCTCCCCTGCGTACTCCTTCCTCTACGTTCCTCTGCGTACTCCTTCCTCTACGCTCCTCTGCGTACTCCTTCCTCTACGTTCCTCTGCATACTCCTTCCTCTACGCTCCTCTGCGTACTCCTTCCTCTATGCTCCTCTGCATACTCCTTCCTCTACGCTCCTCTGCGTACTCCTTCCTCTACGTTCCTCTGCATACTCCTTCCTCTACGCTCCTCTGCATACTCCTTCCTCTACGCTCCTCTGCGTACTCCTTCCTCTACGCTCCTCTACGTACTCCTTCCTCTACGCTCCTCTACGTACTCCTTCCTCTACGCTCCTCTACGTACTCCTTCCTCTACGCTCCTCTGCATACTCCTTCCACTACGCTCCTCTGCGTACTCCTTCCACTACGCTCCTCTACGTACTCCTTCCTCTACGCTCCTCTACGTACTCCTTCCTCTACGCTCCTCTGCATACTCCTTCCACTACGCTCCTCTGCGTACTCCTTCCACTATGCTCCTCTGCGTACTCCTTCCTCTACGCTCCTCTGCGTACTCCTTCCACTACGCTCCTCTGCGTACTCCTTCCTCTATGCTCCTCCACATACTCCTTCCTCTACGCTCCTCCACATACTCCTTCCTCTACGCTCCTCCACATACTCCTTCCTCTACGCTCCTCTGCGTACTCCTTCCTCTACGCTCCTCCGAGTACTCCTTCCTCTACGCTCCTCTGCATACTCCTTCCTCTACGCTCCTCTGCATACTCCTTCCACTACGCTCCTCTGCATACTCCTTCCTCTACACTCCTCCACATACTCCTTCCTCTACACTCCTCCGCATACTCCTTCCACTATGCTCCTCTGCGTACTCCTTCCTCTACGCTCCTCCACATACTCCTTCCTCTACGCTCCTCCACATACTCCTTCCTCTACGCTCCTCTGCGTACTCCTTCCTCTACGCTCCTCCGAGTACTGCTTCCTCTACGCTCCTCTGCATACTCCTTCCACTACGCTCCTCTGCGTACTGCTTCCTCTACGCTCCTCCGCATACTCCTTCCACTAGGCTCCTCTGCGTACTCCTTCCTCTACACTCCTCTGCGTACTGCTTCCTCTACGCTCCTCCGAGTACTGCTTCCTATACGCTCCTCCGCATACTCCTTCCACTACACTCCTCTGCGTACTGCTTCCACTACGCTCCTCTGCGTACTCCTTCCTCTACGCTCCTCCGCATACTCCTTCCTCTACACTCCTCTGTGTACTCCTTCCTCTACGCTCCTCCGAGTACTGCTTCCTCTATTCTCCTCCGCATACTCCTTCCACTACGCTCCTCTGCGTACTCCTTCCTCTACGCTCCTCCACATACTCCTTCCTCTACACTCCTTCACGTACTCCTTCCTCTACGCTCCTCCACATACTCCTTCCTCTTCACTCCTGCACATACTCCTTCCTCTATGCTCCTTCGCATACTCCTTCCTCTACGCTCCTCTGCGTATACTGCTTCCACTACGCTCCTCTGCGTACTGCTTCCTCTACGCTCCTCCACATACTCCTTCCTCTACACTCCTTCAGGTACTCCTTCTTCTACACTCCTCCACATACTCCTTACTCTACACTCCTCCACGTACTCCTTCCTCTATGCTTCCTCGCATACTCCTTCCACTACGCTCCTCTGCATACTCCTTCCACTGCGCTCCTCTGCGTACTCCTTCCTCTACGCTCTTTCACATACTCCTTCCTCTACGCTCCTCAGCGTACTGCTTCCTCTACGCTCCTCCACATGCTCCTTCCTCTACACTCCTACACATACTCCTTCCTCTACGCTCCTCTGCGTACTCCTTCCTCTACACTCCTTCACGTACTTCTTCCTCTACACTACTCCACATACTCCTTCCTCTACACTCCTTCACGTACTTCTTCCTCTACGCTCCTCCACATACTCCTTCCTCTACGCTCCTCCTCTACGTACTCCTTCCTCTATGCTCCTTCACATACTCCTTCCTATACGCTCCTCTGTGTACTCCTTCCTCTACGCTCCTCCACATACTTCTTCCTCTACACTCCTTCACGTACTTCTTCCTCTACACTACTCCACATACTCCTTCCTCTACACTACTCCACATACTCCTTCCTCTACGCTCCTCCATGTACTCCTTCCTCTATGCTCCTTCGTGTACTCCTTCCTCTACACTCCTTCACGTACTCCTTCCTCTACGCTCATCCGCATACTCCTTCCTCTACACTCCTTCACATACTCCTTCCTCTACACTCCTTCACATACTCCTTCCTCTATGCTCCTCCACGTACTCCTTCCTCTATGCTCCTCTACGCTCCTCTGTGTACTGCTTCCTCTACGCTCCTCCATGTACTCCCTCCGCTACGCTCCTCTGCGTACTGCTTCCTCTATGCTCCTCCACGTACTCCTTCTTCTACGCTTCCCCCTACTCCTTCCTCTACGCTCCTCCGCGTACAAAAAGACTGCAAGCCAGGCCTTCTCATCCAACATCAGTTCCTGACCTCACAAATGCTCTTCTGGAAGAATGGTCAAACATTCCCATAGACACCCTCCAAAACCTTGCGGACGGCCTTCCCGGAAGAGTTGAAGCTGTTAAAGCTGCAAAGGGTGGGCCAACTCACTTTTGGACCCTACGGACTAAGACTGGGATGGCATTAAAGTTCATGTGCGTGTAAAGGCAGGTGTCCCAATACTTTTGGTAATATAGCGTATGCTCAAATGACCCACTTTACAGCTGGAAGCTTCGCACACAAGCATTTTGCTCTTTGACGGGTTCTCTTTAATCTGGCCTGAGGCTTTTCCAATCGCCTCGCTTGTTGGGATTCACTACCGTTTTTGCCTCTTCCCCATGCCCGCGGCGCAGTGGCAAGGAGAAGCGGTGGTGGCAGCGGTGGTGGCAGCCGCAGCGGCGGCCCTGCGCCCACCAGAAGAAGAGGCGGTAATGTGGCACAAATTGCGGCATGTCAGCCATATCAGGGATCAAATCGAGTTTACGGCACTGGCAGCTGTTTAGTTTGTACGTGCGGCAATTGGGTTTCATCGCCCTCGTTGTCTGAAGAGGCGAATACAGCATTTTTGTGTAGCGGCTGAATGTAGGAACATGTTTCCTTCCATGCCTATTAGGAGACGGCACACTTCACTGACTCTCCTAATCTCCGCCGGGTAATTTCCACACCCCGGGCCCGTGACATATCAGGACACGTTGAAGGGGAAACTTTAACGTATTAAGCACATATTGCTCTGAGTTTATTGCCACGTTTATCGGGAAGTCATATTTTGACGAGATGAACGCATTTTTACTTGCCTCTTGCTGTTCCATATTTTGATTGCTGGGGTATATCAAGGGATTTGTAAATACTCCCACCAGTGGGTGTCTGAGCGGCAGGGGATAGAAATAGCAGAGCTGCTTGATGAGCGGGACTTTAAAGTGGACCTTTCTGCAAATCTGCATGAATAAAATTCCCGGATATGTTACAATATGTTACAGCAATTGTATCATTTGCATCATTTATTAAAAATCAATCCTTAAAGTGGAAGAAAACTAAAAATGCCCCCTCCCCCCATTACCTGTCCTGGGAAGCCTGTACAAAAAAAAAAGATCTGTGTACCTACCTATTTTTCATCCTACCTGGTCCAGTCAGGGGCTGATAGGGTACATTTGAGGTCAGGGAGGGCTAAAAGGTATCGTGGTGGTCAGTAGGGGGGAGGCAGAAGGGAACATTGGAGGTCAGTGCAGGCTGGAAGGGTACATTAAAGGTCAGGGAGGGTTAAGGGTACCATGGTGGTCAGTGGGGTCTGTAGAGGATCAGTGGGATCCATGGGGTATATTAGAGGTCAGGGAGGCCTAAAGGGTATCGTGGTGGTCAGTGGGGGGGGGGGGGGGGGGGTGGTTTGCAGAAGGGAACATTGGAGATCAGTGCCGGCTGGAAGGGTACATTAGAGGTCAGGGAGGGCTAAGTGTACCATGGTGGTCAGTGGGGTCTGTAGAGGATCAGTGGAGATCAGTTGCATCCATGGAGTACGTTAGAGGTCAGGACAGGCTAAGGGGTATCATGGAGGTCGGGGGGGGGGGGGGAGGGAGAAGCAGAAGGGAACATTGGAGATCAGTGTAGACTGAAGGGTACATTAGAGGTCAGGGAGGGCTAAGGGTTCCATGGTGGTCAGTGGGGCCTGTAGAGGATCAGTGGGGATCAATGGGATCCATGGGGTACGTTAGAGGTCAGGACAGGCTAAGGGGTATCATGGAGGTCGGGGGGGGGGGAGGGAGAAGCAGAAGGGAACATTGGAGATCAGTGCAGGCTGGAAGGGTACATTAGAGGTCAGGGAGGGCTAAGGGTTCCATGGTGGTCAGTGGGGCCTGTAGAGGATCAGAGGGATCCATGGGGTACGTTAGAGGTCTGGGCAGGCTTAGGGGTAGTTGTCAGAGAGGGGGCAAGAAAGGAACATTGGAGATCAGTGCAGGCTGGAAGGGTACATTAGAGGTCAAGGAGGGCTAAGGGTACCATGGTGGTCAGTGGGGCCTGTAGAGGATCAGAGGGATCCATGGGGTACGTTAGAGGTCAGGACAGGCTAACAGGTACCATGGTGGTCAGAGGGGGGGCCAGAAGGGAACATTGTAGATCAGTGCAATCTGGAAGGGTGTATTAGAGGCCAGGGAGGGCTAAGGTTTAACATGGTGGTCGGGGGGGGGGGGGGGAATCAGAAGCAGAAGGGAACATTGGAGATCAGTGCAGGCTGGAAGGATACATTATAGGTCAGGGAGAGCTTAGGGTACCATGGTGGTCAGTGGGGCCTGTAGAGGACCAGTGGGATCAGTGGAATCCATTGAGTATGTTAGAGGTCAGGGAGGGCTAAAGGGTATCATGGTGGTCAGAGGGGGGCCAGAAGGGAACATTGGAGATCAGCGCAGGCTGGAAGGGTACATTAGAGGTCAGGGAGGGCTAAGGGTACCATGGTGGTCAGTGGGGCCTGTAGAGGATCAGAGGGATCCATGGGGTACGTTAGAGATCAGAGCAGGCTAAGGGGTACTATGGTGGTCAGAGGGGGCCGGAAGGGAACAGTGGACATCATTGCAATCTGGAGGGGTGTATTAGAGGCCAGGGAGGGCTAAGGTTTAACATGTCAGTGGGACCTTTAAAACGATCAGTAATGATCAGTGGGATCCATGGAGTATGTTGGAGGTCAGGGCAGGGTACATTAAAGGTCAGAGAGGTACCATGGTGGCCAGTGGTGGGCCAGAGGGGAACAGCGGAGATCAGTGCAGGTTGGAGGGGTACATTAGAGGCCTGGGAGGGCTGAGGGGTACCAAGGTGGCCACTGGGGCCTGTAGGGGAACAGTTTGATTAGTGGGATATGATGGGATATGTTAGAGGGCAGTGCAGGCTAAGGGGTATCATGATGGTCAGTGTGTGGGGGGGGGGGGGGGGCAGAGGGGAACAGTGGAGATCAGTGGGGGCTGATTGGTCGAGAAGGCTTGGCTCACAGTCTCCGCTCTAATTCATCTCAAAGGTATTCTATCGGGTTGAGGTCAGGACTCTGTGCAGGCCAGTCAAGTTCCTCCACCCCAAACTCACTAATCCATGTCTTTATGGACCTTGCTTTGTGCACTGGTCTAAATCATTTAGTGGAGGGGGGATTATGCTGTGTGGGGTTGTTTTTCAGGGGTTGGGCTTGGTCCCCTTTAGTTCCAGTGAAGGGAACTCTTAAGGCGTCATCATACCAAGACATTTTGGACAATTTCATGCTTTGTGGGAACAGTTTGGGGGACGGCCCCTTCCTGTTCCAACATGACTGCCCCACCAGTGCACAAAGCAAGGTCCATAAAGACACGGATGAGCGAGTTTGGGGTGGAGGAACTTGACTGTCCTGACCTCAACCCGATAGAACACCTTAGAGATGAATTAAAGCGCAGACTGCGAGCCAGGCCCTTCTCTTCCAACATCAGTGCCTGACCTCACAAATGCTCTTCTGGAAGAATGCTCAAACATTCCCATAGACACATCTCCTAAACCTTGTGGACGGCCTTCCCAGAAGAGTTGAAGCTGTTAAAGCTGCAAAGGGCGGAGCCAACTCAACATTGAACCCTACGGACTAAGACTGGGGTGCCATTAAAGTTCATGTGTGTGTGTGTAAAGGTAGGCGTCCCAATACTTTTGACAATTTAATATAAATAAATATAAATATATATATATATATATATATATATATATATATATTTATTTTTTTTTAAAGTGTATATTTCTTGAATAAGAGTTTAGAACAGTAACAAGCCTTCAGCTGCCTCATATTGTAGTCGGCGGTTCTCGGCTCGTAGTTGTATCATAATGTATAATTCCGACATATGTGAAGTGTCATTAGAGTGCCATAGAAGTTGCACTCCTCTGTGGTGAAGTGTACTTCACAGCAGAAGCCTTCTTCTTCCCCCGTATCTCCCTCTATACTCATCCTAATGCGTTTCCCGTAGAACGCGCGCTGCTCTAAGGTGGTCGGATTTGTTAAGCTGGAAGAATGCTTATTTATTTTAATTCAGTGGAGAGGTGCATAAAATAATGAGTTCCCTCTGCAAGTAGGAGATAGAAGAAGAGCTCTTTGAAATGTTTACACAGATGCTGCTGCTGCGGCCAAGTGACGTATCGCCGGTATCACCTGATCTGCTTTAAAGCTGAGCTCCAAAGGAAATACATATACATATACGGGGGGGGGGGGGCTGTTTTACCTGCCAAAGGATTTGTAGTTCTGCTCATCCAGTCCTGGGATTTACACAGCTCTGCACACAGAGTTCCCCTCCGGTCAATGGGGAACAGTGGAGATCAGTGGGGGCTGATGGGGTACCCGTCCAAGCTGTAAAAAAAAAAAAAAAAAAAGTCTGTACTTATCTATTATTCATCCACTCTTGTCCGTTTAGGAGCTTATGGGGCACATTAGAATGGGAGGGCTAACGGGCCTGTGGAAGCCAGAGCGGAATAGTGGAGATTACTGGAGATCGGTGAGGACTGATGGGGTAAATTAGGGGTCAGAAAAGTCATGGTGGTTAGTGGGGGCTGGAGGGGAACAGTAAAGATCAGCGGGGGCTGATGGGATACATTAGAGGTCAGGGAGGTCTAAAGGGTACCATGGTGGTCATTGGGGTGGTAGGGGAGTAGTGGAGATCAGTGGGGGCTGATGGGATATATTAGAGGTCAGGGAGGTCTAAGGGGTACCATGGTGGTCATTGGGGTGGGAGGGGAGTAGTGGAGATCAGTGCGGGCTGATGAGATACATTAGAGGTCAGGGAGGTCTAAAGGGTACCATGGTGGTCATTGGGGTGGGAGGGGAGTAGTGGAGATCAGTGGGGGCTGATGGGATATATTAGAGGTCAGGGAGGTCTAAGGGGTACCATGGTGGTCATTGGGGTGAGAGGGGAGTGGTGGAGATCAGTGGGGGCTGATGCGATATATTAGAGGTCAAGGAGGTCTAAGGGGTACAATGGTGGTCAGTGGGGTGCAAGAGGGGATCTGTGGAGATCAGTGCAGGCTGGAGAGGTACATTACCGGCCAACAAAGGCTGAGTGGTTAACATGGTGTTCAGTGTAGGCCAGAAGGGAACAGTGTAGATCAGTGGGGGCTGATGGGGTACATTAGAATGGGAGGGCTAAGGGGCCTGTGGAAGCCAGAGCGGAACAGTGGAGATTACTGGAGATCGGTGGGGTCTGATGGGGTAAAATGGGGTCAGAAAGTCATGGTGGTTAGTGGGGGCTGGAGGGGAACAGTAGAGATCAGTGGGGGCTGATGGGATATATTAGAGGTCAGGGAGGTCTAAGGGGTACCATGGTGGTCATTGGGGTGAGAGGGGAGCGGTGGAGATCAGTGCAGGCTGGAGAGGTACATTACCGGTCAACAAAGGCTGAGCAGTTACCATGGTGGTCAGTAAAGGCCAAAGGGGAACAGTGTAGATCAGTGGGGGCTGACGGGGTACATGGGGTACCTGTCTTGCCCAATCTGTAAAAAAAAAAGTCTGTGCAATTACATATTATTCTGACCAGAAGCTGATGGGATGCATTAGAATGGGAGGGCTAAGGGGTAACATGGTGGTCAGCGGGGGCTGGAGAAGAACAGTGGAGATCAGTGGAAGCTAATGGGGTACATTAGAGGTCAGGGAGAGCTAAGGGGTACCATAGTGGTCAGTGGGGGCTGGAAGGGACAGTGGAGATCTGTGGTGGCTAATGGGTTGAATTAGAGGTCATCAAAGGCTGAGGGGGTACCATGGTGGTCAGTGAGGGCTGAAGGGGAACAGTGGAGATCAGTGGGGGCTGATGGGGTACATGGGGTACCTGTCCTGCCCAACCTGTAAATAAAAAGGTCTGTGCACTTAACTATTATTCATCCACTCTGGTCTGATCAGGAGCTGATGGGACACATTCGAATGGGGGAGCTAATGGGAGGGCTAAGAGGTACCATGGTGGCTATTGGGGACTGGAAAGGAATAGTGGAGATCAGTGGAAGCTGATAGGGTACATTAGAGGTCAGCAAAGGCTGAGGGGTTACTATGGTGGTCAGTGGGGTTGGGCGGTGAACAGTGGAGGTCAATGTGGGGGCTGGAGGGTACAAAATCAGGATTAGTAAACAAAGTCCACTAAAAACGTACATATTTTATTACAAAGTCTCATATTAAAAATTGTCCAAAAGGGCCTGAAAGACAATAAAATACAATACAAAGGACTCAATCAAGGGTACAATGAGGTCAACAGTCGGTCTACGCGTTTCGCAGGATAACCCGCTTCATGAGGACCCTTCAAGCCTAAAGGATGTTTGCTGTTTTTACAGTACAGTGTTCATCATCAAATGACTGCTACAGACATCCTTGAAGCTTGAAGGGTCCTGTGAATTATCGAATATAACAGAAATCCTTGTGCTGAGCGTTGAAGTGCTTCTAGTGAAGCATCGAATGGCTCAGATCAGACTAATTGCGGCTGGTCATTTTTTTATTGTGCCTTGTTCCATTTTTTATTGTGATTTTGTGTTGTTGACTGTAACTGTATTTAATCATTTCCCAAATAAAGTATTCAGAATCTGAGATGGGGGATGGGGCCTGAGGGTAGACATTCCACCTCATCCCTTTTGTGGATGGGGCCTAAGGGTAGACTTTCCACCTCATCCCTTTAAACCTGAACACACATGAATTACTCGGGTTCTGAGGCTTAATTTAACGCAGATGAGCCACCAAGTGAGTTTAATTACCACCGTAATCAATGACAGAACCCGTGTAATCAATAACGTGTGCGGGTTTAAAGGGAGGAGGTGGCAACCCTACCTAAGGGCCAGCGGTGGCTGGTGCTCAATAATTCTGGGGGAAGGCAAACTAACGCCAACCCCCCGACCTTGGCGGAAGACGAGGTCGTTCACCACCAGAGAGGGACATAAACACCGGGAACACCGGCAACACCAAATTCCCCACCCCCGCATGCGGGAGACGGCCTCCTTACCATAGGATGTCCTGCCCGGGACGACTCCGATCTCCCCTCCTCCCTCGCCTGTCCAAGCCGGGAAATGCTGGATGCTGGATGGTTGAGCCGCTGCGGTTGAGCCACCCCTGGAATCACAGTGGCGGCTGGTGGGTCGGCCGGTCGAGCTTTCCCCCGCATCTCCTCCGGCCGTACGTCTCCTCCCTCCTCCTCCTAGGCCAATAGGATCCCTTCTCCTTTCCAGCCAACCTGGAAATGGGTCTCATGAACTGCTTCCTGATTGGCCGGGAAGGAGAATCAGTGTGACAATAGCGAATATTCATTCGCTATTGTCGCACAACCGGGTGATGCCTGCTGCTGCATATCATCCCGCTACAACCACTTGAAGCCGAGGCCACAGATTCGCACACGGACGGCGTGAAGGGGTTAAAGCTCTTGTTAGCCCAACATTTCATATGCAACATTTTTAACTGACAATTGTGCGGTCGTGCGACGCTGTACCCAAACAAAACGTCTGTGTCCCCCCCCCCCCCCCCCACACACACAAATAGAGCTTTTTTTTGGTGATATTTGATCACCTCTGCAATTTTTTATTTTTTGCGCTATAAACAAAAAATGAGCCACAATTTAAAAAAAAACAATATATTTTACATTTTGCTTTAATAAATATCCCCCCCAAAAAAAAAAAAAAAGGGAAAAAACGAATTTCTTTCTCAGTTTAGGCCGATATGTATTCTACTACATATTTTTGGTTAAAAAAAAAATCGCAATAAGTGTATATTGATTAGTTTGTGCAAAAGTTATCGCGTCTACAAAATAGGGGATAGATTTGTGCCATTTTTATTATTATTATCCTTATTGTTATTTTTTTTACTAGTAATGGCAGTGATCAAAGGTTTTTAGCAGGACTGTGACATTGCGGCGGACAGATCGGCCACTTTTGACACATTTTTGGGACCACTGACATTTATACAGCGATCAGAGCTAAAAATGGATTACAGTATAAATGTCACCGGCAGGGGAGGGGTTAACACCAGGGGGAGGCGATCGAGGGGTTAAGTGTTCCCTGGGAGGTGTTTCTAACTGTATGGGGGCTGGGCTGACTGGAGGAGGAGAGAGATCGCTGTTCCTGATTACTAGGAACAGACGATCACTCTCTACTCCCCTGACAGAACGGGGATCTGTTTTTTTTTTTACACTGACAGATCCCCGTTCTGCCCGTCTCTGGAAGGCGGTCACCTGTTTGTTGGCTCCCCCGCTAGCGTGTGCGGGTGTGCGCAGGTGCGCCCACAGATCGCCACGTATGCGCCCTGACGTACAATGATGGGCGATAGGGTTGCCACCTTTTCTTCAAGTCAAACCCGAACACTTTAGCGGCGTACAGAATTATTATATTTTTTTTCATATAAACTATAGATATATTTTGCTATTAAATAGCATTTATAATCATATGAAGTTAATAACAAGAGTCCCCTTTTACATCAGAGTCCACAGAGTTCCCCTTTTACATTTGAACTCGCAGAGTTCCCATCCACCCTAAAGGGGGATTCTGCAGACTCTGATGTAAGGGAGAACTCTGGGGACTCTGACATAAGGGATGCTCTGGGAACCCTGATCTAAGGGGGAACACTGAGAACTCTGATGTAAGGGGGAACACTGTGGCTTTGGTGTAAAGGGGAACTCTGATGTAAGAGGTGCTCTGAGAACCCTGTTTTACCTTAGTGTACTCACTCAGAGGCAGGAGAGAGAAGGTGGGAGACTTCAGTCACAAACAGGGATGGATGGTGAGCTCACTCACCCATTGGCAGTCAGCAACTTTCATCCAGATGTCTCTGAGGCTGCTGGACTTCAAATTTCCAGCACCCACTTTCCATTTCCGAGGCACATCCATGGGGATTGGAGTGTGGACAGAGGGGTAGGGGCGGGAGGAAGAGGTGCAGATCGAACCCTCGCTCCTCTCCCATCTGTACGTGTATTTGGGGGGGGGGGGGATTGTTAATAATGACTTTGGGTAGTGTGAAACAGAGTGTAACGGACACTCTCAGCTTAGACAAATGCAGCCAGCAACCCTGCTGGGAAGCCATAGTCCAGTCTCAATAATGTGTCCGGTTTTCAGGCAGGCTGAAACCTGGATGCATGATGCCAAACTTGAACTGTCCGGGTGAATCCTGGACAGGTGGCAACCCTAGATGGAGATTCGTGTGGGGGAGCCAACCTGCCACAGTGTAACTGCGGCGGCTGGTCTGCAACTAGTTGAGTGGTTAAAAATAGTCAATGTCGATTGAGAAGGTGAGGTTCCTCTAAAGCCCCATACACACTATCAGATTATCTGCTGAGTTTTTCCTTCAGATTTACCAAAACCATGTAGTAGAAGGGCCGGCCTGATTGCATACACATTGAAACTCGTAAGGTTTGTCCTCATATTATATGGTTTTGGTAAATCTAAAGGAAAAACTCAGCAGACAATCTGATAGTGTGTACGGGGGCTTTAGGCGTTGTTGGCCTCCTGACCTTCCTTTTGACCTCGCTCAAGCAAGGTTCGCATTCCTATAGACTTGTGTGGGAATGCAAAACCCGTCTGACCTGAACAAAATCCCATTGTCGTTGGGCCTAACATTGCTTTCAAGACATAAGAATCCAGGGAATAAGAATTGTGCCGTTTTGTTGTATTATTTGGCGTTTGCATCATGCCCAATAAAAGGCAGTGGTTTTTTTCGAGGCTATTGCCGAGACGGTGTGCAGCTGACTGTAACCACACCGTGTAATGAAAAGTTCCCCTGACCTTTAGAGACGTGCAGAATTTTCCAGAGCGCCTGCTGAGCTCCCAAGTGGCTGCTTTACATACTTTCTGCTCCCATTACAAGCTGGCTCAAGCTGTTTTTTAGTCATTCTATACATCGCATAACAGGCTGGCAGATGTCCATGTGTTGGCATTGATATCTATGTCTACAAAGACCAATGCGAGCCGTCCATGAATTTCCGCAATTGCTTGAAAGCGCACTGTTTAATCTGAAGGTGCTGATATGGCAAAACAAGTTAACGAAGAACCAAAAAAAAAAAAAAAGGAAGGAAGAATCCTACAAAGCCCCCGTCCTCAACCTTTTTTAACATGGAGGAACCCTCGAGAGAACTTTCCAGGCTCAGGGAACCCCCACCAGATACATATCTAAAGCTTGTAGTACATTAGTGTGATGGTCAGTGGGAAGAATAATGGTTCCTTTCACTGTGGTCATTAGGAAGAACTCGCCTTTTTAGATAACAGTAGTGAAAAAAAAAAGCTCGTTAGTGATGGCGGTTGGTCATCTGAGAGGCTGAGGTTGCCGGCTGCTCAGGGAACACCAAGCTACATTTGAAGGAACTCTCAGGGGTTCCACAGATCCCGGGCTGAGAAATTCGGCTCTAGAGCAATGTAACCAAGTGAGGAAAATGTAACATTTCATAGCTAGAAGCTGTTATTCACATCCCCGGGACTTGTTCTGTAATAGCGAAGATGCTTCATGACTTTACCAAACCGCTTCTTCAGTTCCATTGAGTGGCAGGAAGAAAGAAAAACAAACAAACAAACACAAGAGGGCGCCTCCATCTAGGTGTGGAGTTTCATTGAAAATAGTAAAAGACAATAAAAATGCACTCACTAATTAGACAATAAAAATGCACTCACTAATTACAAATGGATGAAGCAGAGGTGTATTTTGGTTTTGTGCTGCCCTAGGCAAGACTAAAATCAGGCACCCCCCCCCCCCCCAATATAAATTTGTCCCACCACTTCCTGTTTAAGATCCACCCCTTTATCTGTAAACCCCCCCTGACTCTTCACAGCTCTCACCTCTCTTCACAATCACCCCCCTCCCCAAACTCTTTGCAGCTCTCACCTCTTCACAACCCCCCCCCCCCCACCCCCATCCTTCACAAATACTCCAGTCTTAAAAGCTCTCAACTCTTCACCCCCCCATCCTTCACAAATCCCTCCCCCTTCAGAGCTGTCACCTCTTCACAACCCCCCCCCCCCCCCCACACACACACACACACACACACACTCTTCACAGCTCTCACCTCTTTACAACCCCCCATCCTTCACAAATCCCCCCCCCATTCAGAGCTGTCACCTCTTCACAACCCCCCCCACCCCCACCCCCACACACATACACTCTTCACAGCTTTAACCTCTTTACAACCCCCCATCCTTCAAAAATCCCCCCACCCTCCTTACAGCTCTCACCTCTTCACAACCCCCACCCCCCGCTCTTCACAAATTCTCCCCCCCCCTTCACATCTCTCACCTCTACATACACCCCCCCCCCCACATTCTTCACAAATCCTCCCTCTTCACAGCTCTCACCTTTTGACAACCCCCCTATCCTTCAAAATACCCCCCTCCTTACAGTTCTCAGCTCTTCACAACCCCCACACTCTTCACAAATTCTCCCCCCTTCACATCTCTCACCTTTTCACAATCCCCCATCCTTCACAAATCCCCCCCCCCCTTTGCAGCTCTCACCTCTTCACAACCCCCCCCCCCCCCTCCCCGCATCCTTCACAAATTCTCCCCTCTTCACAGCTCTCAGCTCTTCACAACCCCCCCTCCATACTTCACAAATCCCCCCTCCTTTATAGCTCTTGCCTCTTCACAACGCCCTCCCCCCCACTCTTCACAGCTCTCAACTCTTCATGACCCCCGCATCCTTCAAGAATTCCCCCTTCCTCTTCCTAGCTCTCATTTTTTCACAAGTTCCCCTATTCGCAAATCCCCACTCTTCACAGCTTTCACCCCTTTACAATCCCCCCATCTTTCACAAATCCCCACTCTTCACAGCTTTCACCCCTTTACAATCCCCCCATCCTTCACAAATCCCCCTCTTCACAGCTTACCTCTTCACACCCCCCCATCCTTCACAAATCCCCCCTATTCCCCCCTATTCACAGCTTACCTCTTCACACACGCCCCCTCATCCTTCACAAATCCCCCCTCTTCACAACTCTCCCCATACTTCACAAATCCGCCCCCTTCACAGCTCTCACCTCTTCACAACCCCCCATCCTTCAAAAATCCCCCCTCCATCTTCATAGATCCCACCTCTTCACAAATTCCCCTATTCGCAAATCCCCCCCCCCCCCCCGAAAACACTCTTCACAGCTCTTGCACCCCTTCACAGCCCCCCATCATGGTTTGATGAAGGGGCGGTTTTGTTGCCCTAAAATATGTAGCCACTTCACCTAGTACATCTACTTCACCTAGTGTTCCCTACCACTCTCCTCGCCCCCTTATGTGCCCCGTTAAATGACGCTTCGGGTCTAGTCATTGCAATAGCTGATTGATTTTCTTTAGTGTGAGGAAGAAACCCTAGCATTTATGTTCACACCGGTAGCACATACACCTTAATCCAATCACCATGGAATGTGTGAAGACAGATGTTGACTGTCCAAGAACAACAATTTGACAACAATTCACACCTTCAGACATGGGAATCGAACCACTAACACCTATGCAGACTTCCTGACATGAAGGATGGGATCAAGTAATGAGAACAAGATGGTTCTGCCACTTTCACAGCTCTCACCCTGTTCTTGGTCAATCAACATCTGCCTTGACACATGCCATGGTGATTGGATTAAAGTAGAACTAATAGGCAAAACGTATTTGTTGTTTTAGATAGGGTAAGGAAGGGTTATAACCTCTGTCAGATTTTTTTTTTTTTTTTCTCCATCTGTCTCCCATTGAGGAAATTTCCGTTCAGTTCCTGTCCCACAGCCAAACAGGAGGTGAGAAGAAATCCCTGCAAATTAAGGGAATTCTTCGGGGACCCCCCAGGTCACCAGAACTAGTGTCCCCATTGGAGAAGATTTCCCTTCTATTATTTTTCTGGGGACAACCCAACATTTGGGATTTTCTGTAACTTTCAATGATAATGGTAAACAGGACAAATAGAGAGGGGGGGGGGGGGGGTCTCCTTAATAGTGACAGTAACACAAACTGATGGGGGTCTATTCTCTCTCAATTCCATCCAAAACTAAAAAAAAAAACAATGTTGATTTTAGTTATACTTTATGGTGTTGGTGTATGGATGGCGTACATTCCTGACACTCATTAGAACTGAAGATGTTGCTCGGAAATGTCTCCAACATTACAGAACAAGTCCAGTTGAACGTGATTAACTACTACTAGATATACCAAGATTTGAATAATTGAGAGCCTTCAAAAACATAAAATTTGGATAAATACACAGTGTGGCCAAAGGATAGAGGACTGTTCACCATCACACCATATATAAGCTTGTTGGTTATTCCATTTGAAAACCATGGGCATTAATCTAAGGTTACCCCTTCCCTCCTTCTTTGTGGCTATTCCAGCCTTTACTCCTCCATGTAGGTTTTCCACAATATTTTGGAGTGTGTCAATGGCAGTTTGTGCCTTTTAGACCAAAAAAAACATTTGCAAGGTCAGATATTGATGTTGGAAGAGAAGACTCGGCACACAACTGGCATTCCAGTTCAACTTCTAAGGTGTGCAGTAGGGTTGGGGTCAGGGTTCTTTACAGGGCACTCAAGTTCCTCCACACCAAACTCATCCGACCAGGTCTTTATGGAACTGGCTGTGTACAGTCACGGTAGAACAGAAAAGGATGCCTTTATGGAAATGTTAGTTGAGAAGACCTGACTCATTCCAATTCATTCCAAAGGTGCTCAGTAGGGTTGAGATCAGAGCTCTGTGTAAGACACTCAGGTTCCTCCACACCGAACTCATCAAACCACGTCTTTATGGAGATGTTGTTAGAGAAGACCTGGCTCATTCCAGTTCACCTCAAAGGTGTTCAGCAGGGCTGAGGTCAGGTCTCCGTGAAGGTAACTCAAGTTCCTCCACACCAAACTCATCAAACCATGTTTTTATGGAGATGTTGATTAGGAAGACCTGGCTCATTCCAAAGTTGTTCAGTTGAGTTGAGGCCAGGACTCTATGCAGGACACTCAAGTTCCTCCACACCAAACTCATCCGACCAGGTCTTTATGGAACTGGCTGTGTACAGTCGTGGTAGAACAGAAAAGGACCTTCACCAAACTGTTGCCACTTAAATGGACCATCCCATTTCAAAACCATGGGGATTAATTAGAACTAGCCCCTCCCCTCCTTCTTGGTGGCTATTACAGCCTTCTCTCCTTCGTGAAGATTTTCAACAATATTTTGGAGTGTGTCAATGGGGGTTTGTCCCATTCAGCCAAAAGAATGTTTTGAGGTCAGGTATTGATGTTGGAGAAGAAGACCTGGCTCATATCTTTCATTCCAGTTCACCCCAGAGACATTCAGTAGGGTTGAGGTCAGAGCTCTGTGAAGGTAACTTGAGTTCCTCCACACCAAACTCATCGAACCATGCCTTTATTGAAATGTTAGTTGAGAAGACCTGACTCATTCCAATTCATTCCAAAGGTGCTCAGTAGGGTTGAGATCAGAGCTCTGTGTAAGACACTCAGGTTCCTCCACACCAAACTCATCAAACCACGTCTTTATGGAGATGTTGTTAGAGAAGACCTGGCTCATTCCAGTTCACCTCAAAGGTGTTCAGCAGGGCTGAGGTCAGGGCTCCGTGAAGGTAACTCAAGTTCCTCCACACGAAACTAATCAAAACATGTTTTTATGGAGATGTTGGTTAGGAAGACCTGGCTCGTTCCAAAGGTGTTCAGTTGAGTTGAGGCCAGGACTCTATGCAGGACACTCAAGTTCCTCCACACCAAACTCATCCGACCAGGTCTTTATGGAACTGGCTGTGTACAGTCATGGTAGAACAGAAAAGGACCTTCACCAAACTGTTGCCACTAGAATGGACCATCCCATTTCAAAACCATGGGGATTAATTAGAACTAGCCCCTCCCCTCCTTCTTGGTGGCTATTACAGCCTTCTCTCCTTCGTGAAGATTTTCGACAATATTTTGGAGTGTGTCAATGGGGGTTTGTCCCATTCAGCCAAAAGAATGTTTGTGAGGTCAGGTACTGATGTTGGAGAAGAAGACCTGGCTCATATCTTTCATTCCAGTTCACCCCAGAGACATTCAGTAGGGTTGAGGTCAGAGCTCTGTGAAGGTAACTTGAGTTCCTCCACACCAAACTCATCGAACCATGCCTCTATGGAAATGTTAGTTGAGAAGAACTGACTCATTCCAATTCATTCCAAAGGTGTTCAGTAGGGTTGAGGTCAGAGCTCTGTACGAGACACTCAGGTTCCTCCACACCAAACTCATCAAACCATGTCTTTATGGAGATGTTGTTAGAGAAGACCTGGCTCATTCCAGTTTACCTCAAAGGTGTTCAGCAGGGCTGAGGTCAGGGCTCCGTGAAGGAAACTCAAGTTCCTCCACACCAAACTCGTCAAACCATGTTTTTATTGAGATGTTGGTTAGGAAGACCTGGCTCGTTCCAAAGGTGTTCAGTTGAGTTGAGGCCAGGACTCTATGCAGGACACTCAAGTTCCTCCACATCAAGCCCATCAAACCATGTCTTTATGGAGATGTCGTTAGAGAAGACCTGGCTCCTTCCAGTTCACCTCAAAGGTGTTCAGCAGGGCTGAGGTCAGGGCTCCGTGAAGGTAACTCAAGTTCTTCCACACCGAACTCATCAAACCATGTTTTTATTGAGATGTTCGTTAGGAAGACCTGGCTCGTTCCAAAGGTGTTCAGTTGAGTTGAGGCCAGGACTCTATGCAGGACACTCAAGTTCCTCCACACCAAGCCCATCAAACCATGTCTTTATGGAGCTACCTTTCTGCACAAGGGAACAGCCATGGTTGAACAAAACAGGGCCTTCTCCAAACTGTTACCACCAGAATGGAAGCACACACTATTGTCTAAAATGTCTTGGTAAGTTGTAGCCATAACAGTGCCCTTCACTGGAAACATTTGACCATCAAATGTCTTTTAAAGGGCAGTTTTAAAAAGTACATTTAGGGCCATTCAGGGCTGCTGATAAGGCAGTACAACTGGTCCCATTGTACTGGGCCCAGGCCTCATCAGCTAAACAGGGCGGCCCGGGGCAGCTTTATTGTTCATCTCGGCCTAAATTAATACATTGATTTTACTTGACCATACCCCCCCCCCCCCTCCCCGCTCCTACTTGCTTACCAGGGCTTAAACTACATTTCCATGGGCCCCATCATGTTAAAAGGGAGGTCTTAGGAGGTGGGAGCAGAGGAGTGACTTTTTTTCAGTGCCAGGGAATAAAGTCGATGCCCCTGTTCCAGTGCACCTCGGGGGGGTAGCGGGGGTTGAAGGTGGATTTGTGGGGCCCTGTCAGGAAGGACGTATGGGGCCCCATGATTTCTAACAGAAGCCCAGGGGCCATTACCTGTGTTGCTGTTGATCCTATTAGGAAAAAGATTTGTAGAAAAAGATTACGAGGAGGGGGGTTAATAAAAAAAAAAAAATACAGAGGATAAACCTTTGATAACCGCAAAAGAAAATAATTTTATTACAGCTTTGGATTGAATATGAGTTTTGCAGCATGAAATGCATTTTTTTTTAAAGCTGATAGAGGATTTTTTTTTTTTTTTTTGTAAAATCATAAAAATTAGTCCAGTTTGGGCTTTAAAACCAGCCACAGCCAGGCAACTATTATTTTTCATAAGGTGTCAGTAATGGGAGCACAGATTTCCTTGAAGGACTATTCCCAAGTGCCATTCGATTGTCATTCTTTTAATTTCTGGTTTAAGAAGTCATTTGAAGAACAATGTACATTTTTAAGTCTTCGTTATAGAACTTGACACATAATTACCCATTGTGCAAATTCCTCACAGGCTGTGCATATTTGCAATATTAATATTGCATTGAATTCTGCAAAGCTTGCAGTCCTTCAGAAAATGTTTACTTTCTGACGGGAAACCAAAGGTGACCTTTACACAATGCCAAACACCCTTGAGCAAAGTAGAACACGATGCCTTGCCTTGTCACCTGCGTTAAGGGTTTGTGCCGTTGGCCTGTGAATCGAAAAACATGAATTCACTTCCTCGGCAAACAACACTCTTGTGTGTGCATGGATTTGCTTCAATGACAAGCTTTCTACACTGGAATTTTCTTAAAGCAGGAATCCCTGCAAATGGCTAACCGCAGCTGACATACATATATGGTGAGTGGTGGAAATAGATTTGTAGGTCGGTCTTATTGTCTGGACGCCCTGGCTAGACAGCAGAGCCAAGAGGGTTTGGTTTCAACCAACGGTATGACCCTTTCTACGAGGCACTCCTCATATTACACACAGATGCCACTTTGTTGAAGACGCAACATCAGCCCTTCAGGCTGGGAACTTCTCCTACTGGAGAAGAACCAGGTTGCCTCAGGCCCCAGGTTATTTATGCACACCCCAGCCACCTACTGGACACTATGATCCAGGGATTGGCTGAGGCAAAATAAATTGTGGGCGGCACAGTGGTGTAGTGGGTAACACTCTTGCCTAGCAGTAAAAGGGGTCATTGGTTCGAATCCCAACCATGACACTACCTGCCTGGAGTTTGCATGTTCTCCCTGTGCCTGCGTGGGTTTCCTCCAGGTACTCTGGTTTCCTCCCACACTCCAAAGACATGCTAGTAGGTAAATTGGCTACTGTGTATAAATGTGAGTTAAGGACTTTAGATTGAAAGCTCCTTTAGGGTTTGTGCCGTTGGCCTGTGAATCGAAAAACATGAATTCACTTCCTCGGCAAACAACACTCTTGTGTGTGCATGGATTTGCTTCAATGACAAGCTTTCTACACTGGGATTTTCTTAAAGCAGGAATCCCTGAAAATGGCTAACCGCAGCTGACATACATATATGGGAGTGGAGGAAATAGATTTGTAGGCCGGTCTTATTGTCTGGACGCCTTGGCTAGACAGCAGAGCCAAGAGTGTTTGGTTTCAACCAACGGTATGACCCTTTCTACGAGGCACTCCTTATTCTATGTACAGATGCCACTTTGTTGAAGAAGCAACATCAGCCTTTCAGGCTGGGAACTTCTCCTACTGGACAAGAACCAGGTTGCCTCAGGCCCACAGGTTATTTATGCACACCCCAGCCACCTACTGGACACTATGCTCCAGGGATTGGCTGAGGCAAAATAGTGGTGTAGTGGGTAACACTCTTGCCTAGCAGTAAAAGGGGTCCTTGGTTCAAATCCCAACCATGACACTACCTGCCTGGAGTCTGCATGTTCTCCCTGTGCCTGCGTGGGTTTCCTCCAGGTACTCCGGTTTCCTCCCACACTCCAAAGAAATGCTAGTAGGTAAATTGGCTCCTGTGTATAAATGTGAGTTAGGGACCTTAGATTGTAAGCTCCTTGAGGGTAGGGACTGATGTACAATGTATATGTAAAGTGCTGCGTAAATTGACTGCACTATATAAGTCCCTTAAATAATATTATTAAAGTGGTTCTTAAGGCAGAAGATTTTTTTTTTAATCTTAGGCCCCTTTTATAGCGAGGCGGTTTTCAGGCGCTACAGTGCTAAAAATAGCACCTGTGTAGCGCCTGAAAAAACGGCCCCCTTTCACTCCAGTGTGAAAGCCGGAGGGCGCTGGCAGGACAGTGAAAAAAGTCCTGCTAGCCGCATCTTTGGAGCGGTGAAGGAGCGGTGTATTCACCAATCCTAATCTGCTCCTACCCATTGAAATCAATGGGGCAGCGCGGCAATACCGCCGGCAAAGCGCCGCTGCAGCGACACTTTTAAGTTTTAACCCTTTTTCGGCAGCAAGCAGGGGTTAAAACCGCCCCGCTAGCGGCTGCATACTGCCGCTAAAACGAAGGTAAAGTGCCGCTAAAAATAGCGGCGCTTTACCGCCAACGCCCGCACCGCCCCAGTGTGAAAGGGGCCTTAAGGCATTATCTAAGCAGTAAGATTAAAAGCCTTCTGTGTGCAGCAGCCACCCTCAGTCCTCCTAATACTTACCTGAGCCCATCTCACCCCAGTGATGTTGCACAAGAGTCTCGGCTGTCCGGGGACTCTCCCTCCTCATTGGCTGAGACAACAGCGGGTGCCATTGGCTCCCCCTGCAGTCAACCAAAGTCAGTGAGCCAATGAGGAGTGAGAGGGGGCGGGGCTGGGCCACTGCTCCCTGTCTGCATGGACTCACAGAGCAGCGGCGTTTTGGCTCATGCCCCCCATAGCAAGCTGGGCACTCGGCAGATGGGAGGGGCCAGAAGCACCGGCAAGGGACCCGAGAAGAGGGGGATCTGGGTTGCTCAGTGCAAAAACCACTGCAAAGAGCAGGTAAGTATGACATGTTTGTTATTTTTAAAACCAAAATAAAACCAGACTTTGGTATCAATTTTGGGCTGCAGATTTGCCTTTTCCAACCCACTACATTCTAGAATCCTTCAGGAGGCAAGGGGGAACAATCAAGCAGCCTGGGAAGTCCAGAACAGACCAAAGCAATCACAAGCTGCTCCACTGATTACAGAGGAGCCAAAAGGAGCTCAATTTACTCAATCATCCTAGTACAGTAAATCCTTTGTAGAACAGAAGGTGTTCAAACGTCAAAGCTAAGAAATGATTTTGATTTTAAAACACTTTTATTTTTTATTTTTTTTGTTAAGGGCCATAACAGTAAAAGTTGCGACATTTGCTCAGACTTGGATCCTTACGAACCATTAAAAGCAGCTTCTCCTAACATAAACAGGTATTAAATCCCGTTCTTCTGACACAACGGCAGTGATAACATAATAGCAGCTTCGGTGGAAAAGAGACACCCACTCGTTCCCAGGTTCCCGACTCAACATTGGCACTTTATATGTTTATTAAGCCTTTACATTAAACACGGGTAGAAGTGCGAGAGCCGCACATGCCACATTTAATTACACGCCTCCGCCATCACGAATTTACAAACATGCGTTAAGGAGATATTAGTGATGAAGATGAAGGGATTGATCCAGTGCCTCTGACAGATGCTCCGCAGTCACGCTCTGGTTTAATGGATGTAAGTGTGTCTGACACGACTGTCAGTCAAGGCGTGACGAAAACCGCGCGCATAAAAACCGGCCAAGCAAAACGGAAGGCTCCGTCCCCGTCCTTCCTTTACATGTCGGTGCTTAAAAGTCATCTGTAGAAGCTTCAGGTTTATCCTTGAAGAGGTGCAACCAACAGAGCGTGTGCGCAATCTAGACTGGCTGAAGATTTGTTTGCGGGGATTCCAGGGCCGTCTTTAATATTGCTTGGACCCTGGGCAAACATTTTCTTGGGCTCCCTCGTCCATGTAATTTCGCTCACCACATGCTTTCAGACATACAATAAATAGCAGCTAGACTCAAAATCAGTTTACCGAATCAGATCAGGGAGCGAATGCGATTGGTTGCCAGAGGTTACAGTTTATCATTACCGCCCACTGACTGGCTGCTAGTAGGTTACGGCACACATTATGGCTCACTGTTATTTTCTAGAGGTTACAGCACATGACTTCTGCTGGTTGCTAGAGATTACTGCACATCAATACTGCTCACTGATTGAAGGTAAAGGTCACTGAACATCCTTACCACTCACTAATTGGTTGTTAGAGGTTACTGCACATTATTACTGCTCACTGATTGGTTGCAAGAGGTTAGTGCACAGCATTACTGTTCACTGATTGGTTGCTAAAGGATACAGCACATCATCTCCTCACTGCCTGCCTGCGTATTCACATGCCCCAAAATTCTGGGTGCTGTAGCACCATGTTATTTTGAAGAAGGGTTCCACCTCCAATTTTCTTACTTTTGCAGAACATGATGTTAGGCTTAAAGCGGAGGTCCACCCTAAAGTGGACTTTCCGATCATTGGAACCCTCCCCCCCTCCGGCGCCACAATTGGCACCTTTCAGAGGGGAAGGGGGGTGCAGATACCTGTACAGTACAGGTATCTGCACCCACTTCCGGGATAGCTCTCTGCAGAAAGGGGCGTATATTACGCCCCTTTCCGCAAGTGCCCCGCTGCCTGCTGGGAAACACACGGATCCCAGAGGCAGCGGGGACCGTCCTTATTGCGCAGCGCGGCTCGCGCATGCGCAGTAGGGAACCGGGAAATGAAGCCGAAAGGCTCCGCTTCCTGATTCCCATACCCAAGATGGCGACGGCAGCACCCGAGAGACGATCTACAGATCGGCTTCGGGTGCCGACATCGCGGGCGCGCTGGACAGGTAAGTGTCACTATTTTAAAAGTCAGCAGCTGCAGTATTTGTAGCTGCTGGCTTTAAAAAAAAAAAAAAAAAACGCGGAGTCCCGGCGGACTCCCGCTTTAATGACCACGATTGTAGTCAGGACTTTCAAGCATGCCCCTTTACCTCCCAGTGGGCAGCATTCAGCAGAAGTGATGGTGGATGTGACCTCAGGGGGGCATGACATACATACGAATGCCGCCTCTATTTAAATATCAATGCCGCAGTCCACGACTATTTACATAATAATGCTGCCACTATTTTCATATCAATGCAGGTTATTTACATGTAAACCAAGGGTCTGCAGGTGAGTCATCTGTACATGGCAATAGGGCAGAGCTGGGCAGCAGCAGATGTTTAAACTGAGATATCAGGACACAGCACGGGACTAAAACTTCAAGGGTTAAGGGAATTTAAACTGGGATCGTTGGCAAGTATGAGGCTAGTAGCCAATAGCTTTGCTCTCGTACTTTGATCTGAGCATGCGTGGCACTTTGTCCAATCTGAATTCTCTACAAACGATCGGAAAAAGTTGTTGTTGGAAAATTTGAGATCCTGCTCTCAAATTTTTTCCTTCTGAATTTCCGACGGAAAAAGTCCGATAGAGCCCACACACGTTCGGATTTTCCCCACATTATAATCCGATCGGACCATTTCCGTCTGAATTTCCGACCTTGTGTACAAGGGCTTAGCGGCTCCTGAGGAGGTAGCACTACATTCAGCAGGTATTTACATTGTTTGCATTATCAGAATGATTCCAATGGTGTATTATTGAAGAGAGAGCGGTGCTCACGTGTGTCTTTTACTGTATATCTGCCTGGAGCTCGACTTTAAAACAGTTTTCTGTCTTCTTATTTGTCTCCTGCTCATCTTCCTTCCAAGCCATATCTATGGATGAATTGCTATTCCATATTAAACTCCCAAGCTTCCATACAGCAAATGACTGAATCTCAGAGGGATTCACTATACTTCTGAACATGGGAGCTTCACATGCTTCACTTCCCTAATTGATTAGGCTTTCCATATTTCACACATTTTGACACTCGGTGGCGGATCTACGAAGACTGGACAGATCAATACTGACCAAGTCTGGTTATCCCCTATTACATAAATTACAACAGAACAATAAAATAATCTGCGGTTTGTTTCATTAACCTTTCTCCTAAGGAGTCATCCCTCACAGGAGCATGAAAATTCGAGCCGAGGCAACTTTTCAGAAAGTTTCCCGAGCGCGTACAATTAGTTCTAACGTTCCGAAGGTTGAATCTCTTCCAAGTGGATGCAGAAAATCACTCACCGAAACCATTTTAACATTTCTTAGATATATTTAATAGATTTCGCCTGGCTGGCTGCGGCTGCTGTGCCACTTGACCTGACTTTGTCTAGCGGTGAGTGAGCGACGACAGAACGCAAGCCGATGGTTTTGCTCACTGACTGGATATATTGAACAGATTCGAAAAATTTAAATTAAACTGATTGCCCGGGAATGTAAATGTCCTGGAGTGATTTCTCTGTGCAGTTAAATAGAATCTCTATGCTACCCACTTTAAACATTCTTTTTTTTTAAATTTGTTTTGGATAGCGTGTGGAAGGGTTAAAAGCTCTGTCAGGTTTTTAAGGCTATCCAGGGCTCCATTAGAGAGATTTGCTCTCACCATCGCTCTCTAACTCTAAATCTCTAACTCCATTCTGCTATCCCCAATCTTATAACTCTCTACTTCTATCGCCAACCCTCTAACCATAACCCACCATCTCTAATCTTTTCCCTCATGCCCTAATCCTTACCCCCTTAACTGTAACTCTAACCCTTTATCTCTAATTCTAACCCCCAACTATAATCCGAACCCTCTATAACCCTATATCGCCAGCCCTCTAATCCTAACCCTCTATCTCTAATCCTAACCCTATAATTCTAATACTAACCCATCTAACCATAACCCACTAACTCTAATCTTTTCCCAATGCCCTAATCCTTACCCCCTTAACTGTAACTCTAACCCTTTATCTCTAATTCTAACCCCCAACTATAATCCGAACCCTCCAACTCTAACCCTATATCGCCAACCCTCTAGTCCTAACCCTATAATTCTAATACTAACCCTCTAACCATAACCCTCTATCCCTATTCCTCTAACACTAATACTAACCCTCTAACTCTATCCCTCTATCCTCTAACTCTAAGCCCTTGTACACACGGTCGGAGATTCTGACGGAATGTGTCCTATCGGACCGTTTTGTCGGATAATCCGACTGTGTGTGGTATGCATCGGACTGTTTCCGTCGGAATATCTGTCGGACCCAATTTTCCAACTTGTTGGAAATATTTTCCGTCAACCTGGGCCGATCGGACATACTCCGATCATGTGTAGAGAATTTTGATCGGACCAAGTGCCACGCATGCTCAGATCAAATTCCTACACCAAAGTTATTGGCTACTAGCGTTAACGTAGTCCCGTCGTAACGAAATAACGTCATCACGTTCTGAATGATCGGATTTTCCGACAACTTGGTCCGACCGTGTGTATGCAACAGTTTCGGACACAATCCGTCGGACAAAATCCAACGGATTTGGTTGACAGAATGTCCGACCGTGTGTACAAGGGCTAATACTAACTCTGTAACCCTAACCCTCTAATTCTAACCTCCTTACTCTATCCTACTATCCCCAGCACTCCAACTATATCCCTTTATTGCCAACCCTCTAACGCTAACCCTCTATCTCTAATCCAATCCCTCTAACACTAATCCTATTCCTCTAACTCTTAATTCTATATCTCTAATACTATCCCTCTAACTGGATTTCCAACAATTAATATGGTTTTTCGTCCAGTAAAGTCAATTCATTCCAAACTCAAATGCCAAAAGGAGACAAAATGTTTTGAATGTTCTGAGCATGTTCTTACAAATTTTCTGAAGAATTTTCCTAAGAATTTTGGTTTGAAATTCTGTCCATCTATGGCTAGCTTACCATTACCATCTCTAATTCTAATCCTGTAACTCTAATGACGCGTACACATGACCTGACTAGGTCCGACGGTCTTCCCGACGGACTTTCGGCGGAGGTCCAACGGACTTTCTGAACGAACGGACTTGGCCACGCACGATCAAACTAAGTCCATTCGAAAATCCGTTTGTTTTGAACGTGATGACGTAAACAGGACTAAACAAGGAGCCAGTAGCCAATAGTTGCCCTTGCGGCATATTTGGTCCATCAGTCTAGCACACAAACAAAAATTTTCCCGATTTTTAGTCCGTCGGATAGATATGAAACATGTTCTGTTTCTAGGTCCGTCTGATTTTTTTTTTTTTATAAAAAGGCAGTCGGACTAGCCCACTCACGATCGGATTGTCAGACGGACTGATCCCTAGTCTGCCGGAAAGTCCGGTCATGTGTACACGGCATTATACTCTAATTCTAACCCTCTAGCCCTTACTTTTTCGTTTTTACCCTAACGCTACAACTCAAATCCTAATCATCTGACTCTAACCCGCTAACCTTATTCCTCTATCTCTCTAATCTCAAAGCTCTAACCCTAATCATCTAACTCTAAAGCCCCGTACACACGAGAGGACTTATGTCCGTCAGACTTCCGAAGGAGTTCCGCCGGAGTTCTGCCGGAGTTCCGACAGAGTTCTGACGGACTTTTCGGCTGAGCGGACTTGGCCACACACAATCACACTAAACTCCGACGGATTGGAACGTGATGACATACGACTGGATTCGAATAAGGAAGTTCATAGCCAGTAGCCAATAGCTGCCCTAGCGTCGGTTTTAGTCCGTCGGAATAGCATACACACGAGCGAATTTTTCGAAGGGACTGGGTCCGGCGGAGTTCCGTCGGAAAAATTTGAAGCATGTTCCATATCCTAAAGTCCGTCAGACTTTGGTGAATCAAAAGTCCGTTGCAGCCCACACACGATTGAATAGTCTGACGGAATCATTCCGTCGGACTTTGGATGTTGAAAAGTCCGCTCGTGTGTACGGGGCTTTACCCTTTAACTCAGACCCTCTAATTCTAATCCTAACAGAAACAAAATAAAAGGTCTAGTTTCTAATTCTAACCGTCTAACTCTAAGCCCTTGTACACACGGTCGGAAATTCCGACGGAAAATGTCCGATCGGACCGTGTTGTCGGATAATCCGACCGCGTGTGTGGGCTCCATCTGACTTTTTCCATCGGAATGTCCGACCAACAAAGTTTGAGAGCTGGATATAAAATTTTCCGACTACATGATCCGATAGGACTTTGTCCAATCGTTTGTAGAGAATTGCGATCGGACAAAGTGGCACGCATGCTCAGATCAAATTACGAGACCAAAGCTATTGGCTACTAGCCTGAATGTAGTCCCATCGTAACGTACAAACGTCATCACTTTCCCGAACGATCGTATTTTCCGACAACTTTGTCCTACCGTGTGTATGCAACACCAGTTTCGGACAACGTCCGTCGGAAAAAATCTGTCGGATTTTGTTGTCGAAATGTCCGACCCGTGTGTACAAGGGCTTAGCCTCTAGTTAGTCCCAGAGTGAGAGAAGAGAATGCCTAGATGTAGGGCCAACATGCCTGGGTTAAAAGGGGTTTGGCATAAAAGGGTTCTATTGATAGATTAAAAGTAAACAGAATATTACTCACCGGATTGGTGGATAGGGCATCAGCAGGTGGGCTTTCAGGGCTTGGGTACGTAGGATAGTATTGCAAAGCCTTTAGTTGGAGGAGAGCTTGTGTGAGGACAACTTCCCGACCCCCCGTCTTAATGTTTTTGGTTAGTATTTTGGGATTGGTACTGGATAAGTGCAGTTATGTCATGGCAGCTGGTGGGGTACAAGGTCCTTGGATGTGTTTTTATCATGGGCAAAAAAAAGGTACATTTGTAGGGACCAATTTGAATATGATTCTAATTATTTTGGTTGATGATATCTGCGATTATTGGGATGTCTCAGAGTTGTGCTTGTGCGGCTTGGTGCCTAGTTTTTGGTTTTACACAAGTACTTGAAGTAGATGCGGTTATACCACAAAATGATCCAAAATTGGCCTTTGGTTCTACTTTAAACCTCCGACTATATAGCAGACAATGCAATTCTCTAGCAGAGTAGGGAAAGGATATGATTCCTGTTAGATATTTATTTCTGCTAAATAAAAAAAAAAGAACTAAGTAGAGTTATGATTCCACTTTCCAGTAAACTATAAAACAAACATACCGGTATTACAACTCTACAATAATACAATTGCATTTCTACTTTGACCAAAGGGATTGCAAGCTTTTCTGAGAATACCACTTCAGAGCACCATGCTCGGTATTCCTACATAGATAGCACGCGGTTCATATATTGCTGATCCGATTGAATAAGTGCTCAGAGGGGTTCGGTGCTATGAAGTGCTATTCTAGGAATAACTTGCAATGTGCTTTCTCTTTGGTGAGAGCACAAATAGTAGGAATACAATGGTGTCGGAAAAATGACACAGCAGAGAACTGGATACATCCTTTATACCGAATAATTGGATATAGTCTTTATAACCGTTGTTGTCTTTGTGAGGATTCCAATCTTTACAAAGCACTGTTTGGTGTCTGAACATGATACGCATTGGAGGTATAGGGAGACGGGCAATTCACATTGGAGATTGCGGTCTAAACCTGATGAGCATTTGAAGAACTTCAAGGGGTAACCTAGAGGTCAGCTCTAAAATCGATTTAAAATGATACATCCTTTTTTTTTTTTTATACATGGTCCAAATATTTGACAGAGATGGACCTTGATACATTAAAACCTTGGACATTTGGACACATATTCTTGTTCAAGATCCGTGAGTGCCCATACTACTGATCTTACTTTGCTGTAGATACTCCCTGGACACTGTGTCTTCTAATGGATTTCATATGGTCCAAAAAGTTGATATTTGGACCTCAAATGGATTATATTTGGTCCAAATATTTTATGTTTGGACTTACAGTGGTCCAAAAAAAATGTATATTCAGACTTCTAATGGATCTCACGTGGTTGAGATTTCATATGGTCCAAAAAGTTGATATTTGGACCTCCAATGGATTATATTTGGTTCCAAATATTTTATATTTTGAACTTTCACGGGACTATATGTGATCCAAATATTTTATGTTTGGACTTAGTGGTCCAAAAAAATATTTATATGCAGACTTCTAATGGATCTTACTTGGTTGAGATAGTTTATATTTGGACTTCAAATGGATTTCTTGTGGTGCAAAAATGTGATTTTTGGACATCCAATAGATGATATTTGGTCCAAATATTATATATTTGGACTTCTAATGGATTTTATGTGATCAAAATATTTGGACTTCCAATGCATTTTATGTGGTCCAAAAAATTGACATTTGGACTTCTAAATAACTTTATCTGGTCCAGATATTTGATATTTGGACTTGCATTGGATTTTATACGATCCAATGGTCCAGATATTTGGACTTCAAATGATTTTTATGTGGTCCAAAAATTTGATATTTGGACTTCAAAATGTTTCCAATTGATTGCATGTGCTCCAAATATTTGGAAGTCCAATGGTGTCTATGTGGTTCCGATATTTTATACGTGAACTTTCAATTAATTTTATTGGATTCTGTTATTTTATATTTGGACTTCTAATGGTTTCTATGTGGTCCAGATATTTTAGATTTGGGCTTCCAATGGATTTTGATGTGGTCCAAAAATGTGATATTTGGACTTCTAATGGATTTTATGTGGTCCAGATATTTTATATTTTGGGCTTCCAATGGATTTTATGTGGCCCGAAAATTTGATATTTGGACTTCCAATAGATTATATTTGGTCTAAATATTATATATTTGGACTTCTAATGGATTTTATGTGGTCCAAAAAATTGACATTTGGACTTCTAAATAACTTTACCTGGTCCAGATATTTGATATTTGGACTTGCATTGGATTTTATATGATCCAGTGGTCCAGATATTTGGACTTCAAATTATTTTTATGTGGTCCAAAAATTTGATATTTGGACTTCAAAATTTTTCCAATAGATCCAAATATATGGACGTTCAATGGAGTCTATGTGGTTCCGATATTTTATATGTGAACTTTCAATGAATTGTATTGGTTTCTGTTATTTTATATTTGGACTTCTAATGGTTTCTATGTGGTCCAGATATTTTAGATTTGGGCTTCCAATGGATTTTGATGTGGTCCAAAAATGTGATATTTGGACTTCTAATGGATTTTATGTGGTCCAGATATTTTATATTTTGGGTTTCCAATGGATTTTATGTGGCCCAAAAATTTGATATTTGGACTTCCAATAGATTATATTTGGTCTAAATATTATATATTTGGACTTCTAATGGATTTTATGTGATCTAAATATTTGGACTTCCAATGGATTTTATGTGGTCCAAAAAATTGAAATGTGGACTTCTAAATAACTTTATCTGGTCCAGATATTTGATATTTGGACTTGCATTGGATTTTATATGATCCAGTGGTCCAGATATTTGGACTTCAAATGATTTTTATGTGGTCCAAAAATTTGATATTTGGACTTCAAAATTTTTCCAATTGATTGCATGTGCTCCAAATATTTGGACGTCCAATGGAGTCTATGTGGTTCCGATATTTTATATGTGAACTTTCAATTAATTTTATTGGTTTCTGTTATTTTATATTTGGACTTCTAATGGTTTCTATGTGGTCCAGATAATAAATTTTTGGACTTCCAATGGATTTTATGTGGTCCAGATATTTTAGATTTGGGCTTCCAATGGATTTTGATGTGGTCCAAAAATGTGATATTTGGACTTCTAATGGATTTTATGTGGTCCAGATATTTTATATTTTGGGCTTCCAATGGATTTTATGTGGCCCAAAAATTTGATATTTGGACTTCCAATAGATTATATGTGGTCCAGATATTTGATATTTGGACTTCTAATGTATTTTATGTGGTCTAAACACTTGATATTTGGACTGCCAGGGAATTTTATGTGGTCCAAACATTCTGCCCTCCAATGGACTCTATGTGGTTCCAATATTTTATATGCCAACTTTCAAAGGATTTTATTTGTTTCTGTTATTTTAGATTTGGACTTCTAATGGATTCTATGTGTTCCGGTTATTTTATATTTGGGCTTCCAATGGATTTTATGTGGTCCAAAAATGTGATATTTGGACTTCTAATGGATTGTATGTGGTCCAGATATTTTATATTTGGGTTTCCAATGTGGTTTTATGTGGTCCAAAAATGTGATATTTTGACTTTTAATAAATTTTTTTTTTTTGGTCCAGATATTTGGGCTTCCAATAGATGTTATCTGGTCCAGATATTCGATATCCAAATTTTTCCAAGCTCGCCTTCAAGATGTCATGCATTTTTTTTCCAATACACAACTTGGCTTAATATTAAAATATGTAAAATGGCACCCTGAGCTATTTAGTTTCTCTGTAAGTCTTATGGTCACCCCAGGTTGGGGACCTATGGATTTACGAGGGGCATTTGGATCCCTCCTGACCCTAAATGGTTAAGAGGCATCGGGGCATCGGGGCAACCTCCGTCACCTTTTGGCTGCACTCCATGTTGGAGATTTATAAGGCTTATGGCTTAAGAATTATTGCTATGAACGTAGCCAGTGATTTTCCTTTGTTATTTTCTGTACTGTTGTGTTAACATATTTTACTTGCATAAGAATTACAAGGACATTGGCTTCACAGATATAAATTGCATGTCTTTGAAATCCAAGGACACCATGCTAAATGACAGTTAGGGGTGTATTTATTGGGAAAAAAAATGCCTAACTATTCATCCTGTTATACGGAAAGGGAACATTTGTTCTGTGCAAATTTTTATATCTGTTTTCTCTCCAGGTCAAGTGTTATTCATTCATAGAGAATAAAGTGGTTCAAGACTATACCTCATTATTGCCAGTAGATGATCATAGGAAAGAGATTCTTGATTAGTATGACTGTCAGCTCCTTCTAGTGGCCATAGTGCAATATTTTTCAGAAACATTCCACTCCACTCCACATTAGACCTGGGGGGAAAATAGCCTAATACTGCAAAACAACATTGTCTCATAGTCAAAAGAATTCTATATATATGCTTTGCATGGGAATGTGCATAAAAACATGCGGCATGCACGCATGCTCTGGTGCATGCAGTATTACGAGCCAAGCCTAATGGGAAAGCATAAAAGCTGAACTCCGGGGAAACACCGAAATACGCCGATGTATAAGAACTTGATTGGAAACTCTATGACTAAGCCCCCTATGGACGGGGCGAAACCCGTCAGGGGCGTGGTCAGCGGAGCAGCGCTGGTTGAGGCCGTCATTTATTGGTTTGGTTGAGTGACATCCTATATCTTTTTTTTACTGACACCTGTAGATGTGTGAAACCGGATGCCAGCACGCCTCTTTCCTGAGCACCAGTGGGGAACCACGCCATAACATACTCTTGCTTGCAGTGCTAAATGTTTTGATATAAACTGTTTTACCTGTCAGAGGATTTGCATTCCTGTCCATCCAGTCCAAGATTTACACAGCATTGATTAGCTAATTTCTCTGTCTCTGCTCTCTCCTCCTATCAGCATGCCCTCAACCGCTGGGCTCTTTGTGATGGTTCCCCCCCCCCTTCCCCAAGTCTGAGCTATGTTGTACAGGGAATGCAAAAGACTGATACCAAGTCAATGTCAGCTACTTAGGCTAAGTTCACACTGGCATTAAAAGCAGGAGTTTGAGGGGGCGTTAAGAGCTTGTTCACACTTGACTAAATTTCTAACACGTAACAAATACTCCTATAGCATTAATATGGGTGTTCAAGACTGGCATCCATGAGCTTTAGTATGGGCATTAGACTGGCATCAGTGAGCTTTAGTATTGGCATTAATGAGCTTTGGTATGGGCGTTAGACTGACATTAATGAGCTTTGTTTTTGTGCGTTAGACTGGCATCAGTGAGCTTTAGTATTGGCATTAATGAGCTTTGGTATGGGCGTTAGGCTGACATTAATGAGCTTTAGTATGGGCATTAGACTGGCGTTAATGAGCTTTGGTATGTGCGTTAGACTGGCATCGGTGAGCTTTAGTATGGGAATTAGACTGGCATCGGTGAGCTTTAGTATGGGCGTTAAGCTGGCGTTAATGAGCTTTGGCATGGGCATTAGACTGGCATTAGTGAGCTTTAGTATGGGCATTAGACTTGCATTAATGAACTTTGGTATGTGCGTTAGAGTGGCATTAATGAGCTTTAGTATGGGCGTTAGAGTGGCATTAATGAGCTTTAGTATGGGCGTTAGACTAGCATTAGTGAGCTTTAGTATGGGCGTTAGACTGGCATCAGTGAGCTTTAGTTCGGGAATTAGATTGGCATTAGGAAGCTTTAGTGTGGGCATTTAGTAGTTGCTTTAGTAGTTGCATTTACTGAGCTGTAGTTTGGGCATTAGACTGGCATTAGTGAGCTTTAGTATGGGCATTAGACTTGCATTAATGAGCTTTGGTATGTGCGTTAGACTGGCATCAGTGAGCTTTAGTATGGGCATTAGACTGGCATCAGTGAGCTTTAGTATGTGAGTTAGACTGGCGTTAACGAGCTTTGGTATTTGCATTAGACTGGCATTAATGAGCTTTAGTATGGGCATTAGCCTGGCGTTAATGAGCTTTGGTATGTGCATTAGACTGGCATCAGTGAGCTTTAGTATGGGAGTTAGACTGGCGTTAGACTGGCGTTAGACTGACATTAATGAGCTTTGGTATGTGCGTTACAGTGGCATTAATGAGCTGTAGCATGGGAGTTAGACTGGCATTAATGAGCTTTAGTATGGGCTTTGGACTGGTATTAATGAGCTTTAGTATGGGCGTTAGACTGGTAGTGATGGACGAACTTCCGACGGGACGTTTCGCGAACGCGAAACGCGAACGGACACAAACGTTCGCGAAAACGACCGTTCGCCGCGGGCTCCATTGACTTCAATGGGAGGCGAATTTCGCAAACCTTTAGGTCGAATTTGCGGCCACGGGGTAATTATTAGGGGGTAGCACGTAGTCCCACCACCTGGACAATAGCATAATACATGTATGAGGTGAATTTGGGATCGATAACTACAAGCATTTTTTTTTTATTTGGGAAATTGTTCTGACAATTCAGGACTATGGAGCTAATGAAGGCAATGGAGGAGAGGGAAGGTCAGGGACCAGGGTAGGCAAACAAGAGGGTGCAGGAGATACAGAGCACTGACAGCAGCACCGTAATACAGAGCACTGACATCAGCACCGTGACATACAGCGCTGACAGCAGCTCCGTGACATACAGCGCTGACAGCAGCTCCGTGACATACAGCGCTGACAGCAGCTCCGTGACATACAGCGCTGACAGCAGCTCCGTGACATACAGCGCTGACAGCAGCTCCGTGACATACAGCGCTGACAGCAGCACCGTGACATACAGCGCTGACAGCAGCTCCGTGACATACAGCGCTGACAGCAGCTCCGTGACATACAGCGCTGACAGCAGCTCCGTGACATACAGCACTGACAGCAGCTCCGTGACATACAGCGCTGACAGCAGCTCCGTGACATACAGCGCTGACAGCAGCACCGTGACATACAGCGCTGACAGCAGCTCCGTGACATACAGCGCTGACAGCAGCTCCGTGACATACAGCGCTGACAGCAGCTCCGTGACATACAGCGCTGACAGCAGCTCCGTGACATACAGCGCTGACAGCAGCTCCGTGACATACAGCGCTGACAGCAGCTCCGTGACATACAGCGCTGACAGCAGCTCCGTGACATACAGCGCTGACAGCAGCTCCGTGACATACAGCGCTGACAGCAGCACCGTAAGCAGCCCCAGGAGGAAGTCAGCACAGCACAGGGATGGTGTGATCCCCTCATAATAAGAACCCCCAGGAGGAAGTCAGCACAGCACAGGGATGGTGGGAGCCCCTCATAATAAGAACACCCAGGAGGAAGTCAGCACAGCACAGGGATGGTGGGAACCCCTCATAATAAGCAGCCCCAGTAGAAATATGACACCGCTCAACCTCTTCAAAGAGGAGGGTAGGGGCATATAGTACGGTGTGCTTTTTTGGGTCAGGGAAGTGAGCCAAATGAATTAAGAAGGTCTGTGTGCTTGATTCCAAAAATTGTTTATAGACATATACATGGTCTACTGATCACATGTGTTGAATTCCTCCGAGATCCATGCCTCATTCATTTTTAGAAATGTGAGGTAGTTAACACTGTGGTGAGCTAGGCGAGTACGCTTATCGGTCACAATCCCCCCTGCTGCGCTGAACGTCCTTTCGGACAGGACACTGGATGAGGGGCAAGCCAACAGTTCGATTGCAAATTGGGCAAGCTCTGGCCAGAGGTCAAGCCTGCCCACCCAGTAGTCTAGGGGTTCATCACTCCTCAGAGCGTCCACATCGGCCGTTAACCCAATGTAGTCGGACACCTGACGGTCTAGGCGTTCCCTGATGCTGGATCCGGATGACACCTGTCGATGGGTCGGCTGAAAGAATGACCTCATATCCGAAGTCACCAACACATCTTCAAACCGGCCTCTTCTTGCAGGCGCTGTTGGATTGGTACCCGCAAATCCTTCTCTGGGAGTGGGAATTGCTCCTCTGCCAGCGCACGCAAAAGCAGAATGCAGCATTTCTCGAAGCAAGGCCTGGAAGTGCTGCATTCTGACAGCCCTCTGCGACGGCGGTAACATTTCCGCCATTTTGTGTTTGTACCGGGGGTCTAAGTACGTTGCCACCCAGTACTGGTCCTTGACCCTCATGCTTTTTATACGGGGGTCCCTATTAAAACACTGGAGCATGAAGGCCCCCATTTGCACTAAAGTGGAAGCGGTGTGGTGGCCTGGCTCCTGCTCATCATCCAGGATAATGTCGTCCTCTTCATTCTCCTCTCCCCATCCTCGCACAACAGGGATCCCAGAAAGGTTTAAAGCATGCTCTTCTTGCTCCTGCTCATCCGCCCCGGCACCATCCTCCTCTGACTCCTCATCAGACTCCTGTTGTTGACTTGTCTCAGATAGAGTAGCCCCCCCTGGGAATTCATCCAGCATTGCGACTTCCTCATCTTCCCGCTCCTGCTCCTCCACAGCCTGATCAATGACACGACGCAATGCACGCTCCAGAAAGAAGGCATAAGGTACCATGTCACTGATGGCGCCATGGCTGCGACTGACCAGTTTGGTGATCTCCTCAAATGGCCGCAGAAGTCTGCATGTGTCGCGCATGAGCAGCCACTGGCGCGGTGAAAAAAAACCCAGCTCCCCAGAACCGTTTCTTTCGCAGAGTTCATACAGGTAGACGTTAACTGCACGTTTCTGCTGGAGCAGCCTATCAAGCATATAGAAGGTTGAGTTCCATCGCGTCGGGCAATCGCAAATAAGACGTCTGACCGGCAGATGGTGTCGCCGCTGAATGTCAGCAAGGCGAGCCATGGCCGTGTAAGATCTTCTGAAATGGGCCGAGATTTTCCTTGCCTGCCGCAAGATGTCCTGGACCCCAGGGTATTTGACAAGGAATCGCTGCACGACCAAGTTTAAGACGTGTGCCATGCACGGCACGTGCGTGATTTTGCCCTGTTTCAATGCGCTAAGCAGATTGGCACCGTTGTCACACACCACTTTACCAACTGTCAAATTGAGCGGTGTTAGCCACTCATCTGCCTGTGAACGCAAAGCTGAAAGGAGTGCCGGGCCAGTGTGGCTCTTTGCTTCCAGGCACAACAGACGCAGCACGGCATGGCAACGTCTCACCTGGCATGTGGAATAGGTTCTGGGGAGCTTGGGCGGTGCAGTGGAAGAGACGCTAGCAGCGGAAAAGGAGGAGGCAGCTGAGGAGGAGAGGGAGGAGGATGGAGTAGGAGGAGGAGAAGAAGAGTCAGGCCTGCATGCAATCCGTGGCGGTAAAACCAAATCTACACGGGTGCCACGGGTTACATGCTTGACGGCCGTCAGAAGGTTCACCCAGTGGGCAGTAAAACTGATATACCTTCCCTGCCCGTGTTTGCTAGACCACGTGTCTGTGGTCAGATGTATCTTGGCACCGACACTGTGTGCCAGAGATACATTCACTTGCCGCTGAACATGGCCATATAGCTCTGGGATGCCCTTCTCTGAGAAATACTTCCTTCCTGGGACCTTCCATTGTGGTGTTCCAATGGCCACAAATTTGCGAAAGGCCTCCGAGTCCACCAGTTTATATGGCAGTAGTTGGCGGGCTATGAGTTCTGACAAGCCAGCCGCCAACCGTTGGGCAAGAGGGTTATCCGGCGTCATCATTTTTTTACGCTCAAACATTAGGCCCACGGAAGCCTGCCTTTTTGCAGAAAAATGTGAGCTTGGCGTGATGGAAGGTGGAGTGGAGGACAATTGTGAGGAGAGAGGAGAAGGAGAAGTAGAAGACGAGGCTGGACGGTGAGAGCCTGCAGTGTGGCTTTGTGTGTTCCGTTGCTCCCACTGGGCTCGGTGATGGCTGCTCATGTGCCTTCTTAAGGCGGTCGTCCCTAGGTGAGTATTGGGCTTACCGCGACTAACGCGTTGACTGCAAAGATTGCAGATGGCAACGCTATTGTCAGCAGCGGACACGTTAAAAAAAGCCCACACTGCGGAGCCATGTGCCGGTGTCCTGGGAGCGCCAGATGTGACCGTACATGGTCGATGACTCGCTCCTGATACATTTGCAGTCTGCTTTGTCCCTGCTGTGCAATGTAAGTCATTGCTGCTTCTCCTCCCTATCTGCTGGTCCATATCTCCCTCTGAACTCCCCTCCTCTTCCTCTCTTGTGGGCACCCACGTGACATCACTAGACACGTCATCATCAACGTCACCTTCCCCACCGCTATAAGTAGAGTAGGCAGCAACACCGGGGACCAACCTCCTCCTTGGGCTGATCTGGGTACTGGCGTCAGACTGCTGAGTAGCGCTTGTTGCTACCTCCTCTTCCTGATCCAATACCAAGAGTGGCTGCGCATCAGAAATGTCCTCTTGATATGGATCGGAAAATAATTCCAGTGACTCAAGCGGAAGGTATGTGGTGGTGGTGGTGGTGGTCGTGTTGTTGGTGGTAGTGTCTTTGGGGGTGCACATAGCAGAGAGTGAAGAAGAGGGTGCAGATCGAGAGGATGAGGAGGGTGCAGAAGAGTAAGGCTGAGCGAGCCACTCAACCAAGTCTGGTGCATCCTTTAAAGTAATTGAACGCACCTTCTGCAACTTCCCACTTTGGCTCAAGCCTGTTGCTCCTGCCCTACCCCTACCACCCCTGCGGAAGGGCCTGCCTCTTCCTCTGCATGTCATTTTTTAAATGACCCTGTGACAAAACTCTTAGTCCCTATACCGCTGAAGGACTGCTGCAGTATAGGTGAGCGGTCAGCAGTGGTGCACGTCAACCCTATCTATTGTGGACCTATAGCGGTCCTTACAGAACAGCAGACTGTACCGCACTCAAGCCTATGTACCGTAGCACCCTATACCAAGTTACCAGTCCTTATAAGAACTTTTGTGGAACAAGCAGGTTGTGTGTTAGTGATTAGCAGACTGTACGTCAGTCCCTATACCGCTGAAGGACTGCTGCAGTATAGGTGAGCGGTCAGCAGTGGTGCACGTCAACCCTATCTATTGTGGACCGATAGCGGTCCTTACAGAACAGCAGACTGTACCGCACTCAAGCCTATGTACCGTAGCACCCTATACCAAGTTACCAGTCCTTATAAGAACTTTTGTGGACCAAGCAGGTTGTGTATTAGTGTTTAGCAGACTGTACGTCAGTCCCTATACCGCTGAAGGACTGCTGCAGTATAGGGCAGCGGTCAGCAGTGGTGCACGTCAACCCTATCTATTGTGGACCGATAGCGGTCCTTACAGAACAGCAGACTGTACCGCACTCAAGCCTATGTACCGTAGCACCCTATACCAAGTTACCAGTCCTTATAAGAACTTTTGTGGACCAAGCAGGTTGTGTATTAGTGTTTAGCAGACTGTACGTCAGTCCCTATACCGCTGAAGGACTGCTGCAGTATAGGGCAGCGGTCAGCAGTGGTGCACGTCAACCCTATCTATTGTGGACCGATAGCGGTCCTTACAGAACAGCAGACTGTACCGCACTCAAGCCTATGTACCGTAGCACCCTATACCAAGTTACCAGTCCTTATAAGAACTTTTGTGGAACAAGCAGGTTGTGTGTTAGTGATTAGCAGACTGTACGTCAGTCCCTATACCGCTGAAGGACTGCTGCAGTATAGGGCAGCGGTCAGCAGTGGTGCACGTCAACCCTATCTATTGTGGACCGATAGCGGTCCTTACAGAACAGCAGACTGTACCGCACTCAAGCCTATGTACCGTAGCACCCTATACCAAGTTACCAGTCCTTATAAGAACTTTTGTGGAACAAGCAGGTTGTGTGTTAGTGTTTAGCAGACTGTACGTCAGTCCCTATACCGCTGAAGGACTGCTGCAGTATAGGTGAGCGGTCAGCAGTGGTGCACGTCAACCCTATCTATTGTGGACCGATAGCGGTCCTTACAGAACAGCAGACTGTACCGCACTCAAGCCTATGTACCGTAGCACCCTATACCAAGTTACCAGTCCTTATAAGAACTTTTGTGGACCAAGCAGGTTGTGTATTAGTGTTTAGCAGACTGTACGTCAGTCCCTATACCGCTGAAGGACTGCTGCAGTATAGGGCAGCGGTCAGCAGTGGTGCACGTCAACCCTATCTATTGTGGACCGATAGCGGTCCTTACAGAACAGCAGACTGTACCGCACTCAAGCCTATGTACCGTAGCACCCTATACCAAGTTACCAGTCCTTATAAGAACTTTTGTGGACCAAGCAGGTTGTGTATTAGTGTTTAGCAGACTGTACGTCAGTCCCTATACCGCTGAAGGACTGCTGCAGTATAGGGCAGCGGTCAGCAGTGGTGCACGTCAACCCTATCTATTGTGGACCGATAGCGGTCCTTACAGAACAGCAGACTGTACCGCACTCAAGCCTATGTACCGTAGCACCCTATACCAAGTTACCAGTCCTTATAAGAACTTTTGTGGAACAAGCAGGTTGTGTGTTAGTGATTAGCAGACTGTACGTCAGTCCCTATACCGCTGAAGGACTGCTGCAGTATAGGGCAGCGGTCAGCAGTGGTGCACGTCAACCCTATCTATTGTGGACCGATAGCGGTCCTTACAGAACAGCAGACTGTACCGCACTCAAGCCTATGTACCGTAGCACCCTATACCAAGTTACCAGTCCTTATAAGAACTTTTGTGGAACAAGCAGGTTGTGTGTTAGTGTTTAGCAGACTGTACGTCAGTCCCTATACCGCTGAAGGACTGCTGCAGTATAGGTGAGCGGTCAGCAGTGGTGCACGTCAACCCTATCTATTGTGGACCGATAGCGGTCCTTACAGAACAGCAGACTGTACCGCACTCAAGCCTATGTACCGTAGCACCCTATACCAAGTTACCAGTCCTTATAAGAACTTTTGTGGACCAAGCAGGTTGTGTATTAGTGTTTAGCAGACTGTACGTCAGTCCCTATACCGCTGAAGGACTGCTGCAGTATAGGGCAGCGGTCAGCAGTGGTGCACGTCAACCCTATCTATTGTGGACCGATAGCGGTCCTTACAGAACAGCAGACTGTACCGCACTCAAGCCTATGTACCGTAGCACCCTATACCAAGTTACCAGTCCTTATAAGAACTTTTGTGGACCAAGCAGGTTGTGTATTAGTGTTTAGCAGACTGTACGTCAGTCCCTATACCGCTGAAGGACTGCTGCAGTATAGGGCAGCGGTCAGCAGTGGTGCACGTCAACCCTATCTATTGTGGACCGATAGCGGTCCTTACAGAACAGCAGACTGTACCGCACTCAAGCCTATGTACCGTAGCACCCTATACCAAGTTACCAGTCCTTATAAGAACTTTTGTGGACCAAGCAGGTTGTGTATTAGTGTTTAGCAGACTGTACGTCAGTCCCTATACCGCTGAAGGACTGCTGCAGTATAGGGCAGCGGTCAGCAGTGGTGCACGTCAACCCTATCTATTGTGGACCGATAGCGGTCCTTACAGAACAGCAGACTGTACCGCACTCAAGCCTATGTACCGTAGCACCCTATACCAAGTTACCAGTCCTTATAAGAACTTTTGTGGACCAAGCAGGTTGTGTATTAGTGTTTAGCAGACTGTACGTCAGTCCCTATACCGCTGAAGGACTGCTGCAGTATAGGGCAGCGGTCAGCAGTGGTGCACGTCAACCCTATCTATTGTGGACCGATAGCGGTCCTTACAGAACAGCAGACTGTACCGCACTCAAGCCTATGTACCGTAGCACCCTATACCAAGTTACCAGTCCTTATAAGAACTTTTGTGGAACAAGCAGGTTGTGTGTTAGTGTTTAGCAGACTGTACGTCAGTCCCTATACCGCTGAAGGACTGCTGCAGTATAGGGCAGCGGTCAGCAGTGGTGCACGTCAACCCTATCTATTGTGGACCGATAGCGGTCCTTACAGAACAGCAGACTGTACCGCACTCAAGCCTATGTACCGTAGCACCCTATACCAAGTTACCAGTCCTTATAAGAACTTTTGTGGAACAAGCAGGTTGTGTGTTAGTGATTAGCAGACTGTACGTCAGTCCCTATACCGCTGAAGGACTGCTGCAGTATAGGGCAGCGGTCAGCAGTGGTGCACGTCAACCCTATCTATTGTGGACCGATAGCGGTCCTTACAGAACAGCAGACTGTACCGCACTCAAGCCTATGTACCGTAGCACCCTATACCAAGTTACCAGTCCTTATAAGAACTTTTGTGGAACAAGCAGGTTGTGTGTTAGTGTTTAGCAGACTGTACGTCAGTCCCTATACCGCTGAAGGACTGCTGCAGTATAGGGCAGCGGTCAGCAGTGGTGCACGTCAACCCTATCTATTGTGGACCGATAGCGGTCCTTACAGAACAGCAGACTGTACCGCACTCAAGCCTATGTACCGTAGCACCCTATACCAAGTTACCAGTCCTTATAAGAACTTTTGTGGACCAAGCAGGTTGTGTATTAGTGTTTAGCAGACTGTACGTCAGTCCCTATACCGCTGAAGGACTGCTGCAGTATAGGGCAGCGGTCAGCAGTGGTGCACGTCAACCCTATCTATTGTGGACCGATAGCGGTCCTTACAGAACAGCAGACTGTACCGCACTCAAGCCTATGTACCGTAGCACCCTATACCAAGTTACCAGTCCTTATAAGAACTTTTGTGGAACAAGCAGGTTGTGTGTTAGTGATTAGCAGACTGTACGTCAGTCCCTATACCGCTGAAGGACTGCTGCAGTATAGGGCAGCGGTCAGCAGTGGTGCACGTCAACCCTATCTATTGTGGACCGATAGCGGTCCTTACAGAACAGCAGACTGTACCGCACTCAAGCCTATGTACCGTAGCACCCTATACCAAGTTACCAGTCCTTATAAGAACTTTTGTGGAACAAGTGAGTTGTGAATGTTTAGCAGACTGCAGCAGAAGGGCAGCAGTCAAGTATAATATCCTTTCTATATTTGGAAGAAAGAATATTATACATGTACAAGCCTATTACTGTACCACTGATACCAGTCCTGAAAAGAACCTTTGTGGAACTAATAATAACAGCAAGTCTTTAAAATTACCCTCACTGCCTGACAACACTGCTTCCTTCCTGTCCCTATACAAATTGGCAAAAAAAGAGAACGATTAGTGGTTACTGGAACAGCTCTTTTGTGGACCTTGATAGTAACAGCTAATGATGATGATGATGATGATGATGATGAAAGACTAATCTGGCTGTCCCTGTAGCATACACCGTCCTTTCCCTTTCTCTAAACTAACAAAAGACACTCAGGCTGCTGCAAGAATCAGCAGCACAGCAAACCTATCAACACCTAACACCTATACCAGTCCTGAAAAGAACTTTTGTGTACCAAATAGCTAGTGGTTTATCTCTCCCTACTCCACACAGGAACCTGTCCCTATCGTAACAGAAGAAAGAATGTAAAATGGCCACCGGATCGGGTGTATTTATAGGTTAGGGGGAATGTACAAGTGTCCATGTGCTGTCATGTCTCAATTGGCTGTCCTGTATCACATGATAAACGTGTCACCAAAGGTTAAAGTTCTTGTATACATTAAACACGTAAGTCCGCCGCGGCGAACGACGGAAAAAGGCGTTCGAACGTGCGGACCGCGAATGTCGGAAATTCGCCGCGAAACGACCGCCGGGCGAACCGTTCGGCCATCACTATAGACTGGCATTAATGTGCTTTAGTATGGGCGTTAGACTAGCATTAATGAGCTTTAGTATGGGCGTTAGACTGGCCTTAATGAGCTTTAGTATGGGCATTAGACTGGCATTAGTGAGCTTTAGTATGTGAGTTAGACTGGCATTAATGAGCTTTGGTGTGTGCGTTAGACTGGCATCAGTGAGCTTTAGTATGGGCATTAGAGTGGCATCAGTGAGCTTTAGTATGGGAGTTAGACTGCCATTAATGAGCTTTGGTATGGGCGTTAGACTGGCATTAATGAGCTGTGGTTTGGGCATTAGACTGGCATTAATGAGCTTTAGTATGGGCGTTAGACTGGCATTAATGAGCTTTAGTATGGGCGTTAGACTGGCATTAATGAGCTTTAGTATGGGCGTTAGACTGGCATTAATGAGCTTTAGTATGGGCGTTAGACTGGCATTAATAAGCTTTAGTATGGGCGTTAGACTGGCATTTTACAAGCATTACTTAAGAGTTAAAAACGCTCCGCAAATGCCCTATGCACGGTTTTGAAGCATTTGGCGAGCGTTCAAACCGCTCCACAAACAGCTATTTTTAAATGGGAAAATTATAAAAAGTGAAGAAATTTTAACACCCCGCAACCGCGCCGCAAACACCCGCCAGAGCGCTTTGCGAAGCGCTACCATAGGCTTAAATGGGAGGCTTCACTTTTGAAGCAGAGCGACGCTCACACCGCTTTGTACTTAAAAACAAATCCGTAATTAATAAACAGGAAGCCGCTTGCATTTGTTTCTCTTATAACTGCACGGAGTTCGGCTTTAACAGAGGGGAGAGACACAAGAAGGAGAACGGGGAAAAAAAGAGAAGAGAAATAAATAGAGAAGTGATATATTTTAGGTGAGCGTCATATATATGCAAATCACGGTTATGTATGAGGTTCATCTCGTATTACCGGCTTGTTTTACATGCAAATGAATTCTCTTAAACTCTCAAGAAGGAATCGAGAAAAAAAAAAAAAAAAGCACAAGAACTTGAAACGGAGAAGAGCAGACGTTAATTTGGCAAGGCTGCAACAAATCACAGGCTGAGCATTATAAGAACATCATATCTTATTTCACAGGGATTATTATTGCAATCACCATTAGAAGCAGGGAGCCGCAATTAACTGCAAATATTTTGTTTTGGTCCTTCCCTTCCTGGATTGGGGTTGTAAACAGATTTTTCAGGCTCTACTTCCAATCAGAGGATTTAAAAAAAAAAAAAAAAAAAAAACGAGTCGCGTTTTACTGCCGAACCCACAATCAAGGCATCATGCCGACTCCAATCAACCCGGGGAGCCGGGGGAAGCACCGGTGACTTGATTTGTGTATTGTGACAACACGCCGGCCCCCCCAGTTCAGGGACATAACGAGACCGGAGAAGCAAAGCGAAAGGCGTTAGGATGATGTCACAGTGAACTGGGGCAATGTTTGTAGGCCTGACCCTTAGGACCCCCATAGTGTGCTGCAGTATGTTAGACCCCCATTCAAACTTCGGCAATTTGAAGGACGTTTCTCTAGAAGCTTCAACGCCCAACATCAAGATTCATATTCAATCCCATTACATTCAATGGTGGGCAACTTGAGGTTGTGACCCTTGAAGCTTATTGCCCCAAGCTAGAAGAGTTGCATGTTGCGACCCTAATAGACCTCCGTGGGTGTGTCTGAAAAACATCAGAAACGTGTGCTTTGCCATAATTTCTTGCCTCTCCGCCTAGTAACTAGCTTTCTATTGACTAAAGCAGTGGTCTCCAAACTGAGGACCTTTGATTGCCTTTATCGGGCCTTTGGGGCAGTATTCATTCCACTGATATGAAACACAAATCTGCCCACTAACACCAACAATGGGGTATAATTCCTATCACTGACACAAACAGTGGGGCATAATTCCTGCCACTGACACCAACAATGAGGCACAATTCCTGCCACTGACACCAACAATGGAGCATAATTAGCACCACTGAAACCAACAGTGGAACATCATTTCTGCAACTAACACCAACAATGGGGCATAATCCTTATCACTGACACAAATAATGGGGCATAATTCCTGCCACTGTCACCAACAATGGGGCATAATTCCTGCCACTGACACCAACAATGAGACATAATTCCTGCCACTGACACCAACAGTGGAACATAATGTATGCAACTGACACCAACAATGGTACATAATTCCTTCCACTGACGCCAACCAATGAGCCATAATTCCTGCCACTGACACAAACAATGGGGCATAATTCCTGCCACTGACACAAACAATGGGGCATAATTCCTGCCACTGACACCAACAATGGGGCATAATTCCTGCCGTTGACACCAACAATGAAGCATAATTCCTGCAACTGACACCAACAATGGTTCATAATTACTGACACTAACAATGGTACATAATTCCTTCAACTGACACCAACCAATGAGCAATAATTCCTGCCACTGACACAAACAATGGGGCATAATTCCTGCCACTGACACCAACAATGGGGCATAATTCCTGCCGTTGACACCAACAATGAGGCATAATTCCTGCCACTTAAATCAACAATGAAGCATAGATCCTGCAACTGACACCAACAATGGGGCATAATTACTGACACCAACAATGGGGCATAATTCCTGCCACTGAAACGAACAATGGGGCATAATTCCTGCCACTGAAACGAACAATGGGGCATAATTCCTGCCACTGAAACCAACAATGGAACATGAAGAAAAGATGATCCACATTCCGGTGATTGCTCTTAAAAAAAATTTGTATTTATTAACAAGCCACAGTGACTAAACGCAAATATGAAAGGTTGATGTGTTTCAGCCTATAATGCCTTAGTCATAACCACCAACAATGGGGAATAATTCCTGACACCAACAATGGGGCATAATTCCTGCCACTGAACCCAACAATGGAGCATGATTCCTGCCACTGACAACAGCAACAGGGCATAATTCCTGACACTGACACTAAGAATGGGGCATAATTCCTGACACAGAACCCAACAATGGGGCATAATTCCTGACACAGAACCCAACAATGGGGCATAATTCCTGACACTGGCACTAAGAATGGGACATAATTCCTGACACTTAACCCAACAATGGGGCATAATTCCCGATACTGACACTAAGAATGGGGCATAATTCCTGACACTAATACCAAAGATGTGGCATTGTTTGCTCAGACTGATGTCAGCAGGGCAGGACTTAGGGTGGTGGGGGCCCCTGGGCTTGAGTCACTTTCGGGCCCTGCCGTCTATACATTACCGTATTTATCAGCATATAACACGCAGTCCCAAGTTTAGGAGGGAATTTTAAGGAAAAAAACTTTTAGTGAAGTTTAAGGGAAAAAAATTACATTTAAATGCCCATCAATGCAGCCTTATCAGTGTCCATCTGCAGCCTTGTCCAGTGTTATTGCAGCCTTGTCAGTGTAGCCTTGTCATTTGCAGCCTTGTCATTGCAGTCCTGAAGTTTAAAAATGGCGCAGCCGAGATACAGAGTCCTGTGTATCTTGGCGGCTCTCTGATCCTCTCGGCGGCTCTCGGGTCCTCTCGACGGCTCTCGGGTCCTCTCGCAGTCCCGAGCGGAGCCAAGAGTAGCCGAGAGTACTCGGCTCGGGCTCAGTCACGCCCAGTCCCTGTGTTATGTCCATCATTGGAACGGGACTGTGAGCGGAGCCGAGCCGAGTAAACTTGGCTATGTATCTCTGCGGGGCCCCCTATTGGGCGGGGCCCATGGGCTTGAGCCCAGTCAAGCCCAATGGTAAGTCCTGCCCTGGATGTCGGGGCATTTCAACTTCTGCTGGCCGTACTCCGGCCCCCCTAAAGTCTGAAGAACAGTAAACTTGGTACTTTGGAAAGTTTAGAGACCGCTGATGTAGACCAAAGTCACCAACATTATTCTTCCCTCTAATATCGAAGACTGGACACTGTTTACTCCCATTAATTTCAGAAAACGAATCCTATTTCTGCTGGCCACAATGCGCTCCCCCCCCCCCCCAAAGTCTGAAGGACAGTAAACTGGTCCTTTTGTTTAGAAAGTTTGGAGACCCCAGGACTAAAGCAAAAATTCTCAAACCTATAAATGCCACATAGGAGGGTGAGCAATGGGAAAAACTGAAACAAAGAAAAACCAAACGCTCAAGTATGATTGGGATCTGAACACGCGGTGTGCTAAGGCAGTCTATTTATTTTCAAAGGTCTGTCAGTGCAAAAAGCAGACCTGACCCTCTCGGAGCAATCACCAGCTCTCCACTCTGCCCCTCTAGAGATCACTGGCACAGCTGGCTTTGGCCCCCTGCCTGCACATTACCTTTACATGTGATCAAATCTCTTGAAGTAGGTCTGAGGACCAGTAATGGTAATCTGGAACAGTCTAAAGCAGTGGTCATCACCCCCGTCCTCAGGGCCCACTAACAGGCCAGGTTTTATGTATTATCTTGGGGGGAGATGCAGACTAGAATACGGCAATCACTGAGCAGAAAATGAGATCACCTGTGATATATTTCAATTATCTTGCAAACCTGGCCTGTTAGTGGGCCCTGAGGACAGGGGTGATGACCACTGGTCTAAAGGGTCACTTGCTGGGGACCATGAAGTAGGTTTGAGCATGAGTGAAGGCGGACTGGAACAGTCTACAGCAGCCTTTCTCAACCTTTTCAACACAGAGGAACCATTGAAATAGTTCTTCTGGTCTCTGGGAACCCCTGCTAAAAATTAAAAATCTACAACTCATGATACATTAGTGTGATGGTCATTGGGAAGAATGGTCCATACACTTGTGGTCATTGGGAAGAATGGTCCTTACACTTGTGGTCATTGGGAAGAATGGTCCATACACTTGTGGTCAGTGGGAAGAATTACCTCCTTACAAATAGCTAAAAAGATCAATGGTGTCGGTGGGAACTTATCTGAGAGGCAGAAATTGCCCAATGCTGAAGGAGCCCCTAGTAACCTCTGGAGGAACCCTGGTTGAGAATCACTGGTCTACAGGTTCACGTCTAGGTTTGAGTACAGTAAGTAAAGAGGCTCTACTCACAGGATTCGGGAACACGATCAGTCCATAGGTGCAGCCCCTGGTACAGTAGTCCAACATACAGTCCAAAGGGTTCCATGGTGGCAAGCAACCCCTCCCCCCTCCTCTCAGCTCACAGATCCAATCCCTAAGCATAGGAGAAGACAATCTCCTAAGGGATCCCGACAATTTAACAGCACCCCAGCCACCTTCTGGGCAACCTCCCCAGGGATTGGTTAGGCCCTGCTCAATATTAAAGTGGGGTGCCCCCTAAAAAAATAAAAAATAAAAATAAAAGTCAGCAGCTACAAATACTGCAGCTGCTGACTTTTAATAATCGGACACTTACCTGTCCCAGGGTCCGGAGATGCGGGGGAACGAAGCCCCCCCTCGTTCCCCGCTCAGCTCGCGGCGCCGTCATTCTTACTGTGGGCACCCGGCTGTGGCTTCACAGCCGGGCACCCAATGCGCATACGCCGCACAGTCACCTGGGACACGTGACAGGTCCCAGATGACTGTGCGGCGGGAGGGGAAGTGATGTCACCAACCCGGGCAATGAAGAAGGCAGACTATGAGGGACCCCCTAGCAACAGGCATTTAGAGGCGAGTACATTTTTTTTTTTTTCAAATATTATTTTATTTTATTTTTAAGAATTTTAAACTATTTTTTATTTTTTGGTGGCAACACCACTTTAAGGCTGGTCATTTGATTTGACTTCTTCTAGAGGCAGGGGGAAGCAATCAAACTCTCAGCCTGTGAAGCCCTGAACAGACCAGACTAAACAATCACTGCTCCCCTGGTTACAGAAAGAGCCAAAAACGAAATTTACCTAGCAACTTAACTAAGAGGATGCTACAGATCAAATACACAAAAATAAACAAAAACATTATAAATAAAAAAATAAAAATGCATTAAATAAACAAATGAATTAAATAAAATAAACGAAATTAACCTTAATGTACCAACCCCAAAAATCACATCCTTTAAAAAAGCTGGGATGAAGATTCACCAACAGGAAAATTAGTAACATTGTAACAAAATGAATTTCACCTCCATGACTCCGCTCATCCCTCGCAGAGAGCAATGACACGTGACTGTCAGGAATATCAAAAAGGATGAGAGCGCCCCGGATCTAATGTGAGCCGAGTAAATCTTTATTGCACATGACAAGAAGTCAGAAGAGAAACGCGTTGGTTTTCTCTTCTGACTTCTTGTCATGTGCAATAAAGATTTACTGGACTCACATTAGATCCGTGGCGCTTTCATCCTTCATAACATTCCTTAAGACTACCCTTGAGACCCCCAAGGTTACCCCGGCTGAGTGAGAGCTGCCTCTGAAATTTGGATTTAAAGCCCTATCCTGACTACGTTTGGGACCGGTGCTCTACCAACACGTCTGTCATCGAACGTGACTGTCATGGGAACGGCAGAGTCTTTGGTGCGTAGGCTGTGACTGACAGCTTGGTCTGCAAGAGAGGCAAGATGGTAGCGCCCACTAGAGGACTCGCTAGGTCTGGGGGGGGACACACTAGAATTTTTAGTTCAACGATTAGCCGCCATTGAGTTGTTTATAATTAGTTCATATTTAGGGATTCATGGAGTGATTTTGATGAAATTGGTTTTGTCGTAAAATTACCCACTTAGCCTCAAACTTCACCAAGCCGACTGCTAAGGCAAAATTTGTTTTAAAAAAAATAATAAAAATAGCATTAATGAAATGAAGAAATAACTATGCTTAGTGCAAACACAATATAATGGCTTATTACACTGCTGAAAAATGTGTGAAAATTAAAACAAATTAACAGCTGCACTCACGGATATTAGAATACTATTATATCATAAGCGCCTGCATAAAATAATGTGTTGCGCTGTTGTGCATATAACTAACCCACAAAACAAGAACAAGCATTAAAACATTTGGTCCCTAAAGTGATATTTCCAACTGTGAACCACAAGTCATAAAAGCTCCGGCAGCCCTCTGACGACATTCTCTGGGACGATACGCGCAAGGGCGGAGCCAAGCGGTGACGTCACCACGCCAACCTGGGGAGGCGACATTTTGCTTTCTGCTAGTACCTGGCTGTTCTTTTGATTTTGAGAGTATATGGATGTTTTTAATATCTTGAATATATTATTATTATTATTATTATACAGGATTTATATAGCGCCAACAGTTTTACGTAGCGCTTTACAACTTGAGGGTAGACAGTAAAAATACAATACACTTAAATACAGTAGGAATCTGAGGGCCCTGCTCCTTAGAGCTTGCAATCTAAGAGGGAAGGTCAAGGTGTTAATTGAGAAGATAAATGTACAGTTGTTAGGTGGGGGCCAGATAGGCTTCTCTGAAGAGATGAGTTTTCAGGGATCGTCCGAAAGTGGATAAAGTAGGAGAAAATCGGACAGATTGGGGTAGAGCATTCCAGAGGATGGGGGAGGCTCTGGAGAAGTCCTGAAGATGAGCATGAGATGAGGTGACAAGGGAGTTTGAGAGCAGGAGGTCTTGGGAGGAGAGAACGATTAGGTTGATATTTTGAGACTAGGTTAGTGATGTAGCTGGGGGCCAGGTAATAGATGTGGATATTGGGTAGAAGCTGGCCATTCATTCCAATGGTGAGGGTTTGCAACAGTTAAAGCAATATTAGACATCCTTACTCATGAGGTCTCAGGCTCTGCTTAGGACAGTGATTCTCAACCAGTGTTCCTCCAGAGGTTGTAGGGGTTCCTTCAGAATTGAGTCATTTCTGCCTCTCAGATAAGTCCCCACTGACACCATTGATCTTTTTAGCTATCTGTAAGGAGGTAATTCTTCCCAATGACCACAAGTGTATGGACCATTCTTCCCACTAATCACAAGTGTAAGGACCATTCTTCCCATTGACCACAAGTGTAAGGACCATTCTTCCCACTGACCACAAGTGTAAGGACCATTCTTCCCACTGACCACAAGTGTAAGGACCATTCTTCCCAATGACCACAAGTGTAAGGACCATTCTTCCCAATGACCACAAGTGTAAGGACCATTCTTCCCACTGACCATCACACTAATCACACTAATGTATCATGAGTTGTAGAGTTCTCATTTTTAGCAGAGGGTTCCCCGAGACCGGAGAACTATTTCAAGGGTTCCTCTGTGTTGAAAAGGTTGAGAAAGGCTGGCTTAGGATATCCAAGTGGTGGAGCACTGAGGCAGGTGGAGGCTTCCATGACTTGCGGTTCACAGTTGGGAATATCACTTTGGGACTTGATGTTTTATACTCGAACTTGTTTGGTGTATTAGTTATATGCACAGGAGCATAACACATATTTTTTTTAAGCAGGCAATAAAAATAGCTTTGCTTTGTTATTTCAGGCCTTGTTCGCATCTGAATCATGCGATTCAACCCGCAATTCCAAGATGTGCTAAAAACGCACCAAGTTTTGGGGAAAAAAAAGGCAAACGCATTGCGTTGTAAAAATGCAAGGAACCGCCCCCCTTTTGCAGGCAGCTGCAATCACTATCCGCGGAGAGAAAAAAAAAACTCAACATTTTTTTCTGCGGGGTGTGTGAACCATTCCTAATATGACATGATGATCAACAAAACAATCTTAAAGCATACCCTTTGTTTAACAACAAGGCCATGTGATTACATTGCCATATCGGAGCACATGACTTTGTTGATAAAGTGTTAGGGATTTTGTTAAATTCCACTGTTCCTTAATGTCTAACGTCTTGTTCTCAGCTAACAAAACCACATTTTGTTGGTGCAAAAACAGGCCCCGGATAGTCGAAAGGGCCTTCCCTATCTCTCAGAAGCCATGTAAAGCCTACTGAACACATCACCATAAACTCACCTTATGTCAGCCTTGCCTATTGACTCCATTTTGCCAAAATTACCAGTTTTTTCCACCAGTATTTTGGTAAAGCGAAAACTCCCATTTCAGACAGTATAGCCACCATTCTGACTTGCCATCATCCACAGGCAGCTGAAAGTAGAAGTACGGGGAATAGACATGTGCGATTAGTTTCGTACGAATCGAAAAGTCGTACGAATTTCCGGAAAGTCGTACATTCGTACGAATCGTAAATACAAATTTTTATGCATATGAATTCTCTACGAAATACAAAATTTTGTTTATGAATTTCAGATCCAAATTCAGAACGAAAAGTTGAATTTTTTTTCACATTCACTTCAGGTGATAACAGTAAATAGGACATATAGAGAGGGTGCACCCTCATAACAGGGGCACGGACAGCAATAAATACCTGACAGGGGTTCTAATCCCTCTCTATCCAAAACTAAAGAACATTTTGCCTTTAGTTATACTTTTGGTTTAGAATGGGAAGGCTCCTTGTTCTCAGTCATTATTATAGAGGTGTTGCCATTTGGGATCACTGCCGCACCCATTGTTGTTCCCTGCAGAAAAGAAGGCAGCGGAAAATAGCAGCTAATCAAATTTGTAAAACTACATTGTTGATTGTATTAATGGAGAATGGATATTGCGCAGGTGAGAACAATTAATGAGTGACAAAAAGAAAAAAGCTGCTGGCACTAACACAACAGATTAAATTGGGAAAAAAATAATTTCCGTAAAGTCGTACATTCGTACGAATCATAAATACAAATTTTTATGCATATGAATTCTCTACGAAATAGGAAATTTCCTTTATGAATTTCGGCTCCAAATTCAGAACGAAAATTCGGAATTGTTACGAAAAGCTAACAAACCTAAAACCCCAAGAAGTCAGCACAGCACAGGGATGGTGTGAAATTCATAATAACAAACATTCGTTATTTTAACGAAAAGTTTACGAAACTAACGAAAATTCGTATTTCGTACGAATCCGAATTGAATTTTCGGACCTGAATTACGAAATGCTAATTTTTTTGAATACGGAACAAAACGAAAAAATTTTGAGGGTGCCCATGTCTAACGGGTAAAGCTTGCTTGTTTCTGTACTTCTCCTGTGGATCACAGGAGTGCAGTTTGTTCTGTCAGCTGATGTCACAGAGCCCAGGTCCAGGCTCGGCCAAGATCGCTACATTGGGGTCGGGTTCAGCCCACATGCCTGGACCGGCACCCAGCTCAGCCTCTCAGCGAGCCACTGAGAGCCTGAGCTGGCCCCGCTCCTGCCCCCTTCACAGCCTAGCACTCCAGGGAAGGGGAAGGAAGGAAAGAAGGAAGGAAGGAAGGAAGGAAGGAAGGAAGGAAGGAAGGAAGGAAGGAAGGAAGGAAGGAAGGAAGGAAGGAAGGAAAGGAAAGGAAAGGAAAGGAAAGGAAAGGAAAGGAAAGGAAGGAAGGAAGGAAGGGAGGGAAAGGAAAGGGAAGGGAAGGGAAGAGAAGGGAAGAGAAAGGAAAGGAAGGAAGAGAAGGGAAAGGAAAGGAAAGGAAAGGAAAGATAGTATACCAGGCAGGGGCGTAACTATAGGGGGTGCAGCAGTTGCGACCGCAACCGGGCCCTGTGATGCAGGGGGCCCATGCAGCCCCCTCTACATATGGCCAGCAGCAGCATAGGCAGTTAGGGGTACCAGTGCACCATGCACACGGGTGGCTGGAGGTGGAGGGTGACTAGCAGAGCTCCATGCTCGACTATCACACTGGCTGCTCTTTAGTTGTGCATTCCCCGCATGACCTGTGTCCTCGGCCGGCTCCTCAGAGTACCCCTCTCCTGCGTCATGCATTGCCGCTCATTCCGATGTCTGTTCTCCCCAGCCAGAGTCCCGCCCCCCCCCCCGAGTCCGGCCCACACTGCACTGCATACTTCTCCCGGGTAAACAAACTTTAAGCACACAGATGCAGTGCAGCCCTATGAGAGCCCCCCGGAGGACACTGCAGGCTTGCCTGCCAGCCCCCCTCCTCCCCCGTCATACACAGATGATGAAAGGTCTTTCTGGGAGATGCTGATCGCCCGTCCAGCACACTGGATGGAGCCCAGGCCAACATGGATGAGTGCGCGGCCTGCAGCTTGGTCATGGTGAGTGAGAGGACCCCATCCCCCACACACCATTACATACCCCCTCCATCTCCCCCTGGGGACAGGGACCCCCACCTCCCCTGGGGACAGAGACCCCTTCTCACCTGGGGGCAGTAACTTCATCTAACCTGGAGAAAAGGACCTCATCTCTTCTGGGGACGGGGACCCCATCCTGGCTAGGGACAGTCCCCCAATGGGGCACCTAACAATTAAAAAAAACTACCGATACCAGTGTTGGAACTACAGGGCTCACAAAGGTCATACCTGTGACCACGCCCTGGAGTTCCACCGCCGGACTCAGAGGGAAGGGCCCTGGCTGGGGTTCAGGGGGGCCCTTCATGGTTTCTTGCATCGGGGCCCTGAAGGTTCTAGTTACGCCACTGATACCAGGTCTGGGATAGGAATTCAAGTAACAGTTCTCTTCATTATATCTTTATTAAATATCCACATTGCTAAACAGCCAATTAAAATTTAATTAATCCCATTATTTAAAAAAATGGGTGATGCCTTCATAACACATACTGTATACCCCATAACGTTATTGCTGATAAGGTGCGAGAGTGCATTTTGAAAGTGTCCGTTGTGACAAAATTGTCCAGTCTTTGAATGATGTTGGTAAATGTTACATTTTAATTGGTTCTTTAGTGAAATAGATATTAATTGAAGCTCTAATAAAGAGAATGTTGCTGGATATCTCATTAGACCCGGTACACCACTTCATGATGATATTTTGTTATGACTCGCTCTGTTGGTTGGGAGTCGGTATGCGAAAAGGTAGGGGCTGGAGGCAACTCATAAAGGAATTAAAGTGATGCTATGGGGTGTTTTTATTACCTCATTTATATAGAGGTTAGAAGTTAATTCCAGTTTATTTTAATCCTGGGCATCATTCAACCCAAACAATTTCCAGAAATTAAAATATCAAACACAGTTGTTCTGGAAACATTGCTGCTCTGGTAAGTCATGAAGGCTTTACAATTAACTTTTGAGTTTGAATGAATACATTGCAGCTTATTTCACAATGCCGTTTAGGGCCGGTTCATAGCAGAATGTGGTGCCGATGTGCGTTTCCCACAGTGCAGGAGAACGTGCTGCCCTTGTGATCTGCATGTGGGTGCGAAAGTATTCTTAAAGGCACCCAAACACAGATTGTAAACACAGTGCAATTGCAGGCACAAAAAGTTTTCAAAAGTAGTGCAAGCACTGGCTTTTGTGTGGTCCGGTGCATTTTGCAGCTCTTTCATATAAATGGGCTGTCAAAATGCACACTGGAACACCCACGTTCTCATGTGATCCTGGTGTGAGACAGCCCTTAAAGTGATTGTAAAGCCTTGGTGTTTTTTGTTAAACTAATAAACATGGCATACCTGCTCTGTGTAATGCTTTTGCACAGAGCAGCCCAGATCCTTCTCTTCTTGGGTCCCCCGCTGACACTCCTGGCTTCCCCCCTGCCGAGTGCCCCCATAGCAAGCTGCCTGCTATGGGGTCACTTGTGCATGCTTGCCCCCAAGCCCCACTCTGTGTCCATAAATACCACAGAGTGGGGCTCGGCCCTACCCTGCTCCCTTGTGACTGGCTGTGATCGACTGCAGCAGGAGCCAATGGCTCCCACTGCAATATCTGAGTCAATGAGGGGGAAGAGAGCCGCGAGAGCTTCTGCTCTTGTGAACATTGCTGGATTGAGATCAGGCTCAGGTATACATTGGGGCAGGGAGGTGTAGGGGAAGCTGCATGTAGAAGTTTTTTTTACCTTACTGCATAGAATGCTGTAAGGTAAATAACCTTCTACCTTTACTATCACTTTAATGTTCTTGGTGAAAACTCAATTTTTTTTTCACATTCACTTCAGGTGATAACAGTAAATAGGACAAATAGAGAGGGTGCACCCTCCTAACAGGGGCACAGACAGCAATAAATACCTGACAGGGGTTCTAATCCCTCTCTATCCAAAACTAAAAAATGTTTTGCCTTTAGTTATACTTTTGGTTTAGAATGGGAAGGCTCCTTGTTCTCAGTCATTACTATAGAGGTGGTGCCATTTGGGATCACTGCCGCACCCATTGCTGTTCCCTGCAGAAAAGAAGGCAGCTGAAAATAGCAGCTAATCTAATTTGTAAAACGACATTGTTGATTGCATTAATGGAGAATGGATATTGCGCAGGTGAGAACTATTAATGAGTGACAAAAAGAAAAAAGCTGCTGGTAATAACACAACAGAACAAATTGTGAAAAAAATAATAAAACATAAATTGCTGCCCTGAGTGAATAATATAGTGCAAACACATTAGATGACAAACATCAGTCCAAATAAAGGAAAAGTGCTTCCAAATAAAGATGAGGGGTAAGTTTCACAAGTCCTTGAAATGATATCCAAAAGATGATAAACGACCATTCACCCAAGTGCACCTTTCACTGTGATTAAGCAAGATGTACTCTTACCAGAGTCCTAGACTCCACATTATAGGAGTCTAAACAGACATAGGTTTCCAAATCATGGCAGATCCATCAATTAAAGAGGGTGAAAATGGTGTCATGGCCGACCGAGCAGATTCTCAAACATTCTCATGGGTGTCACATAAAGAAAGGAAGAGTATCCACATAGTGTAAAACTGTATGATGGTTTATTCGAAGAAAAAAAAAAAAGCTAAAAACGTGCACAAATGCAATAAAGTATGGAATGTAGATAAAAGGTTTCCCAGGCTGGGATTCGCTGGTCAGAAATCAAGCTTGGGTGGTGTTAATGGCCATAGACTCTGCCTTACATGTTTCGTCAGATATGACATCAACAGGGGCACGGTGCTGATGATGTCATATCTGACAAAACATGTAGGGCGAGGTCTATGTCCCCCCGACTACATGTCTGTTTGGACTCCTATAATGTGGAGTCTAGGACTCTGGTAAGAGTACATCTTGCTTAATCACGGTGAAAGGTGCACTTGGGTGAATGGTTGTTTATCATCTTTTAGATACGATTTCAAAGACTTACCACTCATCTTTATTTGGAAGCACTTTTCCTTTATTTGGACGGATTGGAAACGTATGTTCTATTGATTGTATTTTTGGAATATTTTTTTTTTTGCGGGGAAGTGGTTCAGGTTCGAAGCACAGTGGGCGAGGTAAAATAATATTCTTCAAACGCAAAATCTAAAGTTCAAGTGCCGTCTCTTTTTGTACTCGCCATATTGTGCTTAAAAATACATCTCGTGCTTTGTGAACCCTACAAATAAAGTGTAAAGGAATGTACTACATTCAGCGCCTATGTTCAAATGCCGGATATGGTATTCGGTATTGTCAGCTGTTGTACAGGATCAGGCATCCAGAGTCTTTAAAGGCTTTAGAATGTAGAATGTTCAGTAGAAGTTTCTATCATTCCACGCAGCCCTGTATCATTTTCCCACCCACTGTCTGTACAGAAATGTACTGCAATGTGATACGGCGGCATAAAACTTATCTCAGTGACCTGAAAAACGAAAAGGTCGCCGCGTTTGTTTTTTAAACGGACAAAACTATCAAGCATCGCAGTTTATTCCGAAGCCTCCAGCTGTGAATCTATCTCACCGGTGACATATTGTGATGCCGAATGGATGTGTGGATAAATGCTGTTAAAAAAAAGGTGTGTTTGCTTATCGGTGTAATGAAAACGATTGTAATTACACCTCCCGGTGCAGGATGTTAACAAAAAAAACAAAAACCTAACGCATTGATTTAAAAAAGTGTTAGTGGTAAAGTGGTAAAGTCGCTGACTTATCAAGCGGATCATGGAGTGCAACAAAGGTTGGCGTTTTAAAACTGAAGTTTAATCTACTTATATTTTGCCTTACGTGGTTCCTCCCTCCCCCCTCATCAACGCGCTAATGATATTCTTAAAACGTTCTCATTTTCATTACATATCTTAGTCCCATTGACACCATTACTGGGTCTCTGTGCTTCTCTGTGCAATGTAGGCATATCGTAGCTGGTAAAAGGGGTTGGAATGGGTTGTACATAGTTTTCTGAAAACAGTGCAGCACCCTGCCTTAGCCTGCCTTCTGGGAGGAGTTATGCAAATATAAAAATGATAGGAGGATGGAAAAATGTCAGTCTAGAGCAGTCAACATTCCTAGGCAGACCATACTGCCCTAGGTAATGCCTACATATGATGCAGACTCCCACGATTAAAGAACTGGGATACAATGAATGAAAGAGGCGAGCCAGAGACAGTAAGGCTAGGGAGACAAATGCTAAATGTCCTCCAGCCAGGAAAAGGTCTCTGTGATTTGCATGGGACTTTGAACAGGCAGTAATGGGTGTGCTCTTAGCCCTTGTACACACGTTCGGACATTCTGCCAACCAAATCTGTCGGATTTTGTCAGACGGATTTTGTCCAACAGATTGTGTCCGAAACTGTTGCATACACATGGTTGGACCAAGTTGTCAGAAAATCCGATCGTTCAGAATGTGATGACGTAATTTCGTTACGATGGGACTACATTCAGGCTAGTAGCCAATAGCTTTGGTGTAGGAATTTGATCTGAGCATGCGTGGCACTTTGTCCGATCAAAATTCTCTACACATGATCGGAGTATGTCCGATCGGACCAGTTTGTTGGAAAATATTTCCAACAAGTTGGAAAATTGTGTCCGTCGGATATTCCGACGGAAACAGTCCGATGCATACCACACACAGTCGGATTATCCGACAACGCGGTCCGATAGGACACATTCCGACGGATTCTCCGACCGTGTGCACAAGGGCTAAGAGGGTTGGGACCTAGAAGGTGAGGTAGTAGGGAATGCTTTACGTGGGTTGGAACCTGGAAGGAAGAATTAGAGGTTGCTCCAAAGTAGTGGGAACCTGGAAGTGTCAGGTAGTGGAGGGACTGTTCCAAAAGTGTGAGGATCTGGAAATGGGAAGTAGTGATTGGGGTTCTCCAAGGGTATGGAGACTATGAAAAGGAAGGTAGTGGGGGGGGGGATCTTCAAGAATATGGTGACCTGGAAGGGGAAGGTAGTAGGATCTTCAAGAGGTTAGGGCAAGGAAGGTGCAGGTTGTGGGAGTGGGGGTGCTCCAAGGGAGTGAGGAACCTGGAAGAGTTAGGTAGTGAAGGAAGCTCCAAAGGGGTGGGTACCTGCAAGAAGGAGGGGTGCTCCGTAAGGGTGAAGACCTAGAAATGGAGGTGGTTGTGGAGGTTCTTCAAGGGAGTGGAGACCTGGAAGAGAGGAGGTGGTGGTCATGGTGCTCCAAGAGGGTGAAGACCTAGAAATGGAGGTAGTTGTAGGGGTTTTTCAAAGGCCTGGAGACCTGGAAGAGAGAGGTAGTAGTAAAGGTGCTTCAAGAGGGTAAGGTCCTAGAAAGGAGGTAGCTATAGGGCGGGGGTCAGCAATCTGTAGATAGTGATCTACCAGTAGATCGCAGACAGGTCGCTGGTAGATCTCACTCTGGGCCTGCTGACCCGCCATTCCAGAGCATCAAACAGAGTGCAATGCAGAGGGACTACTTGTAAAGTTGGAGCTGTAGTAAAGAGTAATGCCGCGTACACATGACCGGACTTTTTCAACGGTTTAGGACCGATGGTCTTCCTGACGGACTTTTGGCGGAGTTCCGACGGACTTTTCCTAATGAACGGACTTGGCCACCCACAATCACACCAAAGTCTGACGGATTCAAACGTGATGACGTACGACCGGACTAGAATAAGGAAGTTCATAGCCAGTAGCCAATAGCTGCCCTAGGTCGGTTTTCATCCGTCGGACTAGCATACACACGAGCGGATTTCTCAATAGGAACTGGGTCCGGTGGAGTTCCGGCGAAAAAATTTGAAACATGTTCTATTTCTAAAGTCCGTCAGATTTTTGGACAGCAAAGGTCCGATGGAGCCCACACACTCTCGAATTGTCCGACGGATTCGCTCTGTCGGATCTTTGCTGACGAAAAGTCCGGTAGTGTGTACGTGGCATAAGAGCTGCATAAGCCGATGACTCCTCTGTAGTGCCAGCTCCTTTTCCATGTAGAGTGATATCAACTGCACTCCACCTCTTATCCCGGATAGCAGTCCCCAGAGTGGTGCCAGCAGCAGGAAAGAAGAGATTTTCAGGACAGTGTGAAGCAATACACCAGGCATAATAGTATAGGGCTGCTTTCAAACTGAAGCACCTACAGCTTTTCTGCAGGTTTGCGATACTTAGCCATAGTTTTCTATTATATCCTGCTGTTTTACCACTCCACCAGTTTTACGTGTGAACAAGCCCTAAGGGTGCCGCTGCTGAATAAAACTAATGCCCCGTACACACGAGCGGACTTTTCGACATCCAAACTCCGACGGACTGAGTCCGGCGGACTATCCGATCGTGTGTGGGCTGCAACGGACTTTAGCGAAGCTAAAGTCTGACGGACTTTAGAAATGAAGCATGCTTTAAATTTTCCCGACGGAACTCCGCCGGACCCGGTCCCCTTTGAAAAATCCGCTCGTGTGTGTGCTACTCCGACGGACTAAAACCGACGCTAGGGCAGCTATTGGCTACTGTCTAGGAACTTCCTACGTCGAATCCAGTCGTACGTCATCACGTTCGACTCCGTCGGAGTTTGGTGTGATGGTGTGTGGTCAAGTCCGTTCGGTCGAAAAGTCCGCCAGAACTCCGTCGGAACTCCGGCGGAACTCCGGCGGAACTCCTTTGGAGGTCTGTCAGACTTAATCCCTCTCGTGTGTACGGGGCATAAGGGTTCATTTATAAGTGCAGCTAATGCCCCGTACACACGAGAGGGATTAAGTCTGACAGACCTCCAAAGGAGTTCCGCCGGAGTTCCGCCGGAGTTCCGACGGAGTTCTGGCGGACTTTTCGACCGAACGGACTTGACCACACACCATCACACCAAACTCCGACGGAGTCGAACGTGATGACGTACGACTGGATTCGACGTAGGAAGTTCCTAGACAGTAGCCAATAGCTGCCCTAGCGTCGGTTTTAGTCCGTCGGAGTAGCACACACACGAGCGGATTTTTCAAAGGGGACCGGGTCCGGCGGAGTTCCGTCGGGAAAATTTAAAGCATGCTTCATTTCTAAAGTCCGTCAGACTTTAGCTTCGCTAAAGTCCGTTGCAGCCCACACACGATCGGATAGTCCGCCGGACTCAGTCCGTCGGAGTTTGGATGTCGAAAAGTCCGCTCGTGTGTACGGGGCATAACACTGCTGCTCCTCGGAAAAGGGATCTGAGTGTGTGTAAATTGGTGGTGGTGAGAAGGCGATATGTTGCCTCCTCACCACCTGATTGAAACCCATGAATGCCGTGTAATGCTTGCTATTGGTGACACCAGAGTATAACAATTATGCCGCGTACACATGACCAGTTTTCCCCTCGGAATAAACGCTGACGGTTTTTTGGACGGAGATCCGCTGAAACTGTCTTGTCTACACACGATCACTCAAGAATGCGGTGACGTACAGTAAGTTCAACGGGACTTAAAAAAGGAAGTTCAATAGCCAGTAGTTAATAGCCTCCGTCCCGTGCTTGCTTCAGAGCATGCGTCGTTTTTGGTCCGTCGGAACAGCATACAGACGAGCGGTTTCCCTGATAGCAATTGGTTCCGTCGGAAATATTTAAAACGTGTTCTATTTCTAGGTCTGTCAGAATTTTCGAAAAAAAAAAAAATTCCGATGTGGCATACCCACGATCGGAATATACCATGAAAAGATTCCGTCTGACTTTTTCTGTCGGACATTCCGCTCGTGTGTACGCAGCATTAGAGGTTTAAATCAGGTGTGAGGAGGCAACACTGGGTGACACTATGCCTGGTGATCTTTGATTTCTTCTGTGTTTTTAAGATAGATCTCCATCACTTTAAGGTTGCCTACCCCTGCTATAGAGGTACTCCGAGAGGGTGAGGATCTAGAATGAAGGTAGTTGTAGGGGTTCTTCAAGAGGCTGGAGACCTGGAAGAGGGAGGTAGTAGTGAGGGTACTTCAAGAGGGTGAAAACCTAGAAATGGAGGTAGCAATGGCAGTGCTCCAAGAGGGTGGAGACCAGGAAATGGGAGGTAGCAATAGCAGTGCTCCAAGAGGGTGAGAACCTGGAAGTGGGATGTTGTGGTGGAGGTGCTCCAAGAAGGTGAGGTCTTGGAAGTGGGATGTTGTGGTGGAGGTGCTCCAAGAAGGTGAGGACTTGGAAGTGGGTGGGGGGCAATAAATGTGAATGGGAGGTAGCGATGGCAGTGCTCCAAGAGGGTGGAGACCAGGAAATGGGAGGTAGCGATAGCAGTGCTCCAAGAGGGTGAGAACCTGGAAGTGGGATGTTGTGGTGGAGGTGCTCCAAGAGGGTGAGAACCTGGAAGTGGGATGTTGTGGTGGAGGTGCTCCAAGAAGGTGAGGTCTTGGAAGTGGGATGTTGTGGTGGAGGTGCTCCAAGAAGGTGAGGACTTGGAAGTGGGGGGGGAGAATACATGTGGGGGTTCTTCAAGAGGGCAGAGACCAGGAAATGGGAGGTAATGATGGCAGTGCTCCAAGAGGGTGGAGACCAGGAAATGGGAGGTAGCAATGGCAGTGCTCCAAGAGGGTGAGAACCTGGAAGTGGGATGTTGTGGTGGAGGTGCTCCAAGAAGGTGAGGACCTGGAAGGGGGGGGTGGTAAATGTGGGGGTTCTTCAAGAGGGTGGAGACCAGGAAATGGGAAGTAATGATGGCAGTGCTCCAAGAGGGTGAGAACCTGGAAGTGGGATGTTGTGGTGGAGGTGCTCCAAGAAGGTGAGGACTTGGAAGTGGGGGGGGGAGAATAAATGTGGGGGTTCTTCAAGAGGGTGGAGACCAGGAAATGGGAGGTACCTATGGCAGTGCTCCAAGAGGGTAAGAACCTGGAAGTGGGATGTTGTGGTGGAGGTGCTCCAAGAAGGTGAGGACTTGGAAGTGGGGGGGGAATAAATGTGGGGGTTCTTCAAGAGGGTGGAGACCAGGAAATGGGAGGTAGCGATGGCAGTGCTCCAAGAGGGTGGAGACCAGGAAATGGGAGGTAGTGATGGCAGTGCTCCAAGAGGGTGAGAACCTGGAAGTGGGATGTTGTGGTGGAGGTGCTCCAAGAAGGTGAGGACCTGGAAGTGGGGAGGGGGGGATAAATGTGGGGGTTCTTCAAGGACATGGGCATCTGGAAAAGTAGAAAACAGTTGTGGTGGTTCTTGAATAAAGTGGGGATCTAGAATGAGGAGGTAGTGGGGAAGCTCCAAGGGGGTGGGGACCTAGAAGAGGGTGTTAGTGGGGAACCTGGGGTTGGGCTTTAAAACAGGAACAGCCCCTGCAGCACATGTTAAAAATTCCACCATGGTGTTAAGTGGTTAAAATAATGAAAGGCACAATGTGTTTGTAAATGAAAGTGTATAACTACATTGAGTGTTTGAGCACTTAGATCACCTATCATGGTTTTTCTCTGGGGTGAAGTGTCTCTAACACAAACAGGAGCATGGGGGGAATTTTAAGCAGGTGTACTTGGCTCATCTTGCACATAGCGTACCCGCCTCTCCCCTCCCTTCCCTGGAGATATCTTGTTTGGAGAAAGCCACTTGAACTTCCAGTCCTGAATTTATTATAGCTTGTCTGGCACACTGCAGCCACCTCTTCAGAAATTCACTACTAATTGCAATGTAATTTGCATATCAAAGTAAATTACATCCTAATCAAACTGCCAGGCACTTCCTTATTTTAATGAAAATAAGATTTCTTCTTGCATCCGGGGGAAGGAAAAAAATAAATAAAAAAATAGCGCCGGCTCATCTTCCCGTTTTTGGGGTCTTTTTAAGTTGTGCGTTATTTCAACAGTGTGGCAAAAAAATGAAACAAATTAGATTTTCGTTTTGCACCTTCCAGGCCAGTATTGTGATTTAGCAGAATCTATATTTAAATTGCGTTTTTTTAATGCAAATTGCTAAACTGTTTACATAGACTGTGTACACAGCAACCTGCTCATTGATTTACATTCTGTAAATGTGCCTCGTGCCGCTGAAAATGTGCGACTTGTACTCTTCAAAACCGAAACCTCTGCTACCCAACCTATGGCCTGGGGGCCACATGTAGCCCCTTTGCACTTGTTGTGTGGCCCTAGGGCCCCTGAAGGCCGGATTTTGTGTTTTGGCATTTAGTTTACTCGTGCCTGTGAAGGAAAAATATTCTTCAGACTGACTACTGGTAGTTAAATGGTTTGCTTTATTTCTTTCACACTTTATTACTTTTTCTATGCTTTCTATGCCTTTTCTCTTTTTTATTTTATTTCTTTGATCTTTTATAATGGATCTTCCTGAGAAAAATAGAACATTTTAATGGAGTTGTAGGAGCAGAAATATGGAAGTATTGATTTGTTCAGGGGCTGTAATAGCAGTGATGACTGGCATCTCGTGTAACATGTTCCTAGTCTTTTGGCCATCTCTTGTAGGATGTCTGCAGAGTCTGACCATCTCCTGTAGATGTATCTAGTCTATCTATGACCCCCTTCTGTATATGTCTGCAGACTCTGACCATCTCCTGTAGATGTCTTCAATCTCTGACCATCTCCTGTGGATGTCTGCAACCTCTGACCATCTTCTGTAGATGTCTACACACTCTGATCATGTCCCGTAAATGTCTGCAGTCTCTGACCATCTGTAGATGTCTGCAGTCTCTGACCATCTCCTATGAATGTCTGCAGCCTCTGACCATCTCCTATAGATGTCTACAGGCTCTGACCATGTCCTGTACATCTCTGCAGTCTCTAACCATTTCCTGTAGATCTATCTAGTCTATGAACACCTTCTGTAGATGTCTGCAGTCTTTGACCTTCTTCTGTGGATGTCTGAAATCTCTGACCATCCCCTTTAGATTTCTGCCATATCTGACTAACTGCTGTACATGTTTTCAATCTCTAACCATCTCCTGTAGATGTCTGTAGACTCTGACCATCTCCTGTAGATGTCTGTAGACTCTGACTGTCTCCTGTAGATGTCTGTAGACTCTGACCGTCTCCTGTAGATGTCTGTAGACTCTGACCATCTCCTGTAGATGTCTGTAGACTCTGACCATCTCCTGTAGATGTCTGTAGACTCTGACCATCTCCTGTAGATGTATCTAGTCTATCTATGACCACCTTCTGTATATGCCTACAGACTCTGACCATCTCCTGTGGATGTCTGTAGCCTCTAACCATCTTCTGTAGATGTCTGCAACCTCTGACCATCTTCTGTAGATGTCTACACACTCTGATCATGTCCCGTAAATGTCTGCAGCCTCTCACCATCTCCTATAGATATCTACAGGCTCTGACCATGTCCTGTACATCTCTGCAGTCTCTAACCATTTCCTGTAGATCTATCTAGTCTATGAACACCTTCTGTAGATGTCTGCAGTCTTTGACCTTCTTCTGTGAATGTCTGAAATCTCTGACCATCCCCTGTAGATTTCTGCAATATCTGACTAACTGCTGTACATGTTTTCAATCTCTGACCGTCTCCTGTAGATGTCTGTAGACTCTGACCATCTCCTGTAGATGTCTGTAGACTCTGACCATCTCCTGTAGATGTCTGTAGACTCTGACCGTCTCCTGTAGATGTCTGTAGACTCTGACCGTCTCCTGTAGATGTCTGTAGACTCTGACTGTCTCCTGTAGATGTCTGTAGACTCTGACTGTCTCCTGTAGATGTCTGCAGACTCTGACCTTCTCCTATAGATGTCTGCAGACTCTGACCGTCTCCTGTAGATGTCTGCAGACTCTGACCGTCTCCTGTACTATGTCTGCAGACTCTGACCTTCTCCTATAGATGTCTGCAGACTCTGACCGTCTCCTGTAGATGTCTGCAGACTCTGACCGTCTCCTGTAGATGTCTGCAGACTCTGACCGTCTCCTGTAGATGTCTGCAGACTCTGGCCTTCTCCTATAGATGTCTGCAGACTCTGACCATCTCCTGTAGATGTCTGTAGACTCTGACCGTCTCCTGTAGATGTCTGCAGACTCTGACCATCTCCTGTAGATGTCTGCAGACTCTGACCGTCTCCTGTAGATGTCTGCAGACTCTGACCGTCTCCTGTAGATGTCTGCAGACTCTGACCGTCTCCTGTACTATGTCTGCAGACTCTGACCGTCTCCTGTAGATGTCTGCAGACTCTGACCATCTCCTGTAGATGTCTGCAGACTCTGACCGTCTCCTGTAGATGTCTGCAGACTCTGACCGTCTCCTGTAGATGTCTGTAGACTCTGACCGTCTCCTGTAGATGTCTGCAGACTCTGACCGTCTCCTGTAGATGTCTGCAGACTCTGACCGTCTCCTGTAGTGTGTCTGCAGTCTCTCTAACCATTTTCTGTAGATCTATCTAGTCTATGACCACTTCCTGTTGAAGACAGCAGTCTTTGACCATCTCCTGTTGATGCCTACAGTCTCTGACTACCTATTGTAATATGTCTCTGACCACTCTTTATATTTTGTCTCCAGTCTCTGGCCATCTTTAGTAGATGTCTGCATAATTTGTAACACCTTTGGAAGCTTTTAAAGATATTGTCTAGAGTTGATAGTTTTTCTTTAGGCTACTCGAGGGGTCTGCAAACTATCTAAACAAATGACCAGATAACTGTCCTTAAGACTTTAGGGGGACTGGACTGTAGCCAGTGGGAGTAGGTGATGCCTCAGGCTTGATGGTCAACAGGAGTAGAAACATGACATAGCTTTTATGGTCAGTAGGAGGAGGAATAGTGCCCCAACATTGATATCAGTGGGAGGAATAGTGCCCCAACATTGGTGTCAGTGGGAGGAATAGTGCCCCAACATTGGTGTCAGTGGGAGGAATAGTGCCCCAACATTGGTATCAGTGGAGAAATAGTGCCCCATCATTGGTATCAGTGGGAGGAATAGTGCCCCATCATTGGTATCAGTGGAGAAATAGTGCCCCATCATTGGTATCAGTGGGAGGAATAGTGTCCCATCATTGGTGTCAGTGGGAGGAATAGTGCCCCATCATTGGTATCAGTTGGAGGAATAGTGCTCCATCATTGGTGTCAGTGGGAGGAATAGTGCCCCATCATTGGTATCAGTGGGAGGAATAGTGCCCCATCATTGGTGTCAGTGGGAGGAATAGTGCCCCATCATTGGTGTCAGTGGGAGGAATAGTGCCCCATCATTTGTATCAGTGGGAGGAATAGTGTCCCATCATTGGTGTCAGTGGGAGGAATTGTGTCCCCATCATTGGTGTCAGTGGGAGGAGTAGTGCCCCATCACTGGTTACAGTGGTAGGAATAGTGCCCCATTGTTGGTGTCAGTGGGAAGAATAATAGCTCACATCAGGAAGGAGGAACAGTACCTAAGAGTCAAGTAAAGGCAAGCAAAGTTTGAGTGTGGTGTATAAAGGAGAAGGAAGGAAGGAAGTCCACAATCATGAAGTATGTAAGGGCTAAAATGCGTTTATTATAAAAAAGCCAATAAAGTACTCACATAGAAGTGTAAAACATAAACACAGCTCCATAAGCTCGTAACCTGACGTCACTTACGATGCCTATCTCTTCCAACGCGTAGCGTCCCGATCCCGTGACTTCATCAGGGATTCCCTCATGATTCACCCCGTTGTACGTTTTGTGTTTCACTCTTTATGTGTGTGCACTTTTATTTGGCACCGGCTGGAATTTTTGGGGTGTGTTTCACACGCCACTAGCTTTTAATAAAAAAGTGGTTTCCAAACTGTGGTCAAGGATCAGCTGCCATTGGGAGCAGTACTTCACATTTCCATCTCACCGTTATGTGGACATTGCTCTATTAGCGCTTTAGATTTATTTGCATTAGTATTTATGTGGTTTTCAGCATCAGTACTTTATTAATACCTCATAATGTCCCAACATGAAAGGAGTTTGTTTGAAATCTTTGCAAATTATAAAAATAAAAATAAAAAAATATGATCCCATGTACATACGTATTCAAAGCCCTTGCTCAATACTTTGGTGAAACACCATTGGCGACAATCACAGCCTCAAGTCTTTTTGAGTATGATGCTACAAGCTTGGCACAGTAATGTACCTGGGATTTTTTTTTTGTATTTTATTTTTAATAAATTTGCAAAGATCTCAAACAAACTTCTTTCACATTGTCACTATGGGGTATTCTTGGTAGAATTTTGAGGAAAATAATGAATTATATCCATGTGTGTATATATTATATTTATATATATATAAATATAAATATATATATATATATATATATATATATATATATATATATATATATATATATATATATATATATATATATATATATATATATATATATATATATATATATATATATATATATATATATATATATATATATATATATATATATAAATAAATAAATATATATAAATATATATATATATAAATATGTATATAAATATATATATATATATAAAAATATGTATAAATATAAATATATATATATATATATATATATATATATATATATATATATATATATATATATATATATATATATAAATATATATATAAATATAAATAAATATAAATATATAAATATATATATATATATATATATATATATAAATATATATATATATATGTGTGTAATATATATATGTGTGTGTTTGTGTGTATATAATATATATATATATATAGTTATATATTTTTTATTTACATTCAATTTGCCAGATGCTTTCTTTTTGTAATGCGTACTCCTGACCCTGCGATACGCTGCTTAAGGTAAATAAGTATGAACGTTGCTTCTATTTTCTTCAGTTACCTTTATTTTTTTAATAATGTTATTTATTCATTTACATGTAATTTGCCAGATGCTTGCACTTACCTGTGACCCTTTGATGAGTTGCTTAACGTAAATAAGAGAGAACACCTTTTACATCAGAAAATTGTTTATTCAGTTTAGTTCAGGTGTAAATAAAACAGATCTCGTTCTCGTATACATTACAAAGATCTTTTCAAACATAAGTGCAGAATTATACTTGCTTCCCTTCTGTAGATACTGCGCTAGGTCAATCTGGTGGCACTTGCTCAAAGGGTATGTAGGGTAGGTAGAAGGCAGTGGCTGGGGGTATTCACATGCCGTGGTCGCGTTGCGTTGTTTTGTGCCCACAGCTAACAGTATCCCTCCATTGGGCACAGCGGGCAAGATGACCTATTCAAGCAAACAGATACATGGCACCTGTTGGGAATGCAGAAAATGGTCAATCTGAGCTGTTATTGAGCCAGTGGGGTGCCGCTGAGGATAGGGTTGAATCACGATCAAAACAACCATTTGCTGGTTTGGTACTTCCCTTTTAGGTATGGGTTGTCTTTATCAAGGCTTGGTCCATTGGGAAGGGAGAAAATGGTCAATCTGGAAGCTCTTTATGCCAGTGTGGTGCAGCTGAGGATAGGGTTGGATCATGGTCAACACCACCATCCGGTGATATGGTGCTTCCTCTTTAGCTATGAGTTGTCTTTACCAAGGCTTGGTCACTTGGGAAGGCAGAAAATGGTTAATTTGGAGCTTTTCTTGAGCCAGTGGGGTGTGGCTGTGAATAGAGTTGAATCATGGTCAACACCACCATCTGGAGGTTTGGTACTTACCCTTTAGGTATGGGTTGTCTTTACCAAAGCTTTGTCCCTTGGGAAGGCAGATTGTGGTCAACTTTTAGCTGTTCTTGAGTTGGGGATAGTGTTGGATTATGGTCAACACCACCATCTGGAAGTATGGTGCTTCCCTTTTAGGTGTGAGTTGTCTTTTCCAAGGTTTGGTCCCTTGGGAATGCAGAAAATGGTCAATTGATAGATAGCTGTTTTTTAGCCAATAGGAATGCGGCTGGGGTTAGGGTTGGATTATGGTCAACATCACCATCTGGTGGTTTAGTACTTCCCCTTTAGGCGTTGGTTATCTTTACCCAAGCTTGGTTCCTTAGAAAGGTGAACAATGGTATATTTGGAAGCTGTTCTTGAGCCAGTGGTGTGTGGCTGAGGATAGTGTTGGATCTTGGCCATTACCACCATCTGGTGATATGGCACTTCCCCTTTAGGTATGGGTTTTCTTTACCAAGGATTGGTCTCTTGAGAAGGCAGGAAATGGCCAGTTTGGAGCTGTTCTTGAGCCAGTGGGATGTGACTTGGGACAGAGTTGGATCTTGGTCAACACCACCATCTGGTGATATGATACTTCACCTTTAGGTATTAGTTGAGCCAATGGGATGATGCTGGGGATAGGGCTTAATCATGGTCAACGTCACCATCTGGTGGTTTGGTACTTCCCCTTTAGGTATTGGTTGTCTTTACCCAGGCTTGGCCCCTTGGAAAGGCCAACAATGATAGATTTGGAAGCTGTTCTTGAGCCAGTGGCGTGTGGCTGAGGATAGTGTTGGATCTTGGTCAACACCACCATCTGCTGATATGGTACTTCCCCTTTAGGCATGGGTTGTCTTTACCAAGGCTTGGTCCCTTGAGAAGGCAGGAAATGGCCAGTTTGGAGCTGTTCTTGAGCCAGTGGGATGTGACTTGGGATAGAGTTGGATCTTGGTCAACACCACCATCTGGTGATATGATACTTCACCTTTAGGTATTAGTTTCCTTTACCAAGGCTTGAGAATGGTCAATTAATAACTGTTTTTGAGCCAATGGGATGATGCTGGGGATAGGGCTTAATCATGGTCAACGTCACCATCTGGTGGTTTGGTACTTCCCCTTCAGGTATTGGTTGTCTTTACCCAGGCTTGGCCCCTTGGAAAGGCCAACAATGATAGATTTGGAAGCTGTTCTTGAGCCAGTGGCGTGTGGCTGAGAATAGTGTTGGATCTTGGTCAACACCACCATCTGCTGATATGGTACTTCCCCTTTAGGCATGGGTTGTCTTTACCAAGGCTTGGTCCCTTGAGAAGGCAGGAAATGGCCAGTTTGGAGCTGTTTTTAAACCAGTGGGATGTGACTGGGGATAGAGTTGGATCATCGATCGTCAACACCACCATCTGGAGGTATGGTGCATACTCTTTAGGTAGGGGTTACCTTTACTAAGGCTTGTTCCCTTGGTAAAGACAACCCAGTGGGATGCAACTGAGGATAGGGTTGGCTTATGGTTGACAACGAGTTAGGCAAGCAAACGAGTTAGAATTCCACAGTTGTCATGTTCTTTATCGGGTATGTTTTTTTTTTTGTTTTGCTTTTTCGCTTTGGCTGTGTATTAAATAGTTAATTGCTTCTTTGGTTAAATAAAGGACTTTTGTGGCCATTTCATATCCATGTCCCTGAAATTGACAAATCCAGCAGTCATGGCTTGTGTAGGAATCATAGATTAGATCAATCTCTAGTAAATGCCGAGTCTTCCTTTATAAAGAAAAACATTGGCACGCATGATTCCTGGCTTGTGGCAAACTACCCCTTTAATGACATAAATGGCCATGTGATTGTTTCATTGATTGATTAATTAACCAAGAATAATGAGCCATAAGCATAGCCGTACAGCTTCACCTCAAAGCCACCGTATTATTACTCATTCAATAACGATTTCCTTTTAATCATCAAACTCAGGAAGTAATCAAACTTTTCTAAAGTGCTATTGTGAAATCATTTTCCGCTGGCATTATCTCAGCGCAAAGGCTGCTGTACCATAAAGACAGATAAAATGGAACATAATGTTCATTTTCTCCGACTCTTGAACAGCAATTCTGAATAACGCAAGAAAAAAAAAAAAAAGAAAAAAAAAAACCCCGCTAATTTAAAAGACATTGTATCGCGTGGCATGCGGAGAATAGAGCCTATCCATCACGCCGCGGGGAAAGAGATTTTAAGCTCCGCTCAATATGGACTCCGAGTTTTTCCCTTCGAACGAGCTGATAAAAAAAGAACTGATTGATGTAATTTCATGACAAATTGTAATGAACAGCAGGTGATTTTTTTTTTTTTTTTTTTTAGTTTTTAATAGTTTTTTTTTTTTTAAGCGCAGTATTTGTCTAATTAACAGTGCACTTTGTGTCTAATTGCAACTTTGGAACGCAACTGGTAAAAGTACTCATTGACGTTTGACACTTGTTGTCCAATACCCAAATTCCAGACAAGTTTGAGTGACATTGAAGGATTTGGAACAGTTCACCTCCCCCTCCCATGTATGCGAAACAGTGAGTCTTTTGCAGCAAATCATTTTAATAGCAAATATGTATTGGTTGAAAGGGTTCATTTAGACCAGTGGTCTTCAAACTGTGTCCTGGGGGCCAGATGTGGCCCTTTGCTTGCCTTTTATGCAGCCCTTGGGACACTATTCCTCCCACTAACACCAATGATGGGGCACTATTCCTCCCACTGATACCAATGATGGGGCACTATTCCTCCCACTGACACCAATGATGGAGCACTATTCCTCCCACTGACACCAATAGATGAGGCAATATTCCTCCCACTGACACCAACAATGGAGCACTATTCCTTCCACTGACACAAATGATGGGGCACTATTCCTCCCACTGACACCAATAGATGAGGCCCTATTCCTCCCACTGACACCAATGATGGGGCACTATTCCTCCCACTGACACCAATAGATGAGGCCCTATTCCTCCCACTGACACCAATGATGGGGCACTATTCCTCCCACTGATACCAATAGATGAGGCCCTATTCCTCCCACTGACACCAATAGATGAGGCACTATTCCTCCCACTGACACCAACAATGGAGCACTATTCCTTCCACTGACACCAACAATGGAGCACTATTCCTCCCACTGACACTAAAGAATGGGCTTCTATTCCTCCCACTGACACCAATAGATGAGGCACTAATACTCCCCTAATACCAAAGATGGGGCATCGTTTGCTCCCACTGATGTCAGGACATTTCTACTTCCATTGGCCACATTCTGGCCCTCCTGAAGTCTGAAGAACAGTTAACTTTGCCCTTTGTTCAGAAAGTTTTGAGACCTCCGATTTAGACCAAAAGAGTTTTTTTATTTTTTTTTTTAATTTTACCTCTGAGTGATTCATAACAAGATTATAGTCTCTCTTTATGCCACATGGGGGGAGGATTGGGGATCAAATATGAGCAGCCGGTCATGACCAAAACTCACAAGCTGTATTCAATTGGACAGGGCTGAAAATCATCACCAGCTGTGAGCTGCTGGACAGGGCTGAGTATTATCATCACATGCTGTAAACAGTTTGGCAGGGCTGAGTATCATCAATGCTGTGAGCTGCTGGACAGGGCTGAGTATCATCAATGCTGTGAGCTGCTGGACAGGGCTGAGTATCATCAATGCTGTGAGCTGCTGGACAAGGCTGAGTATCATCAATGCTGTGAGCTGCTGGACAGAGCTAAGTATCATCAATGCTGTGAGCTGCTGGACAAGGCTGAGTATCATCACATGTTGTATTTATCTTGACAGGGCTGATTATCTTCACATGCTGTGAGCTACTGAGTGGGATGAGTATTATCACATGTTGTAAACAATTTTACGGGGCTGAGTATCATCAATGCTGTGAGCTGCTGGACAGAGCTGAGTATCATCAATGCTGTGAGCTTCTGGACACGGCTGAGTATCATCAATGCTGTGAGCTGCTGGACAGGGCTGAGTATCATCACATGTTGTATTTATCTTGACAGGGCTGACTATCTTCACATGCTGTGAGCTACTGGGTGGGATGAGTAGTATCACATGTTGTAAACAGTTTGACGGGGCTGAGTATCATCAATGCTGTGAGCTGCTGGACAGAGCTGAGTATCATCAATGCTGTGACCTGCTGGACAGGGCTGAGTATTATTACATGCTGTGAGCTGCTGGATGGGATCGCATGTTGTAAGTAGCTTGACAGGGCTGATTATCATCACATGCTGTGAGCTGCTGGACAGACCTGAGTATCTTCAATGCTGTGAGCTGCTGGACAGGGCTGAGTATCTTCAATGCTGTGAGCTGCTGGACAAGGCTGAGTATCTTCAATGCTGTGAGCTGCTGGACAAGGCTGAGTATCTTCAATGCTGTGATCTGCTGGACAGGGCTGAGTATCATTATGGTCAGTCTCCATATTATGATACACAGACCGGTGCATGCACTGCCAGCCACCCGGGGTTGAAGCAGGCTGGATAATGTCTTGCAGTGGACCGGTTTTTGGCCAGTTTGGAGAGCCCTGGTTTAGACTAATTCAGGATTTTATATCTCTCATTTGTAGGCATGTGCAGTCTGTTGTCTCCACTGCAGGCGCTCAACCATAGTGGCAATACAAAGAGAGAGGAAGTCATGAGGAACATGGTTCCCCTATGGTTTCCTGAGCCACTGGGGCAGCAATCCGATTGGATGCTAGTTGCCCATGTGACTGTGGCAGCCATCTTGGGTGCGGCAGAGTCTTTTTAAAACCCTGGCCCCTGGGTTTGACGCGCATTCACGTGTGGGTGGTGTAGAAACAGCTCACCCTTCTATTAGGAACAATATCAATGGCAGGGAAAGGTTCCAGATGAGGAGGGCAAGCTTAGGGCTCTGCAGTCTTCTTGGACATATTCCCGTTTGGGCACAGAACGTCCAGGCTGTGTTCCGCCCCTCCAGACAGAAGCGGACAGTTTGGCTGATGCCTGCTTCGCTACACCCAACTGGTATCTATAAGTGTTCTTGGTTGGACCTCCTCCTGCTAGGTTGTTGTGAACTGTTTGCCTTTACTTCAGTACAAGTTCTGCCATTGCCACCTGGACTGTGTGTGTTGTTGCCCCGCCGCCATACCACGCTGCACCACGCTGCACCACGCTGCACCCTCCCACACACGTGCTGATAAAGTTGTGTTCTTCTCTCCATGAAATATTTCCATGTTCACAGAAACCTATTTTTTTTCCCTCGAGGTCTGAGGATAAAGAAGTTCCTCCTGTGCCGGTGAATGATGGTGCCGGTAAAAATAGAAGCGGCTCATCTGGGCTCATCTGCCTCTTAGTCACCAGCTGATCTGCAGATGTTTTTTTTTGTCATTCTAGAGAAATGTTAGGTATTACGGCAAGTTACCGATCAAGTAGATGGTGAAGCCTTGAAAGGTTCATTGAACATTATCTTAATGGAACCACCAACAACAGATGCTGCTACTTCCATATTCACATACATTGTGTTCTTTGGTGTCTTCTGAGGTGCCGTGAGGCCACTAACGTGAAGATAAGCCTAGGGTTGTGGAAATACTATGACGGAGGCAGAATTTCACACCGCGTGCCTTTTGATGTTTACATTTTGCACATAAAGGTTCTATTTAATTAGAATTCATATTTAGTTTGTGCAGATTATTTTTTCGTATGAGTTGGATGGAACTGAACAGCTTGAAAGTCTTTTGGAATCCAGCCCTGGTTGTATATCCGACCAGTACCTACCAGGCATGTACTGGCCATCGGGACTACCGGGAGTTTCCCGGTGGGCTGATGGCTCAGTGGGCCACTCTGATGTAAAGGGGTGGTGATGGGACACTCTGATGTAAGGGGGCTGGTGATGGGACACTCTGATGTAAGGGGGCCGGTGATAGGACACTCTGATGTAAAGGGGCTGGTGATGGGACACTCTGATGTAAGGGGGCTGGTGATGGAACACTCTGATGTAAGGGGGCTGGTGATGGGACACTCTGATGTAAGGGGGCTGCTCATGGGACACTCTGATGTAAGGGGGCTGGTGATGGGACACTCTGATGTAAGGGGGCTGCTGATGGGACACTCTGATGTAAGGGGGCTGCTCATGGGACACTTTGATGTAAGGGGTGCTGATGGGACACTCTGATGCAGGGTTTCTCAACTAGGGTTCCTTCAGAGGTTGCCAGGGGTTCCTAGAACAATGAGCAGTTTATGCTTCTCAGATAAGTTCCCACTTTTGATTGAGTTCCCACATTGATCTTTTTAGCCATCTGTAAGGGGGTAATTCTTCCCAATGACCACCAATGTTAGACGCATTCTTCCCACTGACCATCACAGTAATGTATCATGAGTTGTAGATATAGTCATTATTAGCAGGGGTTCCCTGAGACCGGAAAGTTATGTTAAGGGTTCCCCATTGTTGAAAAGGTTGAGAAAGGCTGCTCTGATGTAAGGGGGCTGCTCATGGGACACTCTGATGTAAGGGGTGCTGATGGGACACTCTGATGTAAGGGGCTGCTTATGGGACACTCTGATGTAAGGGGCTGCTTATGGGACACTCTGATGTAAGGGGGCTGGTGATGGGACACTCTGATGTAAGGGGGCTGGTGATGGGACACTCTGATGCAAGGGGGCTGGTGATGGGACACTCTGTTGCAAGGGGGCTGGTAATGGGACACTCTGATGTAAGCGGGCTGGTGATGGGACACTCTGATGTAAGGGGGCTGGTGATGGGACACTCTGATGTAAGGGGGTGCTGATGGGACACTCTGATGTAAGGGGCTGCTCATGGGACACTCTCATGTAAGGGGGTGCTGATGGGACACTCTGATGTAAGGGGGCTGGTGATGGGACACTCTGATGTAAGGGGGTGCTCATGGGACACTCTGATGTAAGGGGGTGCTGATGGGACACTCTGATGTAAGGGGGTGCTGATGGGACACTCTGACATAAGAGGGTGCTGATGGGACACTCTGATGTAAGGGGGCTGGTGATGGGACACTCGAAATGTAAGTGGGTCGGTCTGGATGAAGTCCAGGGCCAAATTTCTGTCCCAGTCCAGCCCTGGTACCTACAGTGTACTCCAACTCAACAGTGCCGCCATCCTACGCAAGCTGCCAACAGAGCCCATTTAGTGAATAGCCTGGGGACCTCAGCTGTACAGTGATACATTGTATTCATCCTTCTTCTGCTAAGTGCTTATTAACCCCTTAATGCCGGTGCCTCCTGGTCCTTTAAGAGGTTTTGGATGCCAGGAGGTGGGACAGGGTTTCTGATCATGTGACCACCATGATTGACTGTCACATGATCCTAATGCGTCTGGTCGCAAGTTGAGATTGGGAGCTTTCCGTTAACCACCGGTAACTGTGGCGTGAGCGCGCAGGGTGTGCTCTCTCAACACATTATGGTATGCATATATGTGTCCACTCGGCACACCACCCGCCAAGGGGCAACATACACTATATTTAAAAAAAGTATTGGAACTCCTGCCTTTACATGCATATGAACTTTAATGGGCATCCCAGCCTTAGTCCGGAGGGTTCAATATTGAGTTGGCCCACCCTTTGAAGCTAAATAACAGCTTCAACTCTTCTTACGAAGGTTGTCCTCAAGGTTTAGGAGGGTGTCTATGGGAGTGTTTGACCATTCTTCCAGAAGTGCATTTGTAAGGTCAGGCACTGATGTGGATGAGAATGTCTGGCTCTCTCTCTCCGCTCTACTTCATCCCAAAGATGTTCTACGAGGTTGAGGTCAGGCCAGTCAAGTTCCTTCACCTCAAACTCGCTCATCCATGTCTTTATGGACCTTTCTTTGTGCACTGGTGGGGCAGTCATGTTGGAACAGGAAGGGGCCATCCCCAAACTGTTCCCACAAAGTTGGGAGCATGAAATTGTCCAAAATGTCTTGGTATGCTGATGCCTTAAGAGTTCCCTTCACTGGAACTAAGGGGCCCAAGCCCAACCCCTTAAAAACAACCCCCCACACCATAATACCCCCTCCACCAAATGATTTGGACCAGTGCACAAAGCAAGGTCCATAAAGACATGGAGGAGCGAGTTTGAGGAGGAGGAACTTGACCAGTGTCCTGACCTCAACCGAATAGAACACCTTTGGGATGAATTAGAGCGCAGACTGTAAGCCAGGGCTTCTCGTCCAACATCGGTGCTTGACCTCACAAATGCTCTTCTGGAAGAAGAATCAAACATTCCCATAGACACCCTCCTAAACCTTGTGGACAGCCTTCCCAGAAGAGTTGAAGCTGTTATAGCTGCAAAGGGTGGGCCACCTCCGGACTAAGACTGTGATGCCATTAAAGTTCATATGTGCGTAAAAGGCAAGCGTCCCAATACTTTTGATAATATAGTTTAGTTTCTTTTTATGTTTTACAAATACGGTTTCTTGTTTTATTCCCCTTTTTATGTCAGTTTCTCGTTTTTATTTTTTTTATTTTTTTTTTATTTATTAGACAGTTGCTTTTTTTAATGGCATTTATTTATTTATTTATTAATTTTAATTTTCCGGTTTCTTATAAATAAAGCACATCATGCATTGAAATTTCTCATTTAGTAGAAGACATTAGTGGGAAGAAAAGCTTCTTCTATCCAGTATGTTCCGTACATGAAGACATAGGCAGACTTTAGCGAGGGACAGATACGGGGGCCACCAGTGCCACGGACCTGGTAACAGTTGCTACCTCCACTGCCCCCTGTTGCCATGGCAACACTTTGAGTGGGTTTATTTTAACCTTTAGGGCTTTCGGGTCCTTTCAATTCGAATAAAGCATTGTGAATATGATGTCTATGAATGGAAGGCAGACGTTTGCATTCCATGTATTGGAGAAGATGTGAAATCTGCAGCTTTCTGTGAAATATTTACTGGTGATCCTGCCTAAAGGGTCTTTTCCTGTTACACGGTGACAACACTCTACCCCGTCTCCTCAGTGTGCTCCTGTGTTGTCACCCTCTAATATGAGCGGCCCGAGTAGATTAGAAGTGGTCGTTCCAACACATATTAACCAGGCGTGGTCACTCTCTATATCAGTAATTCTCAACCAGGGTTCCGTAGAACCTTAGGGTTCCTCCAGAGGTTGTAGGGGTTCCTTCAGCATTTGGCCATTTCTGCCTCTTGGATAAGTTCCCACCGACACAATGACCACAAGTGTGAGGACCATTCTTCCCAATGACCACAAGTGTAAGGACCATTCTTCCCAATGACCACAAGTGTAAGGACCATTCTTCCCAATGACCACAAGTGTAAGGACCGTTCTTCCCAATGACCACAAGTGTAAGGACCATTCTTCCCAATGACCACAAGTGTAAGGACCATTCTTCCCAATGACCACAAGTGTAAGGACCATTCTTCCCACTGACCATCACACCAATGTATCATGAGTTGTAGATTTCTCATTTTTAGCAGGGGGTTCCCAGAGAATGGTCCTTACACTTGCGGCCAGTGAGAAGAATGGTCCTTACACTTGTGGTCATTGGGAAGAATGGTCCTTACACTTGTGGTCATTGGGAAGAATGGTCCTTACACTTGTGGTCATTGGGAAGAATGGTCCTTACACTTGTGGTCATTGGGAAGAATGGTCCTTACACTTGTGGTCATTGGGAAGAATGGTCCTCACACTTGTGGTCATTGGGAAGAATGGTCCTTACACTTGTGGTCATTGGGAAGAACGGTCCTTACACTTGTGGTCAGTGGGAAGAATGGTCCTTACACTTGTGGTCATTGGGAAGAATGGTCCTTACACTTGTGGTCATTGGGAAGAATTACCTCCTAACAGTTAGCTAAAAATATCAATGGTGTCGGTGGGAACTTATCTGAAAGGCAGAAATTTCCCATTGCTGAAGGAACCCCTAGCAACCTCTGGAGGAACCCTAGTTGAGAATCACTGATCTAGGGTGCCAAGCTTCCCCATCACTGGCCTAGGTGAGGGGGTCTCCAAACTTTTGAAAAACAAAGTGCCAATTTACTGTCCTTCAGACTATAGGGGGGCCGGACTGTGGCCCCCCTAAAGGCACCCAGGAGATGACACATGTAGGGGACAGGAGATGACACATGCAGGGGACAGGAGACGACACATGCAGGGGGAGGAGATAACGCATGCAGAGGGCAGGAGACAACACATGCAGGGGACAGGAGACGACACATGCAGGGGGAGGAGATAACGCATGCAGAGGGCAGGAGACAACACATGCAGGGGCAGGAGACGCCACATACAGAGGGCAGGAGATGACACATGCAGGGGGCAGGAGATGACACATGCAGGGGGCAGGAGACAACACATGCAGGGGGAGGAGACGCCACATACAGAGGGCAGGAGATGACACATGCAGGGGGCAGTAGATGATACATGCAGGGGGCAGGAGACAACACATGCAGGAGGCAGGAGAGACACATGCAGGGAGCAGGGGATGACACATGCAGGGGACAGGGGACGACACATGCAGAAGGCAGGAGACGACACATGCAGGGGGAAGGAGACGACACATGCAGGGGTAAGGCACACCACAGGTATTCTCTAAGACACCAAATATTACCACCAAATACAAATAACAGTTTAGTTACGCTCCTACACACTGCTTGCATTAAAAAAAAAAAATAATGTGATTGTGTATTATTGAATACAGAGCTGGGTTACATTGTATCTTATAACAATCAGATCTTATCTGTGCCGGGAGGTCAGTTTTATGTTGATCACCTAGAATTATAATTATTACTATATATGTTGTATATTCCCCTTTTACCAGAAAGCATCCTTCTGTTGTGTTTTTATCAGTGAAGGACAAAACCTGCGAGTTTGCGGTATACAAGAGCTGTCATAGTGTGGCGGCTCCACGGGGAATTGTAACCTATAGCGGGCATACATCATTGTGGAGGGCCCCCGCGGGGAAACAAGTTTGAAGAAGACACCGTGCCCTTTCCCCTGTAAAAAGAAGCGACAAGTCCTTGATATGACAATAGTCTACAACTGCAAAGAATGCGGCTGCATAGAAAAAAACACAATAAACGATATAAACAATATGTACAATTATAAATGATATATACAGTAGTAGTACATTATATACCGGTAATTAGATACTCTAATGATAAATATATTATACAAACACTCGAAATGCTATATACATTAAACAATTAGACACTATAAATATACTGTATATAGAAATCGTTTTTATGTTGAATGTTTGAAAATGAATAATAAATATATTTGAAGAATAATAATATCTATATATATATATTATACAATTAAGCACTACAAGTTATATATACATTATACAATGGGACACAATCAATGATATATATACATGATATAATTAGACTTTATAAATGATATATACATTATACAATTAGACACTCGAAGGCTCCGTTCACCCCTAAGTATTGCAGTGACATCTGCTGCTCCGCTTTTTTTTTTTTTTTAGCATTTTTGTATCGTGTTTTTGTAGCGGCACCATTCATTTGAATAGGCCTCCCTCGATTCCAATAAACGCACCAAAGGAGCTCATGTACCAAATTTTGGCACAGAGTCAGGTGTGTTTTGTGTTGCATTTTTTTTTTTTTTACCACAATTCTCATGTGTTTTGTCGCTCGACAACGGTGGCAAAATCTCACTGCGTTTGGGGTTTCATTAGGACCCTGATGTAAGGGGGGCTCTCTGGGGACCCTGATGTAAGTGGGAGGCTCTCTGGGGACCCTGATGTAAGTGGGAGGCTCTCTGGGGACCCTGATCTAAGGGGGGCTCTCTGTGAAACCTGATGTAAGGGGGGCTCTCTGGGGACCCTGATGTAAGTGGGGGGCTCTCTGGGGACCCTGATGTAAGGGGGATGCTCTCTGGAGACCCTGATGTAAGGGGGAGGCTCTCTGTGGACCCTGATGTAAGGGGGGCTCTCTGGGGACCCTGATGTAAGGGGGGCTCTCTGGGGACTCTGATATAGGGGGCTCTCTGGGGACCCTGATGTAAGGAGGAAGGCTCTCTGGGGACCCTGATGTAAGGAGGAAGGCTCTCTGGGGACCCTGATGTAAGGCGGAGGCTCTCTGGGGACCCTGATGTAAGGGGGAGGCTCTCTGGGGACCCTGATGTAAGGGGGAGGCTCTCTGTGGACCCTGATGTAAGGGGGAGGCTCTCTGGGGACCCTGATGTAAGGGGGGCTCTCTGGGGCCCTGATGTAAGGGGGAGGCTCTCTGGGGACCCTGATGTAAGGGGGAGGCTCTCTGTGGACCCTGATGTAAGGGGGGCTCTCTGGTGACCCTGATGTAAGGGGGGCTCTCTGGGGACCCTGATGTAAGGGGGCTCTCTGGGGACCTTGATGTAAGGAGGAAGGCTCTCTGGGGACCCTGATGTAAGGAGGAAGGCTCTCTGGGGACCCTGATGTAAGGCGGAGACTCTCTGGGGACCCTGATGTAAGGGGGAGGCTCTCGGTGGACCCTGATGTAAGGGGGGCTCTCTGGGGTCCCTGATATACGGCGGAGGCTCTTTGGGATCCCTAATGTAGGGGGGAGGCTCTTTGTGGACTCTGATGTAAAGAGGGAGGCTTTCTGGGGACCCTGATGTAAGGAGGGTTCTCTGGGGACCCTGATGTAAGGGGGAGGTCCTCTGGGGATCCTGATTCAAGGCTGAGGGTCTCTGGGGACTCTAATGTAAGGGGGGTTCTCTGGTGACCCTGATGTAAGTAGGGGCTCTCTGGGGACCCTGAAACAAAAAAGCAGTTTATACTTACAGTGGAATATTTATACTTACATATAGTTTATATACTGTTTTTTGTGCATGTTTGCAAAATTAAAGTGGGCCGGTCCGGGTGAAGTCCAGGGCCAAATTTTTTGTCCCAGCCCGGCCCTGCCCCAGCGTGACCACCAGATACAACGTAGGTTCTTACACTGCTTGTGTTATGAAAACAGCATTCCGAATCCAGAGCTGAATTCATGTGTTTCTTTTCTACCTGCAGAGCTTGGCTTTAATGATATGCTAAAAATAGATAATAAAATCACTAATGAAGCCTTTAGACAGGAACCTTTTTTTTTTGTAAATTGCAGTTTATCTAGGGGCCTCCTGACCCCGAAGCTGCTTGTCTCTCTGGATTGTTACAAAGTGGCCTCAACCTTGTTCCCTCTAAATAAATCTTGCAAATACGTTTAATGGTCATGCATAATGTAGTTCAGCCATGAATATATTTACCAAGAAAATGTAAATTTGCATCACCTAGAAAAGCCGTATTAATGTTTAACACCTTGCGAGCATGGGGCAGAATGGTGGCCGATTAACACAATCAACTTATTAAAATATGTTAAAGTCGTGACCCGTGTGCAGCCGGTCCTTCTCCTCCACATATCATAGCCATGCAGAACTGAATCAGGAAAAAAACACTTCCCATGAGCCCAGGGGAGTGTTTCTTCCTGTGCCACCAATCTAAGGGGGCTCTTCTCCACTGACCACCAATCTAAAGGGGCTCTTCTCCACTGACCACCAATCTAAGGGGGCTCTTCTCCACTGACCACCAATCTAAAAAGGCCTTTACCTCACTGACCACCAATCTCAGGGGTTCTTCTCCACTGACCACCAATCTAAGGGGGCTCTTCTACACTGTCCACCAATGTAGGGTGCTCCTTCTCCCATTGACCAACAATCTAAGGAGGCCTTGCTCTACTGGCCACCAATCTAAGGAGGTTCTTCTCCACTGACCACCAATCTAAAAAGCCCTTTACCTCACTGACCACCAATCTCAGGGGTTCTTCTCCATTGACGACCATTATAAGGAGGCCTTACATCACTGACCATCGATCTCAGGGGCTCTTCTCCACTGACCACTAATGTAAGGTGATCTTTCTTCCACTGGCAAAGAAAAGACACATACCCAAAGGGTTAGAGAGCGCTGCTCACCCCCATCTTTCTTCCACTGACCACCGATGTAAGGTGCTCCTTTTCCCACTGACCACCATCTAAGAAGGCTCTTCTCCATTGACCACCAATCTAAGGAGGCCTTACCTCACTGATCACCAATCTAAGGGGTTCTGCTCCACTGACCACCAATCTAAGGAGGATCTTCTCCACTGACCACCAATCAAAAGGGACTCTTCTCCACTGACCACCAATGTAAGGTGGCATTCTCCCACTGACCACCAATCTAAGGAGGCTTTTCTCCACTGACCACCCATTAAGGAGGCTCTTCTCCACTGACCAACAATGTAAGGTGGTCCTCCTCCCAATAACCACCAATCTAAACATGCTCTTCGCCATTGACCACCAATGTAAGGTGGCCCTCCTCTTAATGAGCACCCATCTAAGAAGACACTTCTCCACTGGTTAAAGTGGCCCTAAAGGCAAAATATTTATTTTACCTTAAAGCGGGAGTTCGCCGTTTTTTTTTTTTTAAAGCCAGCAGCTACAAATACTGTAGCTGCTGACTTTTAAAATAATGACACTTACCAGCCCAGGTGCCAATTGTGGCGCCGGAGGGGGGGAGGGTTCCAATGAGCGGAAGCTCCACTTTAGGGTACGCATTCCAAAAATGTTCCACTAGTCCACTAGCTCTTTTACCAACACCCCCCCCAGCCCATAAACACTTAACTGATCTGCTCTCAGGAGACTCTGTGAGCAGCGGGAGCCATAGGCTGTCAGTCAACTCTTGTAAGGGGGAGTGGAGGGCATGGCTAAGCTGCGCTGTGTGTGTCTGTAGATGCATACAAGCCGGCACAGGTGCCCCCCTAGCAGACGGCTTGCTATGGGAGCATTCAATGGAAGAAGGAGCAGACAGCACCGGGACCATCAAAGATCACAGAGCAGGTAAGGGAAAAGAGAACTTTTGCCTTTAGAATCACTAATGGAGGAGGAGGGGGGAGGCTCCTCCCACTGACCACCAATGTAAGGTGGTCCTTCTCCCACTGACCACCAATCTAAGAGGATCCTTCTCCACTGACCACCAATCTAAGAGGATCTTTCTCCACTGACCACCAATCTAATGAGGTCCTCTTCCCACTGACCACCAATATAAGGTGGTCTTTCTACCACTAGCCATCAATCTAAAGGGGACACTGTCCCCACTGACCACCAGTCTAAGAGGGCCAAGCTCCCAGTGACCACCAATTTAACCAATTTAAGGAGGCCCTGCTCCTGCGGACCACCAAGGTAAGGTAGTCCTTCTATCACTAGCCACCAATCTAAGGGGGCATTGTATCCACTGACCAGTGACCACCAACGTAAAGTGGTCCTTCTCCGACTGACTACCAATCTAAGGGGGCTCTTCTCTACTGATCACCACACACACCTATAACATGGAAAACTCTACCATATTTGGTCACTCACATTCTCCCAGGCCAAGGCCCACCTCCAGAAATAAGGAATAACCATGTTCAGCCTCTGCACGCTATATAAATCCTGTATAATAATAATAATAGACTTTTTAGTGCAGCAGAAACATAATGTTCGATTCTTGGCCAAAACACCCTTCATCTCCTTAGTCCAGACACTCTGCATAGTGCAAGTCCAACATTAACTTAGGATGGTTATCCAACTCTTCCATTGTCCTCACTGCAGATTCCCATAGGGGGGTTCTCCAATGGATCCTTTAACAGGCATACCCCAAAGGGTTCATTTTCTAAGGCAGTGGTCTCCAAACTGTGGCCCGGGGACCAGATATGGCCCTTTGCTTTCCTTTATCAAGCCCTTGGGGCACTTTTCCTCCAGCTGACACCATTGATGAGGCACCATCCCTCCCACTGACACCATAGATGGGGCACTATTCCTCCCACTGATACCAATGATGGGGCACTATTCCTCCCACTGATACCAATGATGGGGCACTATTCCTCCCACTGATACCAATGATGGGGCACTATTCCTCCCACTGACTCCACTGATCGGGCACTATTCCTCCCACTGACACCAATGATGGAGCACTATTCCTCCTGCTGACACCAATGATGGGGCACTGTTCCCCCTACTGACACCAATGATGGGGCATTATTCTTTCCACTCATGCCACCAATCAGGCACTATTCCTCTCACTAAAACCAATGATAGGGCATTGTTTATTCCCAATGACGCTGGGGAATTTTCTACTCCCACTGGTCCCCCTGAAGCCTGAAGGACAATAAACTGTCCCTTTGTTTAGAAAGTTTGGTGACCCCTAATCTAAGGCTATGAGATTACAAGGCAGTATACTAGGAGTAACCTTTTCCCATCACCCTCTGTCCTGGGAGTGATGTTTGTTGAGATTTATGGTTTGGGTCACTTTCTAAGGCCCTGGTCTCCAAATTGTGGCACGGGGTCACAGTTTTTCCAACCCTTGGGACACTTTTCCTCCAGCTGACACCAATGATAGGGCACTATTCCTCCCACTGACACCAATGATGGAGCACTATTCCTCCAACTGACTCCAATGATGGAGCACTATTCCTCCCACTGACACCAATTATGGGGCATTATTCTTTCCACTCATGCCACCAATCAGGCACTATTCCTCTCACTAAAACCAATGATAGGGCATTGTTTATTCCCAATGACACTGGGGAATTTTCTACTCCCACAGGCCCCCCTGAAGCCTGAAGGACAATAAACTGTCCCTTTGTTTAGAAAGTTTGGTGACCCCTAATCTAAGGCTATGAGATTACAAGGCAGTATATTAAGAGTAGCCTTTTCCCATCATCCTCTGCCCTGGGAGTGATGTTTGTTGAGATTTATGGTCTGGGTCACTTTCTAAGGCCCTGGTCTCCAAATTGTGGCACGGGGTCACAGTTTTTCCAACCCTTGGGACACTTTTCCTCCAGCTGACACCAATGATGGGGCACTATTCCACCCACTGACACCAATGATGGGACACTATTCCTCCCACTGACACCAATGATGGGGCACTATTCCTCCCACTGACTCCAATGATAGGGCACTATTCCTCCCAGTGATACCAATGATGGGGTACTATTCCTCCCACTGACACCACTACTGATGGGGTACCATCCCTCCCACTGACACTATTGATGGGGAATTATTCTATCCACACATACCATCAACGAGGCACTACTCCTCCCACTAAAACCAATGATTGGGCATTGTTTACTCCCATTGATGCCGGGGCATTTTCTACTCCCGCTGACCATGGTCTGCCCCCTAAAGCCTCAAGGACAGTAAACTGGCCCTTGAAAGTTTGGAGATTCTTGTTCTAAGGCTACAAGCTTACATGGCCAGTATATTTGGAGTAGCCTTTTCCCATCACCCTCTGCCCTAGGCGGGATTTTTGTTGAGATTAATGGTCCGGTGACAGGGTCTCCTTCAGAAGGTGATTTTCGGCATTGTCTTAGTCCCCTCTGCTGCGATCCCGTCTCACACATGGAACATTCGCTTTAAGCCAGCCGTTGCGTATTTGCAGAAACCGTTGCAGAAACTTGACAAATATTCAAAGTGATAAAGTCGCGGCGATATAAGGCTCTAGAGAATCCACACTTGTCATTAACCTAGCTATTGTCAAGGTCACCACTCAAGCGGAAACATTTCCCAAGGCTGATATCTAACCGAATCTACCTAAATATTAAAGGCCAGGTCGCTGTGTTGAGATGATTTTGAGCGTCTCTCCCTCTAATGAAAGGTCTGCCGGTGCCCCGCGTTGACACGTTCAATCTTCTTTTCGCTCAGAAACGTTGTACAAATCATCAAACGTATCATCATGCACTTTGCAAATAAATCATGTTATTAACTGTCTCGTCGTCAAGGGCAGCTTGATTCCGTAACTCCGCCGAGCCGTGCCGAGCACCTTATCACTTCCACCAAAAAACATTGTATTTTGTCCAAATGGGAAAAAATAACACAAGAGGGTATTTTGTCTAAGAAGGGAAGAAAAAAAAAAACATTATGATAATGTGGCAGTGTAATGTTATTCATAGACAAGGGATAGGAAAGCACACAATGTACTAAAGGTATATTCCATCAACCCGCGGTGGTGCGCAAAAAAAAAGTGCATGTGAAAAACACACACAAAAAAAGTGCACTTAAGGGTGTGTCTCTAGTCCAACTCCTGAAGAAGTAGGACTCTACCCTGACCCCTCCTGGGGCACAAGGATCCTGACAAGGGCATGGCTCAACATGGTCCACCTGGCCACCTAGCCAAAAGGCCTGGTGGACCCCTCTCCTTATGGTCAGCCGACCAATGAGTAATAGGTGAGAGGCTCCCTCTATGAGAAATCTACCCCCACCCCCCCGGTTCAGAGGCGGAAGGAACCTGATGGTTACCTATCCTCCCCCCGACTATCGGTCGTCAATCAGTGGTCCATGAGAAAGTGTTGGTGGTCCCCAGGGGTTCTTCAGCAAATCAAAATGATGCCGGATGTATACCTACCAATGTTGTTTCTAGTGTTGTTCTCAATGGGCGCCTCCTGTGTAGGCACTGGGAGTAGTGCAGAACAAGGGAGGTGAGGAAGGAGAGGACTTCCAATAGCACTGCTAATAACAGACTTGGAAAGGGAGCAGGGAGCTCAAGCACATGGCTGGATAAGGATGTGAAATCCAATGATAAGTCTGTGTAAGGCAGCACTGTGATCTAAGTGGGGGGGAGGGGGCAGAGAGCCGGAGAATCGTGTGTATAAGGCAGCAGTGTGATCCGGGTCGGGAGGGGGAGCAGAGAGTCGGAGCATTGTGTGTATAAGGCAGCAGTGTGATCCGGGTCGGGAGGGGGAGCAGAGAGTCGGAGCATTGTGTGTATAAGGCAGCAGTGTGATCCGGGTCGGGAGGGGGAGCAGAGAGTCGGAGCATTGTGTGTATAAGGCAGCAGTGTGATCCGGGTCGGGAGGGGGAGCAGAGAGTCGGAGCATTGTGTGTATAAGGCAGCAGTGTGATCTGGGTCGGGAAGGGGAGCAGAGAGTCGGAGCATTGTGTGTATAAGGCAGCAGTGTGATCCGGGTCGGTTGGAGGAGCAGAGAGTCGGAGCATTGTGTGTATAAGGCAGCAGTATGATCCGGGTCGGGAGGGGGAGCAGAGAGTCAGAGCATTGTGTGTATAAGGCAGCAGTGTGATCCGGGTCGGGAGGGGGAGCAGAGAGTCGGAGCATTTTGTGTATAAGGCAGCAGTGTGATCCGGGTCGGGAGGGGGAACAGAGAGTCGGAGCATTGTGTGTATAAGGCAGCAGTGTGATCTGGGTCGGGAGCGAGGGGAGCAGAGAGGCGGAGCATTGTGTATATAAGGCAGCAGTGTGATCCGAGTCGGGAGGGGGAGCAGAGAGTCGGAGCATTGTGTGTATAAGGCAGCAGTGTGATCCGGGTCGGTAGGAAGAGCAGAGAGTCGGAGCATTGTGTGTATAAGGCAGCAGTGTGATCCGGGTCGGTAGGAGGAGCAGAGAGTCGGAGCATTGTGTGTATAAGGCAGCAGTGTGATCTGGGTCGGGAGGGGGAGCAGAGAGTCGGAGCATTGTGTTTATAAGGCAGCAGTGTGATCCGGGTCGGGAGGGTGGGCAGAGAGGTGGAGCATTGTGTGTATAAGGCAGCAGTGTGATCCGGGTCGGGAGGGAGAGCAGAGAGGCGGAGCATTGTGTGTATAAGGCAGCAGTGTGATCCGGGTCGGGAGGGGGAGCAGAGAGGTGGAGCATTGTGTGTATAAGGCAGCAGTGTGATCCGGGTCGGGAGGGGGAGCAGAGAGGTGGAGCATTGTGTGTATAAGGCAGCAGTGTGATCCGGGTCGGGAGGGTGGGCAGAGAGGTGGAGCATTGTGTGTATAAGGCAGCAGTGTGATCCGGGTCGGGAGGGGGAGCAGAGAGGTGGAGCATTGTGTGTATAAGGCAGAAGTGTGATCCGGGTCGGGAGGGAGAGCAGAGAGTCGGAGCATTGTGTGTATAAGGCAGCAGTGTGATCCGGGTCGGGAGGGGGAGCAGAGAGTCGGAGCATTGTGTTTATAAGGCAGCAGTGTGATCCGAGTCGGGAGGGTGGGCAGAGAGGTGGAGCATTGTGTGTATAAGGCAGCAGTGTGATCCGGGTCGGGAGGGAGAGCAGAGAGGCGGAGCATTGTGTGTATAAGGCAGCAGTGTGATCCGGGTCGGGAGGGAGAGCAGAGAGTCGAAGCATTGTGTGTATAAGGCAGCAGTGTGATCCGGGTCGGGAGGGGGAGCAGAGAGTCGGAGCATTGTGTTTATAAGGCAGCAGTGTGATCCGAGTCGGGAGGGTGGGCAGAGAGGTGGAGCATTGTGTGTATAAGGCAGAAGTGTGATCCGGGTCGGGAGGGGAGCAGAGAGGCAGAGCGTTGTGTGTATAAGGCAGCAGTGTGATCCGAGTCGGGAGGGGGAGCAGAGAGGTGGAGCATTGTGTGTATAAGGCAGAAGTGTGATCCGGGTCGGGAGGGGAGCAGAGAGGCAGAGCGTTGTGTGTATAAGGCAGCAGTGTGATCCGGGTCGGGAGGGGGAGCAGAGAGGCAGAGCATTGTGTGTATAAGGCAGCATTGTGAACCGGGTCGGGAGGGGGAGCAGAGAGTCGGAGCATTTTGTGCATAAGGCAGCAGTGTGATGCAGGGGGAGGCCCTCGATCCCAAATCGCAGCAGAACGTGCAAGTCCCTGCGCATCAGAGCTCAGACTGGGGGTGGGAGAAGCAGAAAAAAGAGTCAATCAGTGCAAGAAGCATGCTGATAGGAAGAGAAAGAGACAGCAGAGAGATGAGCTCATCAGTTTGCTGCTTCTCCTTTCACTGTCCAATCACAGAGTTGGGGTGGGGGGGGGGGACTTGCAAGTGAAAGTGAAACTGCAGCAGAGAAAGAGGCAGGGCTGTGCTGTGTGGCAGAGCTGTGTAAATCTCATGGATAGACAGAAATGAGCATCCTTAAAGTGGTTGTATACCTATAATAAGGCTTACCTGTAGGTAAAAAAAATATCTCCTAAACCTGTACGGTTTAGGAGATATTCCCCTCGGTATGCGCCGCTGACTGCAGAGGCGCATGTGCACAAGGGGATTCTCGGCTGAAAACCCGGCAGTGGCCGGACCCGGCCGGGATGAAATCTCCCCGCGCGCATGCGCGGGAGTGACGATATCGCGGCTCCGGCCACTCACAGCGCCGGAGCCGCGATGCCCGGAAGAAACGCAGAGGGAGCATGTCAGCTCCCTCAAGGTGGATCGGGCAAGATGTCGGGGCCTCGTTCTAAGGTAAGTATTTCATAATGAGCTAGTATGCGGTGCATACTAGCTCATTATGCCTTTTCCTTTGCATGTAGAAAAAAAAAAAAAAACATCTGCGGGTTTACTCCCGCTTTAAGCTGGCAAAACAGCTCCCTTATTTGTATTCCATCGGTGTACTTTGCTGTTTACCTGAAGTTCAGCTTTTGAAAAACAGAAACATTTTCCTCCTCTGCTGCCTGAAGAAAGGAGCCAGTTATTTGGAAAGTTTGGATTCATGTTTAATGCGTTCTTAATAAACCAGAAATTCTCGGCACGTTGCTGCTGTGGAGATGCGGCATGTGTTTACCCGCTGAGCTCGCCGGCTTTGATGATGTCCTAATGGACTGTTAACACTTTGTACAATGCAGATGTCCAGGCTCACCGTGGCGTTCCCCCCCCCCCCCCCCCCGCCGCCGCCACCGCCACCGAGTCTCAGCAAAGTCCAGGACCTTTTGTGCAGTTTGACAGCTTCAGCTGCATCTGCGTCAGACCTTTACCCATCGGGTATTCAGGGCAGTGTTCCCCTTAATAACACCGGGGGGGGGGGGGGGCAGTGCCTGGGACAACGTGGTTAGAAGTGGCAGCCTGCGCCCACTAGAGCGGCTGTGCGTGGCAACTGATGGAAGGAGAGGGATCTCGAAGATATATAAAATTTTGAATGGCTTTAAAATTTCGGAGCCCCCTTCCTTATATTAGAAAATGGGGTGAAGAGTTTGGGACAGGAGGCAGGAGGTGTATAAAATATTAAGGATGCCGCACGCGATTTCATCGGACGTTGGTTTACTGGAAATGAACTACAAGTGTTTGGCACGGTGGTCTTTAACCCCAGACAGATTACACCAATTTCAGAGCCGGGGCCTCTAACTTATGCTGGAGGGGATGCCCAGAAATGGGAACTATGACCAGAAGAGCCAAGGGTTTGCCTGCTCCACGGGGTAAGCATGCCCACCAAACAATATAGGAGACTGATAGCTGACACTGATGAGGAGGCACTGATGGGCACTAATTTGCAGCACTGGTGGGCACTGATAGGCATTGATTGGCAGCACAGAGGGGCACTGATTGGCAGCACTGGTGGACACTGATTGGCAGCACTGATGGGCACTGATTAGCAGCACTGGTGGGCACTGATTGGCAGCACTGATGGACACCGATTGGCAGCACTGGTGGGCACTGATAGGCATTGATTGGCAGCACAGAGGGGCACTGATTGGCAGCACTGGTGGACACTGATTGGCAGCACTGATGGGCACTGATTAGCAGCACTGGTGGGTACTGATTGGCAGCACTGGTGGACACTGATTGGCAGCACTGATGGGCACTGATTAGCAGCACTGGTGGGCATTGATTGGCAGCACTGGTGGACACCGATTGGCAGCACTGGTGGGCACTGATAGGCATTGATTGGCAGCACAGAGGGGCACTGATTAGCAGCACTGGTGGGCACTGATTGGCAGCACTGGTGGACACCGATTGGCAGCACTGGTGGGCACTGATAGGCATTGATTGGCAGCACAGAGGGGCACTGATTAGCAACACTGGTGGGCACTGATTGGCAGCACTGGTGGACACTGATTGGCAGCACTGATGGGCACTGATTAGCAGCACTGGTGGGCACTGATTGGCAGCACTGGTGGACACCGATTGGCAGCACTGGTGGGCACTGATAGGCATTGATTGGCAGCACAGAGGGGCACTGATTGGCAGCACTGGTGGACACTGATTGGCAGCACTGATGGGCACTGATTAGCAGCACTGGTGGGTACTGATTGGCAGCACTGGTGGACACTGATTGGCAGCACTGGTGGACACTGATTGGCAGCACTGATTAGCAGCACTGGTGGACACCGATTGGTAGCACTGGTAGGCACTGTAGGGACAGCACTGATAATCAGGACACTGATTATCAGTGTAGATGCCCCCTTTAGAGAAGCCGGTTATCGGCTCTCTTCTCCATTCCTCACGCTGTCAGCATGGGGTCAGAAGGAGTGCCAATAACCGGCTTCTATTTACATCCAGACACTGTGATCACAGAGTGCCGCCCCCCCCTCCTGTGCCATGCAGCGAGCGTGATCATGGGAGGCCATCATTTTGCTACTGCGTAGTCAGCAAGTGGTTAAAGTACAGTGCTGAATAGCAAGAAAATGCCCTGGTCATGAAGGGGGTAAAACCTTTTGGAGATCAAGTTGCAAAATTGTGGGCAGCCTATTGCATTAGGGTGTGCACCCTAAAGCTCAAACGCACGTGCGAGTCCACATATTTATGGCTCCCTACACATTAATCTCTGTGTAAGCACTTCACTATTGGCAGAGCTGCTGAGATGGAGATCTTTCCCATTTTCCTGCCGGCACACAGAGTGATAATGCTAATGCACATGGGGTGATTAGGGTGTGCCCGGGCACACTCGGCATACCCTGTGCACACACCTGTTTCAAGTGGTTAATTGATATTGCAGCTCAATGTATCAGGGCCATAGACACCCATCATAATCAACTTGGAAAATGGTAGATGGGGGATGAACGAAAGCACGTGATTGGTCACTAGAACACAGGTCGGTTCTTATTTCCGAAAACTTTGGTAAATGAGGCCCAGATACGACTAGAATTTAGCATGCCGTTCTCAGATCTCTATATATTATTGGAAGCCCGAAACAAGGAGCCAGAGCAGCGTCTCTGTAGTGATGTGCCGGGACGCAGAAAAGGAGGACGCGTATTTTTTTTTTTTCTATCCGCCGTCTTGGAGAGATGTCTCGGAGAGGAGGGGCGGCTGCGAGGATGTCAGAACTTGGCTGAGATGAGAACGGATGCCTGCTGCACTGCCAGGTGCGCGGCTCATGAAAGCGCCGACCCCTTCCTAACAAGTGTGTCTAACAATAGTGATAGTTCACCGTTGACGCACCCTCTCCGCAGAGCGTTCCGCGTTCCCCCTTTGAAACTTGAATCAGACGCTCAGGTGCCCGCGAGCCGAGGTCGTGATTAGAGGGAGGCTTCTCATCCGACGAAAATTGACTGAAGTTGAAGATTAACCCGTAGCGTCGCTCGGGAATGTAGGTCGCTGTTTGCAGCGCAGAGACAACCAAAGGCCCTTCAAGCCCGGCTGACACTCAGTTTGATAAGGCGCTGTGTATCATAAACAAGCACAATTTCTAATATAAAATACTGTTTTCACCTTTTTTAAATACTTTTTTATATAATATCATATAAAAATTCAGGCAGGCAGTGTCATAAACCAAAATAATGTAACAATCAATAATAATAAATGTACTAATAATAAGAAATGCTCTACACAATAAAATACATTTTATTAAATACTTATATCTGTGAAAAGTCTGCGAGGCTCCTGGTGACCCCTCTAGTGATATAAAGATCTATATAGAAGAATCAGGACCTCCTTCCTCCTGCTGGTGACCCCTCTAGTGATATATAGATCTATATAGAAGAATCAGGACCTCCTTCCTCCTTCTGGTGACCCCTCTAGTGATATAAAGATCTATATAGAGGAATCAGGACCTCCTTCCTCCTGCTGGTGACCCCTCTAGTGATATAAAGATCTATATAGAGGAATCAGGACCTCCTTCCTCCCGCTGGTGACCCCTCTAGTGATATAAAGATCTATATAGAGGAATCAGGACCTCCTTCCTCCTGCTGGTGACCCCTCTAGTGATATAAAGATCTATATAGAGGAATCAGGACCTCCTTCCTCCTTCTGGTGACCCCTCTAGTGTCATAAAGATCTATATAGAGGAATCAGGACCTCCTTCCTCCTGCTGGTGACCCCTCTAGTGATATAAAGATCTATATAGAAGAATCAGGACCTCCTTCCTCTTGCTGGTGATCCCTCTAGTCATCTATATAGAAGAATCAGGACCTCCTTCCTCCTGCTGGTGACCCCTCTAGTGATATAAAGATCTATATAGAAGAATCAGGACCTCCTTCCTCCTGCTGGTGATTCCTCTAGTGATATAAAGATCTATATAGAAGAATCAGGACCTCCTTCCTCCTTCTGGTGACCCCTCTAGTGATATAAAGATCTATATAGAGGAATCGGGACCTCCTTCCTCCCGCTGGTGACCCCTCTAGTCATATAAAGATCTATATAGAGGAATCAGGACCTCCTTCCTCCTTCTGGTGACCCCTCTAGTGATATAAAGATCTATATAGAGGAATCAGGACCTCCTTCCTCCTTCTGGTGACCCCTCTAGTGATATAAAGATCTATATAGAGGAATCAGGACCTCCTTCCTCCTTCTGGTGACCCCTCTAGTGATATAAAGATCTATATAGAAGAATCAGGACCTCCTTCCTCCTTCTGGTGACCCCTCCAGTGATATAAAGATCTATATAGAAGAATCAGGACCTCCTTCCTCCTTCTGGTGACCCCTCCAGTGATATAAAGATCTATATAGAGGAATCAGGACCTCCTTCCTCCTTCTGGTGACCCCTCTAGTGATATAAAGATCTATATAGAGGAATCGGGACCTCCTTCCTCCTTCTGGTGACCCCTCCAGTGATATAAAGATCTATATAGAGGAATCAGGACCTCCTTCCTCCTTCTGGTGACCCCTCTAGTGATATAAAGATCTATATAGAAGAATCAGGACCTCCTTCCTCCTTCTGGTGACCCCTCCAGTGATATAAAGATCTATATAGAAGAATCAGGACCTCCTTCCTCCTTCTGGTGACCCCTCCAGTGATATAAAGATCTATATAGAGGAATCAGGACCTCCTTCCTCCTTCTGGTGACCCCTCTAGTAATATGAAGATCCATATAGAGGAATCAGGACCTCCTTCCCCTTATTGGTGACCCCTCTATTGATATAAAGATCTATATAGAGGAATCAGGACCTCCTTCTTGTGATTCACCCCAGAATTGTTGTTGGCTTTCCCCACAGGCACATTGTTTGCTCATTTTGCAATAATATGAAGCCTCTCCATTAATTGTATTTTCCCAGGTCTGGCTTTACAGAAGCTTAAAATGACCATACACAGGCAGAGTTATAGACGTCTGTTGGTTGGGTTTGTGATCGGGGTGATGGTATGTACATACGTTATTATGAGAATAGCTTCATTTTGATTTGCCTTACCATAGCATTCATAACTTGGACCGTCTGTTTGGTTTGGCAACAAATCCTGGGCTGTAGTTGTGAATTCAAAATCTCCCACCTATGACATGTTCGATAGACTCCATAATAACCATGGAAAAACAAACCGTCTTTTTTCCACCCCATAAAGGAACATTGATGGCCTGGTTTGTAAAGATGAAAGCTTTTACTATATAATTAGTAGGACTGCTGATTAAAGGAAATAGCGGAACATCTAGCAGCGGAATGCCTATAGATTATCACTCCGAGTTAATTGCATTGATGAAATGCCAGAATCTTCGGCAGCCCAGTGTCCATTGTACTTAGTCGAGGTTTTATCTCATCAGATGCTGTTGCAGGCCCTGCCAAGGCTGTGGAATGCAAATCACTTTTACATGCCAATTACTCATTCCCCCCGACGTTTGCATTATCAAGAAGGATTGCCCTGCCGGGGCAAACGGAGCACCTTTTGCCTTTTACATTACACGCACCACAACATTATCCTGTGGATTTAATAACGTTTTGCTACTTCTCGTCCACCCTTCGATGTTTAGATGGATTCCAATTCCATTGAAGCTCTGTGATAGCCTTTGGAAGCATTTCAGAATTCTGAAACGTCACGGTGACAAATGATTGAAGCGTTCAGGTACAGGAATGTAGCGAATGTGGCTAATTCATAGCAACGTCCGTTATTCTCAGTGTCAATGGCGGCCCGTCCATTAGGGGCACCTTGGCGCTGCCCCCCACCCCCTCTTCTGCATGAATCTATCCAAGGCTGCTGCGGCCACCCCCTATTCATGAGTCCGGGCCCCTTTCAGGGCATCGGGCGCATGAATTACAGCGGCCAGGTTTTTTTTTTTTTTTTTTTTTTTAAACACCTGATTAGAGCCAGAGGCTCTAATAGGCTTCAAAATAGGGTGGGCCCGGGTCGCAGAGGATGCGTCCAGAGCCCGCGCAGGTGTGTCGCAACAGTGAATTAATATTTGCTGTTGCAACACTCATCCTCCTCCCAGCCAATTGGTAAGCGGGACCCGTTTGGCTAAAATTGACAGGTGATCCTATTGGATGCCTAGGAGGAGGGGAGGAGACGCACAGCGGAAGCGAGGAGGAGAAGAGCCGGATATCCCACGGATACCTGGATGCCTGATTCTTGCTGCTGCTCCTCAGATCCCCATCACTGCCCGATGCCTAGATTGGGCCTAGATTGGGTAAGTGCCGATGGACCGAGCAGCAGACAGCAGGGGGGGAGGGGTGTTGGGTTGTTTGCTGTCCCCCCCAAACATAAAGCCACCAGCTGCCACTGCAATGGATGCCAATATGCTGGGAATTCACAATCTGACTTAAAGCCAAATTTAACAGGTCAACTCTAGCCTTCCCTTTGGTCTTGCACAGTAGTAGAGGCTCGTGCCCTGTACAAAATTCTCACAATGTGCATTAGAAGCTGAAACAAGTCAGATACTGTAGGATCCGCCTCATATCCTGGCTGGGGGATGTCCAGCATCATCTACTGCTTTCCTCCGTAGCCTGACTGTCCCCGGTCCACCACACTTGATGGATTTCAGTTCCTTCAATCATGGAAGCTCAGCATCACATCACAGTTCTACAGACTCACACACAGGGCTTTTTTTCTCAGAGAACCCCCCTGCCCATCTGAGAAACTTCTAGGAGACAAGGGATGGGTTGGAGGAGGAGGCAAGGGATGGGTTGGAGGAGGAGACAAGGGATGGGTTAGGGGAGGAGGCAATGGATGGGTTAGGGGAGGAGGCAAGGGATTGGTTAGGGGAGGAGGCAAGGGATGGGTTAGGGGAGGAGGCAAGGGATGGGTTGGGGAGGAGACAAGGGATGGGTTAGGGGAGGAGGCAATGGATGGGTTTGGGGAGAAGGCAAGGGATGGATTGGAGGAGGAGACAAGGGATGGGTTTGAGGAGGAGACAAGGGATGGGTTAGGGGAGGAGGCAAGGGATGGGTTAGGGGAGGAGGCAAGGGATGGGTTAGGGGAGGAGGCAAGGGATGGGTTGGGGGAGGAGACGAGGGATGGGTTAGAGGAGGAGGCAAGGGATTGGTTAGGGGAGGAGGCAAGGGATGGGTTGGGGGAGGAGGCAATGGATGGGTTAGGGGAGGAGACGAGGGATGGGTTAGAGGAGGAGGCAAGGGATTGGTTAGGGGAGGAGGCAAGGGATGGGTTGGGGAGGAGACAAGGGATGGGTTAGGGGAGGAGGCAATGGATGGGTTTGGGGAGAAGGCAAGGGATGGATTGGAGGAGGAGACAAGGGATGGGTTTGAGGAGGAGACAAGGGATGGGTTGGGGGAGGAGGCAATGGGTTGGTTAGGGGAGGAGGCAAGGGATGGGTTGGGGGAGGAGGCAATGGGTGGGTTAGGGGAGGAGGCAAGGGATTGGTTAGGGGAGGAGGCAAGGGATGGGTTGGGGGAGGAGGCAATGGGTGGGTTAGGGGAGGAGGCAAGGGATTGGTTAGGGGAGGAGGCAAGGGATGGGTTGGAGGAGGAGACAAGGGATGGGTTGGAGGAGGAGACAAGGGATGGGTTGGAGGAGGAGACAAGTGATGGGTTAGGGGAGGAGGCAAGGGATGGGTTGTCAGGCGTCCCAATACTTTTGGTAACATAGAGTATGTGCATTAAAGAGCGTATACAGGGGTAGCATGTAAACTTCTGCACTCCAATATAAAGCTATGAAGCTCACAAAGCTCACGAAGCTCGAATGTAGCTTTATGTATTCTTCCATAGACAACAAAGAATCTGTAACCAGATCAGTAAAAAAAAAAAAAACGTGTAACAGATCTTCATATGAATGATGGAAGATGAAAAGGAAGGAGAGGAACTGAGAAAGAGAAGATACGAATCCCGACTTGTGTAACATTGACATTCTGGAGATTTTCTTATGAAAAGCGATGTACCTGCATGTGATCACATGGTTAGGAAAGATTTAATTTTATTCATTTTTTATCTGATTATCAGGTAGACGGGAGGCCCCGGATGTGATTATCTGCGGCCCCCTGGGGTTGTCTCCTAGTTTATCGCTTCAGATCAGCAGACTTTAGAACGTGGGTGGAAAAGGGGAGATGTGAGCGGTTACTGAAGGATTCCTAAATAGAAATAATTATCTTCATTATAATGCACCAATAAAGATTTGAAAATGACACATTATCGGGTGTTTTGTGTGGAATTGCAATTAAGTTCTAAAGAGGACCCGTACTGCGGAAGCTTTTCCCAAAAAGGCAGGTAAAAGCCGAATCTACAGTATTGCCTCCTACAGTAGGTTCCTTGCAACTGATCTTTTCCACATTACTCATTTACCCATGGGTGGAGCTTGAGGGGTCACAATGATGACCATGCCCATGCTCCCAGGCAGGGCCGGGACAAGGGGTGGGCAGGAGGGGCGGCTGCCCTGGGCACTGTGGTATCATGTGAGGTGGGGGGGGGCACCACAAGGAAATTGAGGGAGGGGATTTGTGTTGGAAAGGGGGATTTGGGGGGCAGCAGGGAGTAAGTATTGTTCTAGGAGGGGAAATTTGGGGGAAGAAGGAATGGGGGAAAAAAATTAGTGCTAGGAGGGATGATTGGGGCACTTTGTGCTGGAAGGGGGGAATAGCAGTGGGGTTATTGGGAGTGTCAATTTTAGGGGTAGATAATTTGTGCTAAGAGGAGTGATTTTTTGGGGTGGGCACTTGAATTGGGGGGGATTTGGGGGATGGGGGGTAAGATTTGTGCTGGACGGGGGAATTTCAGCAGGGGAACAGATTTGTACTGAGAGGAGGGGGAATTTATGCTTGGGGGGGGTGAAAAAGATTAGTGCTCAGTTTTTTTTGGGGGGGGGGATTTTTGATGACACATAATGCTCATACACCTTGGGGGTGGGGGGCGCAGTTTGGCATGTTTGCCCTGGGCTCTGGATGACCTTGTCCCGACACTGCTCCCAGGGGTCCCGTGCTGCCTTCCTGTTGCCTGTTGCGGCGGGTGGTAGTGGAGAGGGGCCTAGGGTCAACGCTTGCATCGGGGGGCCCCACAAGCTTCAAGCTATGCCTCTGAATTTTTAATGCCTTGTTCTTCATTGTGTCTGTGTGGAGGAGGCCATCTTTGGTAGAGGCGGGGCTTTCCTTCCTCATATCAGAGCTGAGCCCCTAAAGATTGGTGATCTGATGAAAGGTAGGGTAGTGATCAAGAAGAAGAAGAGGCAGAAGAAGATTCACAGAATGGAGGAAGTAGAAGCAGGGGGATTCTTGCAATGCAGGTCTTCGGGCACAGCTTCCTCTCCAGCAAGGAGAACAGTGATAAGCACATTAGTGACAGCACAAAAGTTTACTTCACATCGGATGAGACTGTCATAGATAGTGATGGACGAACGTTTCGCCCGGCGGTCGTTTCGCGGCGAATTTCCGACTTTCGCCGTCCGCGGGTTCGAACGCCTTTTTCCGTCGTTCGCCCCGGCGGACTTACGTGTTTAATGTATACAAGAACTTTAACCTTTCGTGACACGTTTATCATGTGTTACAGGACAACCAATTGAGACATGACAGCTCATGGACACTTGGACATTCCCCCTAACCTATAAATACACCCGATCCGGTGGCCATTTTACATTCTTTCTTCTGTCACTGTAGGGAAAGGATCCTGTGTGGAGTAGGGACAGAGAAAACGCTAGCTATTTGGTACACAAAAGTTCTTTTCAGGACTGGTATAGGTGTTAGGTCAGCAGCCTGAGTTTCTTTTGTCAGTTTAGATAAAGGGACAGAGCGCTGTATGCTGCTATTTTAGGGACAGCTCAGCCAGATTAGTCTTTCTTCATCATCATCATCATCATCATCATTAGCTGTTACTATCAGGTCCACAAAAGAGCTGTTCCAGCTAATCGTTCCAGCCTACTCTTTTTTGCCAATTTGTATAGGGACAGGCAGGAAGCAGTGTGTCAGGCAGTGAGGATAATTTTAAAGACTTGCTGTTACTATTAGTTCCACAAAGGTTCTTTTCAGGACTGGTATCAGTGGTACGGTAATAGGCTTGTACACGTATAATATTCTTTCTTCCAAATATAGAAAGAATATTATACTTGACTGCTGCCCTTCTGCTGCAGTCTGCTAATCATTCACAACTCACTTGTTCCACAAAGCTCTTTATCAGGACTGGTAACTTGGTCTGTCTAGGGTGCTACGGTACATAGGCTTGGGTGCGGTACAGTCTGCTGTTCTGTAAGGACCGCTATCGGTCCACAATACATAGGGTTGCCGTGCACTACTGCTGACCGCTGCCCTATACTGCAGCAGTCCTTCAGCGGTATAGGGACTGACGCACAGTCTGCTAAACACTAATACACAACCTGCTTGGTCCACAAAAGTTCTTATAAGGACTGGTAACTTGGTATAGGGTGCTACGGTACATAGGCCTGAGTGCGTTACAGTCTGCTGTTCTGTAAGGACCGCTATCGGTCCACAATACATAGGGTTGACGTGCACTACTGCTGACCGCTGCCCTATACTGCAGCAGTCCTTCAGCGGTATAGGGACTGACGCACAGTCTGCTAAACACTAACACACAACCTGCTTGGTCCACAAAAGTTCTTATAAGGACTGGTAACTTGGTATAGGGTGCTACGGTACATAGGCCTGAGTGCAGTACAGTCTGCTGTTCTGTAAGGACTGCTATCGGTCCACAATACATAGGGTTGCCGTGCACTACTGCTGACCGCTGCCCTATACTGCAGCAGTCCTTCAGCGGTATAGGGACTGACGCACAGTCTGCTAAACACTAATACACAACCTGCTTGGTCCACAAAAGTTCTTATAAGGACTGGTAACTTGGTATAGGGTGCTACGGTACATAGGCCTGAGTGCAGTACAGTCTGCTGTTCTGTAAGGACCGCTATCGGTCCACAATACATAGGGTTGCCGTGCACTACTGCTGACCGCTGCCCTATACTGCAGCAGTCCTTCATTGGTATAGGGACTGACGTACAGTCTGCTAATCACTAACACACAACCTGCTTGGTCCACAAAAGTTCTTATAAGGACTGGTAACTTGGTATAGGGTGCTACGGTACATAGGCCTGAGTGCGTTACAGTCTGCTGTTCTGTAAGGACCGCTATCGGTCCACAATACATAGGGTTGCCGTGCACTACTGCTGACCGCTGCCCTATACTGCAGCAGTCCTTCAGCGGTATAGGGACTGACGCACAGTCTGCTAAACACTAACACACAACCTGCTTGGTCCACAAAAGTTTTTATAAGGACTGGTAACTTGGTATAGGGTGCTACGGTACATAGGCCTGAGTGCAGTACAGTCTGCTGTTCTGTAAGGACCGCTATCGGTCCACAATACATAGGGTTGACGTGCACTACTGCTGACCGCTGCCCTATACTGCAGCAGTCCTTCAGCGGTATAGGGACTAAGAGTTTTGTCACAGGGTGATTTAAAAAATGACAGGCAGAGGAAGAGGCAGGCCCTTCCGCAGGGGTGGTAGGGGTAGGGCAGGAGCAACAGCCTTGAGCCAAAGTGGGAAGTTGCAGAAGGTGCGTTCAATTACTTTAAAGGACGCACCAGACTTGGTTGAGTGGCTCACTCAGCCTTATTCTTCTGCACCCTCCTCATCCTCTCGATCTGCACCCTCTTCTTCACTCTCTGCTATGTGCACCCCCAAAGACACTACCACCAACAACACCACCACCACCACATACCTTCCGCTTGAGTGCAAATGGGGGCCTTCATGCTCCAGTGTTTTAATAGGGACCCCCGTATAAAAAGCATGAGGGTCAAGGACCAGTACTGGGTGGCAACGTACTTAGATCCCCGGTACAAACACAAAATGGCGGAAATGTTACCGCCGTCGCAGAGGGCTGTCAGAATGCAGCACTTCCAGGCCTTGCTTCGAGAAATGCTGCATTCTGCTTTTGCGTGCGCTGGCAGAGGAGCAATTCCCACTCCCAGAGAAGGATTTGCGGGTACCAATCCAACAGCGCCTGCAAGAAGAGGCCGGTTTGAAGATGTGTTGGTGACTTCGGATATGAGGTCATTCTTTCAGCCGACCCATCGACAGGTGTCATCCGGATCCAGCATCAGGGAACGCCTAGACCGTCAGGTGTCCGACTACATTGGGTTAACGGCCGATGTGGACGCTCTGAGGAGTGATGAACCCCTAGACTACTGGGTGGGCAGGCTTGACCTCTGGCCAGAGCTTGCCCAATTTGCAATCGAACTGTTGGCTTGCCCCTCATCCAGTGTCCTGTCCGAAAGGACGTTCAGCGCAGCAGGGGGGATTGTGACCGATAAGCGTACTCGCCTAGCTCACGACAGTGTTAACTACCTCACATTTCTAAAAATGAATGAGGCATGGATCTCGGAGGAATTCAACACATGTGATCAGTAGACCATGTATATGTCTATAAACAATTTTTGGAATCAAGCACACAGACCTTCTTAATTCATTTGGCTCACTTCCCTGACCCAAAAAAGCACACCGTACTATATGCCCCTACCCTCCTCTTTGAAGAGGTTGAGCGGTGTCATATTTCTACTGGGGCTGCTTATTATGAGGGGTTCCCACCATCCCTGTGCTGTGCTGACTTCCTCCTGGGTGTTCTTATTATGAGGGGCTCCCACCATCCCTGTGCTGTGCTGACTTCCTCCTGGGGGTTCTTATTATGAGGGGATCACACCATCCCTGTGCTGTGCTGACTTCCTCCTGGGGCTGCTTACGGTGCTGCTGTCAGCGCTGTATGTCACGGAGCTGCTGTCAGCGCTGTATGTCACGGAGCTGCTGTCAGCGCTGTATGTCACGGAGCTGCTGTCAGCGCTGTATGTCACGGAGCTGCTGTCAGCGCTGTATGTCACGGAGCTGCTGTCAGCGCTGTATGTCACGGTGCTGATGTCAGTGCTCTGTATTACGGTGCTGCTGTCAGTGCTCTGTATCTCCTGCACCCTCTTGTTTGCCTACCCTGGTCCCTGACCTTCCCTCTCCTCCATTGCCTTCATTAGCTCCATAGTCCTGAATTGTCAGAACAATTTCCCAAATAAAAAAAAAATGCTTGTAGTTATCGATCCCAAATTCACCTCATACATGTATTATGCTATTGTCCAGGTGGTGGGACTACGTGCTACCCCCTAATAATTACCCCGTGGCCGCAAATTCGACCTAAAGGTTTGCGAAATTCGCCTTCCATTGAAGTCAATGGAGCCCGCGGCGAACGGTCGTTTTCGCGAACGTTTGTGTCCGTTCGCGTTTCGCGTTCGCGAAACGTCCCGTCGGAAGTTCGTCCATCACTAGTCATAGACAGCCATGCCATGGATCAGTGGTCTCCAAACTGCAAGCCATGGGCTGGATGTGGCCCTTTTCTTGCCTTTATCTGGTCCTGGGGACACTATTCCTCCCACTGACATCAACAATAGGGCACTATTCCTCCCACTACCACCAACGATTGGGCATGCTTCCTCTTACTGACACCAACCCTGGGGTATTATTCCTCCCACTGACACCAGGATGGGGCACAATTCCTTTCACTGACACTAACAATGGGGTACTATTCCCCCTACTGAAACCAATAATGGGGCTTATCTTCTTCCTCTGACGTCAATGATGGGGCGCTATTCCCATACCTCCCAACCTTTTGAGATGAGAACGAGGGACACGAGTTAAACCCACAGGCCCTTTTTTTTTTTACCACTACTATTCCTTTTAAAATATACAAACGCAGCCATTTAGAATTTCTAATGAAAGGTTTAGTACTGGGAACCTGTTTTGAAACGATATAGATCAGACCAAAATGAGGGACAAATGAGAAGAAAAGAGGGACAGAGGGACCAAATCAGGGACAGTCCCTCCAAATCAAAGACAGTTGGGAGCGATGCACTATTCCTCCCACTGACACAGATGGGGCACTATTCATCCCACTGATACCAACATTAGACACTGACACCAATGATGGGACACTATTCCCCCCACTGACATCAATAATGGGGCACTATTTCTCCCATTGACACCAATGATGGGGAACTATTTCTGCCACTGACACCAATTATGGGGCACTATTCCTCCCACTGACATCAATGATGGGGCACTATTTCTCCCATTGACACCAATGATGGAGCACTATTCCCCCCACTGACACCAATGATGGCACACTATTCCGCCCACTGACACCAATGATGGAGCACTATTCCCCCACTGACACCAATGATGGCACACTATTCCGCCCACTGACACCAATGATGGGGCACTATTCCTCCCATTGACACCAATGATGGAGCACTATTCCCCCCACTGACACCAATGATGGGGCACTATTTCTTTCATTGACACCAATGATGGGGCACTATTCCTCCCACTGACACCAATGATGGGGCACTATTCCTCCCACTGACACCAATGAGGGGGCACTATTCCTCTCACTGTCACCAATGATGGGGCACTATTCCTCCCACTGACACCAATGATGGGACACTATTCCTCTCACTGTCACCAATGATGGGGCACTATTCCCCTCCACTGTCACCAATGATGGGGCACTATTCCTCTCACTGTGACCAATGATGGGGCACTATTCCTCCCACTGACACCAATGATGGGGCACTATTCCTCCCACTGATACAATGATGGGGCACTATTCCTCCCACTGACACCAATGATGGGGCACTATTCCTCTCACTGTGATCAATGATGGGGCACTATTCCCCCCACCGATACCAATGATGGGGCACTATTCATCCCAATGATACCAATGATGGGGCACTATTCCTCCCACTGATACAATCATGGGACACTGTTCCTCCCACTGACACCAATGATGGGGCACTATTCCTCCCACTGACACCAATGATGGGGCACTATTCCTCCCACTGATACAATCATGGGGCACTATTCCTCCCACTGATACAATGATGGGGCACTATTCCTCCCACTGACACCAATGATGGGGCACTATTCCTCCCACTGATACAATCATGGGGCACTGTTCCTCCCACTGACACCAATGATAGGGCACTGTTCCTCCCACTGACACCAATGATGGGGCACTATTCCTCCCACTGACACCAATGATGGGGCACTATTCCTCCCACTGATACAATCATGGGGCACTATTCCTCCCACTGATACAATGATGGGGCACTATTCCTCCCACTGACACCAATGATGGGGCACTATTCCTCCCACTGATAAAATCATGGGGCACTGTTCCTCCCACTGACACCAATGATAGGGCACTGTTCCTCCCACTGACACCAATGATGGGGCACTATTCCTCCCACTGATACAATCATGGGGCACTATTCCTCCCACTGATACAATGATGGGTGCCGCTCTGCTCATTACCGGACTGGCAGAACTAAATTTGCCTATGTGGGAGGGGGCTACATACATCTATTGGAGATTTTAGCGATTCAGTTTTCTGTAAGGGAAAATAAAGCGGTATTGGCCACCTCCGGTCAAAATAGATTTTGCAGACTCTGTAAGGTGTACGGTCGGATCGCAATCAGAGCCGCAGAGACAAATATATCCATTTGCACAACATTATGTACAGTGGGTGATAATTATCCTTTTCTGGAATATTAACCAGAAGGAAGTCTTGAGTTTCTTGCCATCTATTACCCCCCTCACCCCTCCCCTCCCCCCCCCCCCAATCCTTGCTCGGGGAAAAAAAAGAGTGGCTGGATATTTGCATGAAATAAATTTGCATGAAATCAGCTTGTCAACACGCGAGATTCTTCTTCTGCCATCTTTCTCAAAGTCCCTGGCATTCGTTCTTGCGGGTTTGGAAAGGGGAAAATAAATAAATAAATAAATCTGGATCTTGCAGCTAATCTGCTCTCCCCCTGCCAGGCAGCACCAAGCGGGGCGCGGGCCAGAACGGAATGCTAATGAGCGAAGAAAATCATTCGCATCTCCGATCGGCACCTGGGTGATGCCATTTGCATCGAATTAATAAAACCATTTTTGAGTGATTTGGCAACTTCTCAAATTTCCTGCATCAGAGTGAAAGGCCGCGGGTGATCGCGACTTTTTTTTTTTTCTCGCCGAGCGCGCTTGATGGCTTTGTCTGCGGAATATTTAGGAGGTGGATAATGATCTGCTTAAGTAAGTTGCTAGGAGCCTTTGGAAGGGCGTTGTAAACAGCGAGCAGAATGGCAACTCCGGTTAATTACACAATTCATACCCAGATATACTGTATATATATATATACATATATATATTTGTTGGAAAAACGAATGCTAATAATCTACTAACTTCTGCTGCAGGATATGGGTGACCAGCAGAGGGCGACAGCATGCAGTTCTGCAGGCTCTGGGAGGATGCCCCGCCTCCTGTAGCAGGGGATGCTTTTATTTTGGCTTCAAGCTCTGTGCAGGAAAGCAGTAAACGACTTGCATTAGCCGGAGGCGGGGTATCTAAACGTATTATTGCCTAGAAGTGAATATAATTTGCAGGCAGGCGCCTACAAGAGGGTTCTGAAGAGTTCATGCGTTTTCCCTTTCTGTCGCCATGTTCTTGATTTAATTAGGTCAGCCGGGTGTAAATGGTTATGTCTTGATGTTGCGCGGCGTCTTCGGGTTGACCTGCTGAGCTGGAATTAACAGAGCCGAAGGGGCTAATGTTTTTGCTGCAATTTTTAGCAAGGTTACCGCCCCCCTGCAGGTCATACCATATAAATAGGATCACTAAATGCCCTATAGCACATGTGTCAAATTCAAGCCCCGGGGGCTGAAACCCGGCTCGCCAGGCCATTTCATGTGGCCATCGCACCCCTCCTGCAGCTGCAGCACCCGCCCCCCCCCTCGTCTCAGTCCCCACCTAGTTTCCGCAGTTGACAGCAGCAAGGAGAACAGAACTCCTCCACCAGATCCTGTGCTTCTCTGTGCGCCATGGAGAGACTCATCTCTACCCCCCCCCCCCGGTCTCAGTAGGTGGCAGCAGAGAGAATCTCCTCCTACAGATCCTGTGCATCTCCATGCAGCTACGGCACCCCCTTGTCTCCGCCTCCCCTGGGCTCAACAGTCAGCAGACTCTGGCAGCTGACTCCAGCCCTCCTCTGGTCCTCCTACAGACCCTGCACTTCCTGGTTCCCAGCTCCACCCCCAGCTTCTTCCTGGCAGCAGCACAAGGTAAGGGGAGGGGGGGTGCACTGTGATGTAATACCCCGTACACAAGATCGGAATTTCCGTCTGAAAAACCTTGGATGGTTTTTCCGAGGGAATTACGCTCAAGCTTGGCTTGCATACACACGGGTCACACAAAAGTTCTCCAAACTTTCGACCGTCAAGAACGCGGTGATGTACAACACTACGATGAGCCGCGAAGAGTCAAATTGTTTCCGAGCATGCTTAGGAATTTTGCGCGTCGGAATTGCTACAGACGATCGCAATTTCCGATAGGAACTTTTTCCGGCGGAAAAATAGAGAACACGCCCTTCAATCTTTTTTGGTGGGCGGAAAGTCCGCCAGCAAAAGTCCGATGGAGTATACAGATGGTCGGAATTACTGACCAAAAGCTCACATCAGACTATTGCTGGCGGAATTTCCAATCGTGTGTAGGGGGCATTAGGGCGGGTGGGGGACTCTTGACTTCTGATGGTGGGGGTGGTTCTTGACATCTGATGTAAGCAGGGCCGTCTTTAACATTGATTGGACCCCGGGCAAAACTTTTCTTTTCTTTTCCCCCCCCCCACATGCGGTTTTGCTCTCCACCTGCTTTGAAACATACAATAAATAGCAGCTAGACTCAAAATCAGTTTACTGAATCAGATCAGGCAGATATTGCGATTGGTTGCCAGAGGTTACAATGTATCATTACCGCTCACTGACTGGTTGCTAGAGGTTACAGCACACATTACAGTCCACTGGTTAGTTGCTAGAGGTTACAGCATACTTGCTAGAGATGACTGTGGATATGACCTCAGGGGAGCATACATATCAATGCCGCCGGCCGGTGTCTTGTCATATAATGTCCTCCATCCTATAGTGTCCGCTGCGTACTGCGCATGCGCAGTACACAGCAACACAGATTCCGAAAATTGCAGAGGATGAACGGCGCCTGCCGAGCGCAGCGAGGCCGAGCCGAAGCGTGCCGAGCGAAGCTCGCCCGCGAGGGGCCCTCTAATATTCACAACCCTATGTTCGCTTGGATGGTGGGGCTACCACCTCCACTCACGGCGCAGGCGTCGTTCAGCTTCGGAGATTTTCCGAAGCTTCGTCTGCTCCGTACTGCGCATGCGCAGTACGGGTTGGACACTATTTGATGGCCGGACACTATACGGCAGAACACCAGCGCTACTTACATGAATGCCGGTTATTTACATGTAAACACAGGGTCTGCAGGTGAGTCATCTGTATACAATAGGGCAGACCTGGGCAGCATTAGTAGCAGCACTTCACACTGAGATATTGGACAACACAGGACTAAAAATCTCAAGGGGCAAGGGAAGTTAAACCAGGATAGTTGGTAAGTATAAAGAAGCTGCTTTGGGCCCCGCAACAATGACAGGGCCCAGGGCAGCTGCCCCTTTTGCCCTGCCTTAAAAACGGCCCTGGATGTAAGGTGGAGTAAGACGCTCTGGACGTCTAGCCTTGCAGATACAATTGGCCCTTTGAAGGCAACCATAATGCCGAGGACGGCTCGCAATGAAACGGAGTTCAATACCGCGGCCCTTGAGAGTTCCTGGGGAACTACCGTCAAAGTGTAGCTGCTAATATGTTGGAGTGGATCACCCTGTTGGGGGGCGGTGGCTTATGGGAGCCCAGTTGGGGTTCCAAGGGGGGGTCTGGAGCCTGTAGATCCTCGTGGACTTACAAATGCAAATCATGGGCTTTATTGCCTTTATGGGTTATTGCCAAATCATGGACCCTGAGGGACTGCAGCAAGATCTTTGGAATCAGAGTTTTTTGGCCATTTGTAGAACATTACGGGTGGCTTTTTTTCGAATTAAATGGAAAGGTAACTTCCTGGAATGCTAGTTCTTTGGTTTTCATGCTGCTTTTTAATAGCTTCAATACTTTGTGTGTTTGATCTGCAACAAGCATCCACATCGTAAATTCTGACTTCGCTGGCTGCATGCTTATTAGAGGTCTGTGTATCGAGGCCAGAGAAGGCCATGCAATTAACATTCTCAAAAAGGGTTCAGCGGTGGCGTGCCACATATATTTAATGAAAGGTGGCCTTTAGGCCACTTTGTTTTCTTTTTTTTTCTTTTTTTTCCTTCCATGCTTTCAGCCGGGCCATAAACCCTCATCCGTCAGCGATGGGCGTGATCAATTAAATATGCGCCTCACCTCCCCGAAGCCCATTAGAGATGGATGGCTTAAGTTCCTTCGTCTGACACCCGCAAAGTAATGGAGGGGGGACGTCATTTCAATTCGTTTGCTTTCACTCTGAATGAAAAAAAACCCTTTCGAAATGTGTCAGGAATTGGGCTTGATGGATGCGATTTGTGGTTCCCTTTGCTAAAAAAAAGATTTATTTTAACCGATCCACCAATGAAGCTGTGATCGATTAACTTTGAAAAGTTCTGCCATTGATTAGGCTGGAGGAATTAATTGTACAAAGTGGTAGACGAGGTGGACTTAGCACAGTTGCTGGCACTCTAAATAATAAATCGCTTAGCTTAGTTAGTCCATGGTCACATTTAAAATAGAAAAGTTATGGTAGAACTCAAAGCAAGTTCCGTAAAAGAGAAGAATGTTTTTTCTTTTTTTTTCTCTTTGCAAAATCATACTTACCTAGGTGGATTGCTGCGCCTGTCTCCCGCTGCCTCTAGCATTGAGAACCGAGCGATCAAACACCACTGATCGTTTGGTTCCCAGGGCTCCCCGAGCAGAGAGCTGGTGCCTGTCAGTCACCGCTGTCTGCTCTGCCCCCCCCCCCCCGCCCTGCACTCACTGGAGTATATATATGGATATATATATATATATATAATGGGGGCTCGTCCGGGATAAACTTAAACTTAAAGCTGCCATGATCTAGTACTTGAAATAGATGATTATTTCAATGTCATATATATATATATATATATATATATATATATATATATTTATTGGGGGCTCGTCCGGGATAAACTTTGGCCCTTGCATGGCAGTTGTCACCAGAATTGGCACTACTGGCCAGCTGCCATGATCTAGTTACCGAAATAGATGATTATTTCAATGTCATATATATATATATATATATATATATATATATATATATATATATTTATTGGGGGCTCGTCCGGGATAAACATTGGCCCTTGCATGGCGGTTGCCACCAGAATTGGCACTACTGGCCAGCTGCCATGATCTAGTTACAGAAATAGATGATTATTTCAATGTCATATACCTATATATATTTATTTATATATATTGGGGGCTCGTCCGGGATAAACTTAGGCCCTTGCATGGCAGTTGCCACCAGAATTGGCACTACTGGCCAGCTGCCATGATCTAGTTACAGACATAGATGATAATTGCAATGTCTTTTATATATTTATTTATTTATTTATTTATTTTTTTTGTTAGGAAGCCCAGCTTTTATTAGGGTCCAGGGGCGAGGTCCGAAACAGTAACTGCTTTCGAGAGAAAAAAAAAAACACCCCCAGAGCCTCTAGTAAACTAAGAATCCAGGAAAGTTTTTTTTAAATTACAAGTACCCACCTATCCTCTCATCTGTAATAGCGTGAAATTGCACTTTATATTTGCAGTTAGTGCAAAATTTCTGACATTTTTTTTTTTAAATGAGGACAGACCCAGAATCGTGAAGTCTGATGTCTTTTTCTATCATGACTGTAAGTGTAGAGCAGAGCAAGTAAACTTTTTCTGCAGCAAAGATAAGATTAATATTAAATTAAACAGTTTGAAAACTAAGCAAACCATTTTTTTTTTTTTTTTTACCCTGAATATATGCATGCAAATTCTCCCAATTAGAAGAGAGTCATACAAGTCATAAATTATGAGTGCCGAGATTCCAAAGCTGCGCAATTCTCTGCAGATCACACAGATCTGCATTGAAATAATCAGGCAAATGTCGAAGTGCTGAATAAGCAATTCTCATTATCATATCACCCTTAAAAAAAAAAAATTCATTCATTTTACTAAATTGCTCTCTGTCACTAACAATGGTGACAGGCACCAGAGGTTGGCCTCCTAACCTGGATTTTTTTTTATTTTATTTATTTTTTATAAATGCATATTTTTGAGACTTGTCTGGCTGTGTGTTTGTTCCAGGTCAATGCCTCACAAGGTTGTACAGCCAGGTTCAGGTCACAAATCTTAGAATCTTTGGTTTCCTTTCTTCTTCTTTTTTTTTTTTGATTATAAAGCGTTAAACCAGTGATTTTTTGAGAATTCTGTTTTTGAGATGCTCTGAGTTTCTGGGTTTGACCATTGTGAGGGATTCCCGCTCTTCCTGCTGGAGGTCTTATTTATTTTATATGATGGGAGAATCTAACAGGAGGAGCAGGGAACACATTTAGGTGGTGCCGTGGTAAGGTCACCCTTGGGTGGCATTTTTCGGGGAGGGGGTCGGTCGGCTCTCTTGTGATAGCAATCGGAGTGGCTAGCTAGCTGCTCGATTGCCATTACAAGCCGTGGGAGGGGGGCCTCTTTCCCCCCTCGTGCTGCCTTCCGTGGCTCTCTTATGGCGCGTACACAGGATCGGAGTACACACGATCGTCTGTAGCAATTCTGAGGCGCAAAATTCCTACGCATGCTCGGAAAAAATTTGACGCATGCTTGGGAAGCATTGAACTTCATTTTCTCGGCTCGTCGTAGTGTTGTATGTCACCGCGTTCTTGACAGACGGAAGTTCAGAGAACTTTTCTATGACCGGGTGTATGCAAGCCAAGCTTGAGCGGAATTCCTTTGGAAAAAACATCCAAGATTAAGTGTCCCCATCAGAGTCCCTCTGTACATTAAGTGTCCCCATCAGTGTCCCCCTCTACATTAGGTGTCCCCATCCGTGTCCCCCTGTACATTAAGTGTCCCCAGTAGAATCCTCCTGTACATTAAGTGTCCCCATCAGAGTCCCCCTGTATATTAAGTGTCCCCATCAGAGTCCCCCTGTACATTAAGTGTCCCCATCAGAGTCCCCCTGTACATTAAGTGTCCCCAGTAGAGTCCTCCTGTACATTAAGTGTCCCCCTGTACATTAAGTGTCCCCATCAGTGTCCCCCTGTACATTAAGTGTCCCCATCAGAGTCCCCCTGTACATTAGGTGTCCCCATCAGAGTCCCCTTGTACATTAAGTGTCCCCAGTAGAGTCCTCCTGTACATTAAGTGTCCCCCTGTACATTAAGTGTCCCCATCAGTGTGCCCCTGTACATTAAGTGTCCCCATCAGAATCCCCCTGTACATTAAGTGTCCCCATCAGAATCCCCTTGTACATTAGGTTCCCAATCAGAGTCCCCCACATACCTCAGGTTCCCCATCAGAGCCCCCCCCCCTTACATCAGGGTCCCCATCAGGGTTCCCCCTTACAGAAGAGGAGATCATAGGAAGCCTCTGCTGACCCTAATCCTCAATACGTGCACTTTGAGGATACGCCACTAACTCTAGCTGGGGGCAAGATAAATGCTTGTAGGGGGCTTGGAGCTGGCCCCCGGTCTGTAGTTTGGGGACCCCTGCTCTAGACTGTCTTCATGTTAGTGAAAATAGTGGACCATGGCCGTGCAGTGTGTGTTTGTGGAGTGCATGTGACAGAATGACAAACGGAGAAGCACACTTCAAAAAGAAAGAGGACAGTTGTCACCCTATAACAAGAGGACTTTCATGGCAGGACACTTGAGAGGGGATATGATTTCATTGTGCAAACGCCGTACTGGTGACCCCATAATAGGGATGAAACTTTTCCGCGAAAGGGAAATGAAAAAGACGTTCATTCACTAAAATTAGAAGAAAAGAGGTTGAACCTTAAACTGCGTAGAGAGTTCTTTACTGTAAGAGCGGCAAGGATGTGGAATTCGCTATTAGATAAGTACCTGAACGACCGCAACATACATGATATACAATGTAATACTGACATATAATCACACAACATACATGATATACAATGTAATACTGACATATAATCACACAACATACATGATATACAATGTAATACTGACATATAATCACACAACATACATGATATACAATGTAATACTGACATATAATCACACAACATACATGATATACAATGTAATACTGACATATAATAACACAACATACATAATATACAATGTAATACTGACATATAATCACACAACATACAGGGATATACAATGTAACACTGACATATAATCACACACGTAGGTTGGACTTGATGGACTTGTGTCTTTTTTCAACCTCAAAACTATGTAAGACCACCAGGATTTTTTTCATAAAAGCTACAGGGTCTTAAAAAAAAGATTTCAAACATCTTATAAAGTTACAGTAACACGTTGAAGTTGACATGTGTGATTGGGTTGGGGTTTGATGCAGGGCCGTTCCTTGGGACAATGCCTCATTGGGCATCTTCTTGATGACCTACACTTGATGTCTTGGAATCCTCCTTTGATCCTCTCATTCCCCCCGTTGTATTGGTGTTTCCTTTAAAAGCATAAATTAGAATAAAATAAAAGCATAAATTAGAAGGTGTGCAAATAAAAGAAGAGTGGCTACATAAGTTCTGCATGACTGGGTTTGGATACTTAACTAATGTTGGCTCTTTCATTTTCCAAATCCACTTACTGTTCAGCTCAGCTAACAAGTATTTGATTTAACGGGGGCCATTAAGACAAATTATTCTTTGTAAACAGCGGTAAACCGGTAGATTACTACAATTTACGACTCCTTTTTAAAAACCCATATTATGTACCTGGCAAAGGGGGGGGGGGGGGGGGGGGTGCACCGTTTTTTGTGAGAGCTCAAGAACGTACGCATTTAAGAGTTCTCAATTTTAATGCGCAAAAATTCCAATGATCCCAGACAGGAAACAGAGCTTGATTGCTGTTTCTCTGTACTTTTCTGTACTGGCCGATTGTAGTGATAGTAATATGTCTGCCAATGAAGCGATGGAGGTTCTCACCGGCGTACGATGAGGCTGTGGTTGCAGGTCTGTGGGCTGCTTCCAATCTCAGAAGGAATGAAGGGGCTGAACCACGTTGTTACCGATGCAATGTTTTCGTTTTTTTGGTTTTAATGAATGCAGATGTTAACATCTGCCCTTTTCTTCTAGAAAATTGATTAAAACCCCCAAAACAATGCTATACCCCTTACATCTGGGTCCCCGATGATGACCCCCTTACGTCAGGGTCATCACCGGAGTCCCCCCTTACATTTGGGTCCCCATCAGGGTCCCCCTTACATCAAAGTCACACTTATAGCAGGGCCCACATCAGAGCCTTAATTGCCTCAGGGTCCCCATCAGAATTCCCCCTTACATCAAAGTCACCCTTATAACAGGGTCCCCATCAGAGCCTCAATTACATCAAGGTCTCATCAGAGCCCTTCACTTCTATCAAGGTCACCCTTATAGCAGGGTCCCCATCAGAGTTCCCCCTTACCTTGGGGTCCCCATTAGAGCCCCTTCTTACATCAGGGTGCACATTTGAGTCAGCCCTTACATCAGGGTTCCCATCAGAGTCCTCCTTACATCAGGGTCCCCATCAGAGATCACCGTTATAACAATGAACAAGTTGGAGAATGAACAGGTCGGAGAAAGCGCTTAGCATGTGCTTCAAGTCCCCATCAGAGACCCTCCATACATCAAAATCACCCTTATAGAGTCCACATCAGAGCCTGAATTATATCCGGGTCCTCGTCAGAGTTTCCCCTTACATCAGGGTTCCCATTAGAGCCCCTTTTTACATCAGGGTCCCTATCAGAGATCACCTTTATATCAGGGTCTTTAGCATTGGGCTAAACATGGGCCCCCATTTACAAAAGGGTTCACATCAGAGACCCCCACTTACATCAGAAGTGGAAACCGTAAGCTCAATCCTCAATCAATGCACAGGGTTGGGGTTAGGGTTGAGGTTAGGGTTATGGTTGGGGTTAGGGCTGAGGTTAGCGTTTAGGGTTAGGGTTTGGGTTATGGTTTAGGGTTAGGGGTTTAGGGTTGGGGTTAGAGTTTAGGGTTAGGGGTTTAGGGTTGGGGTTTAGGGTTAGGGGTTTTGGGTTAGAGTTGGGGTTAGGGTTGGGGTTTGGGTTTAGGGTTTAGAGTTGGGGTTAGGGTTGGGGTTATGGTTTAGGGTTAGGGTTGGGGTTTAGGTTAGAGTTTAGGGTTTAGGGTTGGGGTTTAGGGTTTGGGGTTTAGGGTTGGGGTTTAGGGTTAGGGGTTTAGGGTTAGAGTTGGGGTTAGGGTTGGGGTTTGGGTTAGGGTTTAGAGTTGGGGTTAGGGTTGGGGTTAGGGGTTTAGCATTAGGGTTGGGGTTTGGGTTAGAGGTTTAGGGTTAGGGGTTTAGGTTTGGGGTTAGGGCTGGGGTTAGGGTTAGGGGTTTAGGGTTAGGGTGGGGGTTTGGGTTAGAGGTTTAGGGTTAGGGTTGGGGTTAGGGTTGGGGTTGGGGTTAGAGGTTTAGGGTTAGGGTTAGGGTTAGGGTTTCCCCTGAAGAACAAGTTTAGGACTCAGCGATTGGAATAGGGACCTCCTCCAAATGTCAAAGGTCAGCAAGCATGTCCCTAAAGGTCAAAGGTCAAGAGGCGTGGCTGACCTCCTCCCGCCAAAGTGTTCCGCCTATCCCAACTAAGTCGGGGAATGAACAAGTCGGTGAAAGCGATAAGCTTGGGGATACACCACTGATTCTAGCTGGGTGATGTGGCCCATGGAGAACTCGGTTTGGTCTGCAGTGGCCTTGGTGTTGCACATACGATCAGTCATGACACCAGCCATTTGATTGCTTGACAGTTCCGTTGAGAGCACGAGCAAATGTGACAGCTAGCACTCACGGCATGCTTTGAATGTAACTGCTTTTGGAAAGCCATTAAATCGATGGGCTTAATCCCGCTTTATGATTTAGATTTGAAACTTTATATATACTATGGACTGGATTAAAAAAATAGCAACTAAAAAATAAAAATAAAAAACAACAATCCTGTAGATTCCCTCTCAGGCAGATTCTACACTGTACAAATTATTTCACCCTGAGCGGTCCAGGCAGTTACCATGGAGACAGCGTAGGCCTCTTTCTCCATCAACAAAGCCCCAATTCATCACATTAACGCCGGCCTGTCACATTTTGTCGATCGGTTTGTTTTACAGGGCAAGACTTTGATGCTTTTAACATCACCTCTATCTTCCAGAATAAAACAGCGCTCGACCGCCGGGATTTGTCTACATTATTGTATTTATGCCGCGCTGTACTGCAATGAATGGCACACAATGCCGGCGTCCTGGCTTTGTTTGTAATTCCCGGAGAAGTGAAGCACCCGAGGACGTTCCTCGCTCCCGGCTTCCATTTTTCTTAATCATGGTATCATGACATATCTGTGTATGGATGGTGGGCACTCAGCTAGAGAAATTGAAAGTGCTGAAACGCGTTGTGCTAGAACGGCCTGTATTTACAGGAGCGGGGCCTATTGACTTTTAGATGTTTTACATTTACTCTCGTTTTAGCCGTCAGGATTTCCAAGGTCTGTTCTCAGCCTCTTCCTGGCCGTCTACAGATCATCGTCCTGACAGGAGGCTGCAAATTAGCCAATTTATTTCCATATCCAAAGCAATTGCCATCAGGTATAAAGAGCAGACCCACTTTCTTCTTCCCTCTCCCCTTGTTTTGGACCTTCCTATTTTTCTTCCTCACCAACACGCTCCCCTTTTCTTCCTTCTCTCATTCCTTCCTTCCTCAGTGCTTCCTACCTCCCTCTCTCATCTCTTCCTCCCTTCCTTTCTTCCTCTGTCATTCTTTCCCTTCTTCATCCTTCTTTACTTCTTCGCTCCTTCCTAACTTTCTTTTCATGTTCATTCCTTATATTATCCTTCCTCCTTTCTTTCTTCTCTTCTTCTTTCTTCTCTTTCTTCCTTACTGACTCTCTCCCCTTTTCATCCTTTCTTCCCACCTTCACTCCTTTCCTTGCTTCTCCATTCATTTCTACCTTCTCTCTTCTTTCTTCCTTTCTTCATCCTTCCATCTGTACTTGTTTCCTTGTTTCTAACTTTTTTTCCATCTGTATAACTGTTATCCTTAATTTCTTCCTTACTGGCTTTCTCCTCTTCCTTCTCTTCTTCTCATCTTTCATTCTTCCTCCTTTCTCACTGACTTTCTCCCTTCTTTTCACCCTGTTTCCATCTTTCATTCCTTTCTTCACTCTTCGTTCATTCTCTTCTTCTCACCTTTTTTTCCACCCTTTTTACTTACCTTTTTTCTTGTCTCCTTCTTTTTCATTCTTCCTCGCTGACTCTTACCTCCCACTCTCATGTCTTCCATCTTTCCTTAATTCTGTCCTTACTTCCTTCTTCCCTCACGTTTTGCTTTCTTTGTCCTTCCTCACTTCTATTCTCCTACCTAACATTCTTTCCATCTTCCTTCATTCTGCTGTCATCACTTCCTTCATTTCTTTCTTCTTTGCTCCCTTTGTTCCCACCTTCACGCCTCCCTCTTTATGTCCTTCCTCGTTCCCTCTTTTCTTCATCTTTCCTTCCATCCATGCTCAGATCTTTTATCTTTCCTAACTTTCTTTCCATCTTTCTTTCCAACCTTCCATCTACTGTCCTCCTTTCCTTCCTTTCTTCCATCCTTCCTTGCTGCCTTTCTCCTCTCCTCTCCTCTTCCTTTAATTCTCTTCTTCTCAATTCTCTTTCAACCTCTTTCTCACTCAAGTCTCTTCATCCTATTCCTTCATTTCCTTCTTTTCACCTTCTTTCTGTCTTTCATTCCTTTATTCTTCCTGTCTTTGCTGGCTTTCTCCTTCCCTCTCCCTTCTTTCGCTTCTTCTCGCCTTTCTTTCTTCTTCCAAACTTTTTACTTACCTTGCTCCTTGTCTTCTTCTTTTTTCATTCTTCCTCGATGACTCTCTTCCGTTTTATTCCTTCCCTTCTTCTCACATTCCTTTCTTCCTCGGTCCTTCTTACCTCCTACTCTCCTTCCTTCCTTACTTCCTTCCTTCCTCCCCTTCTTTCCTTTCCATCCTTTCTTACTTCTTTTCTCCTACCTAACTTTCTTTCCATCTTCCTTCCCATCCTTTCGTTTGCTATCCTCCCTTCCTTTTTTTTCTTCCATCCTTCCTTGCTGCCCTTCTCCTCTCCTCTGCTTTGCTGCCCTTCTCCTCTCCTCTGCTTTGCTGCCTTTCTCCTTCCCTCTCCCTTACTTCTCTTCTTCTTGCCTTTCTTTCTACTTCCTCCCCTCTCTCCCCTTTTATTCCTTCCCTCCTTCTCGCATTCCTTTCTTCCTCAGTCCTTCTTACCTCCCACTCTCATTTATTTCTTCCTTCCTTTTCTCCATCCTGTCCATTTTTTGTCTCTTCCTTTCCTACCCTCCTTTCTTCTTCCTTCTTTCCATCCTTCCTTCCTTTCCTCCCCCTCCCTCTCTCTTCCCTGCCTTCCTTCCTCCCTCATTGTTTCCTTTCTATATCCTTCCTTACTTCTTTTCTCCTACCTAAAATTATTTCCCTCTACCTTCTTTCTACTGTTCTTTCTCCCCTGCTTCCTTCCTTCCTCCCTCATTGTTTCCTTTCTTCATCCTTCCTTACTTCTTTTCTCTTACCTAACATTCTTTCCATCTCACTTCTTTCCGCTGTCGTTCCTCCCTCCCTCCCCCTCCCTCTCTTCCTTCCTTCCTTCCTTCTTCATTCCTTCATTGTTTCCTTTCTATATCTTTCCTGCTTCTTTTCTCCTACCTAACATTCTTTCCATCTCACTTTTTCTGCTGTCCTCCCTCCCTCCTTCCTCCCTCCCCCTCCCGCTCTTCTTTCCTTCCTTCCTTCCTTCCTTCCTTCCTTCCTTCCTTCCTTCCTTCCTTCCTTCCTTCCTTCCTTCCTTCCTTCCTCCCTCCCCCTCCCGCTCTTCCTTCCTTCCTTCCTTCCTCCCTCCCTCCCCCTCCCGCTCTTCCTTCCTTCCTTCCTCATTCCCTCCTTCCTTCATCCTCCATTACCCTTTTCCTCCTTTCTAATTTTCCTTCCATCTTCCTTCTTTCTGCCATCCTTCCTCCATTTGTTTCTTCCGTCTCTATTGTATATAGTGAGTGGGATAAATTAAAGTTCAGGAAATATCTATGGCCATACAGCGGGGGCAGGGTGTGAGTTCAGGGTGGTAATTATGATTGGCAGAGATCACATAGATATGGATACTTTGCAGAACAAAAGTGAGCATTGGAAGCATCTCCAACCCCCGACATTTGTGCGCTGGATGGAAGTACGGAGGAGTCCATCTGAACAGCAGAGGAAAGTCTTTATTGCGGACAATTCCTGCACAGAACCGAGAGCAATTAGAATATGTTCCTCCACATCTCCAGAGCTGCGTGCAGCCTGGATACTAAGTAGTTGAAGATCTCGGTTGATTCTAAGCTTATATTTGGTTGTGACGGATCTTTCCCATTGCTGGGAGGAAGGCCTACGGCGATGACTGATGATCCAAGCACTGGGAGCCTAGGGGTAGGAATGGAAGGGCCTGGAGCAGGACGTGAGGTCATTTCAGGGTTCAGGAAAGGGCAGCCATAGAGAGGAAGATCTGATCAGGATGATGGACAAGTGGGCGGTGCCTGTACTGTCCAATGGTCACCTCTGAAATCTGGACCATTGCATAGACTAGTGACATTCAAGGCCCTTTGAGATGGATTTACTAAAGGCCACTAGATTGTGCACTCTGTAAGGGCATTTTGCTGCAGACAGGACAGGTGCAAGGATTTTTGACCCTCCTGAAACCTCATTTTGCCACTGCCCCCCTTGGGTCAGCCCCAACTCCATCTATACAGTGAAGGTGGCGGGAGTGAAGATTTTTTTATGGCACCCCTCCACCTATTTCTTGCACCTGCACCTCTGGACCCAGTCTTAAGACAAATAGTGGAGGCACCGGGTCGCTTCCTCATGCCAGCCGTGGTTTGTCTGCCCTGGACCCGCACCTGTGTCTCTGGACCCGGCCTTAAGACAAATAGTGGAGGCACCAGCTCACTTATAATAGCTAGCTGTGGTTTGCCTGCCCTGGGCCCGCACCTGTGTCTCTGGACCCAGCCTTAAGACAAATAGTGGAGGCACCAGCTCACTTCCTCACACTAGCTGTGGTTTGCCTGTCCTGGGCCCACACCTATGTCTCTGAACCCGGCCTTAAGACAAATAGTGGAGGCACCAGCTTGCTTCCTCATGCCAACCATGGTTTTCAGGCCCTGGGCCCGCACCTGTGTCTCTGGACCCGGCCTTAAGACAAATAGTTCAGGCACTGGCTCACTTCCTCACACCAGCCGTGGTTTGCAGGCCCCCCGGCCCGCACCTGTGTCTCTTGACCTGGCCTTAAGACAAATAGTGGAGGCACCGGCTCACTTCCTCACGCCATCTATACAGTGAAGGTGGCGGGGGTGAAGATTTTTTTATGGCACCCCTCCACCTATTTCTTGCACCTGCACCTCTGGACCCAGTCTTAAGACAAATAGTGGAGGCACCGAGTCGCTTCCTCATGCCAGCTGTGGTTTGCCTGCCCTGGGCCCGCACCTGTGTCTCTGGGCCCGGGCTTAAGACAAATAGTGGAGGCACCGGCTTGCTTCCTCATGCCTACCATGGTTTTCAGGCCCTGGGCCCACACCTGTGTCTCTGGACCCGGCCTTAAGACAAATAGTGGAGGCACCGGCTCACTTACTCACCCCAGCTGTGGTTTGCCTGTCCTGGACCCGCCCCTGTGTCTCTAGACCCGGCCTTCAGACAAATAGTGGCAGCACCAGCTCACTTCCTCACGCCAGCCGTGATTTGCATGCCCCCGGCCCTGCACCTGTGTCTCTGGACCCAGTCGGAAGACAAACAGGGCCGCCGTGCTTGCTTAGCATGCCAGCGGCACCCCCCAACTGATCTGCGCTCTAGGCTGGCACCTACCTTGCCTATATAGGTAGCACCAGCCCTGGCTGCAGAACTTAGTACATGAGGGGAAGCTTGGCTTTGCTAAGAATACACAATCACATGCAAGGAAAAAAAATAAAAATGAATTTTTGCTTGCATGTGATTGGATGATTAAAGTCAGCAGAGCTTCTCCCTCATGTCCCTCATTTAGTAAGCTTTGAAGCAACTGCTCTTGCAGATTTTAGTAAATCCCCTCCATTGCATTCAGGACTTTTTTTTTTTTTTTTCCGTGCCCTTTACCCAGCATTCGATCTTCAATATAAAAACTTCCTGAATGGTATTGGTAGCATGACATATTTCGGGACTCGGGAGATGTCGATATCTTCTGCGCGCATACTGATCTGCGAATCTATGACAACCGCCTGGTTACTCTCCATCTTCTGATCAGTCCGTTAACAAGAGCAGCCAACATTCCTCTCAGTCAAAGGCTGAAGAAATACATTCCATGCTTAATGGTGTTTCAGGACTATCAGTCTTGACCACGTTGAGCATCGACCAGTGCGTGTGATTGGTGACATGCTCGATGGAATTATGGCAGAAGTCTAATAATGGCAAAATAGCAAAAAATATATTCTGGAAAATGTTTCTTTCTGTCCATTAGAAAAAGTAAAACCAGCAACAAATTTAACATAAACTCTCAATGCCTATAAAAGCCATTAGTGGAAAATGATGTGGCGTCATTAAATAGAGTGTGTTTACTTGTATACGGTATATCCATAAACCTGCTGTAGAAGCCAAGTATATACTGTATATGAAAATGGGAACAATTATTTTTGCTTAAGGCATGTTTCATTTAATAATATATATATATATATATATATATATATATATATATATATATATATATATATATATATATATATATATATATACAGTATCTCACAACATTTGTGTAAATCTTTTCTTCTCTCTTTTCATGTGACAACACTGAAGAAATGAAACTTTGCTACAATGTAAAGTAGTGATTGTACAGCTTGTATATCGGTGTATATTTGCTGTCCCCTTAAAATAACTCAACACACAGCCAGGGGGCGGACTGACCATTGGGCCACTCGGGGGCCCCGTACCACTAGGGGGCCCCTTCAGGGTTGCCAGCCTCAGTAAAATCAGGGACAGTATGGAAAAATGTGTGTTTTTTATTACATCTGTCTCTGAAATGTCCCTTACCGACATCCTTTTGGTCTAAAAATCCTTAGATTATATCTGCCCCGCCTCTCCAGTACCTTCTCAGCCAATAGAAACATGTCTGTGTATACTGTGTGATTGTATACTGTGTGTGTGTGTTTGTGTATACTGTGTGGCCCCATAATCTTCTATTGCCTGAGGGCCCCATGAGTTGTCAGTCCGCCCCTGCACACAGCCATTAATGTCTAAACCGCTGGCAACAAAAGTCAGTACAACCCCTAAAGTGAAAATGTCCAAATTGGGCCCAATTAGCCATTTTCCCTCCCCCGGTGTCATGTGACTCGTTAGTGTTACAAGGTCTCAGGTGTGAATAGGGAGCAGATGTGTTACATTTGGAGTTATCACTCTCACTCTCTCATACTGGTCACTGGAAGTCCAACATGGCACCTCATGGCAAAGAACTCTCTGAGGGCACCCCAGATGTTTCGGAACTACACATCTCATGATGCTCAACTACACTGCAGAGTGCATGAGCATCATGGGAAATGTAGTTCCAAAACATCTGGGGTGCCAAGGTTCACCACCACTGGCCTAGGCTATAAGAAGATTGCCAAGACCTTGAAACTGAGCTGCAGCACGGTGGCCAAGACCATACAGCGGTATAACAGGACGGGTTCCACTCAGAACAGGCCTCGCCATGGTCCACCAAAGAAGTTGAGGTCACGTGCTCAGCGTCATATCCAGAGGTTGTCTTTGGAAAATAGACGTATGAGTAGGGATGAGCTTCGTGTTCGAGTCGAACGTACGTTCGACTCGAACATTGGCTGTTCGTGCGTTCGGCGAATTCCGAACGTTTTGGCCGTTCGCGTCAAAATTCGAGTGACGCGCGCGCGGACCACAATGCACTGCGTTGGCGCAGTGCATTGCTGTCCGATGATTGGCCAAGCATGCACTGTGACCCCGCATGCTTGGCCAATCGCAGCGCCGGCAGCGAGGAGAGCCATGATTGGCCACAGGCATCCTGCCTGTGGCCAATCATAGCTCAGACTGTGTAGTGCACGCCCCACACTATAAAAGGCCGCCTTTAAGGCGGCCTCCTGTAGTGTGTTACTTTGCATCTGAAGCAGTGGGTGTTCTGTGTACCTTCAACACAGTACACACCAATTGTTTTTGGCTGATTTCCTATCTTGCTGCTGTGTAGTGGTTGTTGTCTGTGCCCTGACCGCAGTATACACCACTATATTCACCTCACCTATATAGCTAGTGATCTAGCTTTAACCACTTAACAACTGCCCATTGCCGATTAACGGCTTCAGGGCGGTTGTTTAACTCAGAGAGGCCGTTAATTAACGGCCTCCCAGAATTCTGCTCTCGCGTGCCCCGAGGTGTGCGCACTCGAGAGCATCCGTGACCGCCGGGTCCATAGGACCCGGCGCATCACGGTAAACGGCCGCTCATAGCGGCCGTTTACCACGTGATTGCTCCGTCAAATGACGGAGTGATCACTTGGAAACAAACCGGCGTCATGTTATGACGCCTGTTCCTCCCTCCCCTTTCTGTACCGATCGGTACAGCGGAGGGGAAAGAGATCGGTGTCAGCAGCGATGTGGGCTGCATCTGCAGTGCCCACATCGCTGCTCACCGAATTTAACCCCTCAATTCCCTGCCAATACTCTGCAATACCAGTGCATACTCTGCAGTACCCTGCCATTACTCTGCAGTACCCCGCCATTACTCTGCAGTACCCCGCCATTACTCTGCAGTGCAGTACCCCGCCATTACTCTGCAGTGCAGTACCCTGCCATTACTTTGCAGTACCCCGCCATTACTCTGCAGTACCCCGCCATTACTCTGCAGTGCAGTACCCTGCCATTACTCCGCAGTGCAGTACCCCGCCATTACTCTGCAGTGCAGTACCCCGCCATTACTCTGCAGTGCAGTACCCCGCCATTACTCTGCAGTGCAGTACCCTGCCATTACTCTGCAGTGCAGTACCCTGCCATTACTCTGCAGTGCAGTACCCTGCCATTACTCTGCAGTGCAGTACCCTGCCATTACTCTTCAGTACCCCCCATTACTCTGCAGTAACCCCCATTACTCTGCAGTACCCCCCAATACTCTGCAGTACCCTGCCATTACTCTGCAGTACCCCGCCATTACTCTGCAGTACCCCGCCATTACTCTGCAGTGCAGTACCCTGCCATTACTCTGCAGTGCAGTACCCCGCCATTACTCTGCAGTGCAGTACCCCGCCATTACTCTGCAGTGCAGTACCCCGCCATTACTCTGCAGTGCAGTACCCTGCCATTACTCTGCAGTGCAGTACCCTGCCATTACTCTGCAGTGCAGTACCCTGCCATTACTCTGCAGTACCCTGCCATTACTCTTCAGTACCCCCCATTACTCTGCAGTAACCCCCATTACTCTGCAGTACCCCCCAATACTCTGCAGTACCCTGCCATTACTCTGCAGTACCCCGCCATTACTCTGCAGTAACCCCCATTACTCTGCAGTACCCCCCACTACTCTGCAGTACCCGTCATTACTCTGCAGTACCCCCAATACTCTGCAGTACCCTGCTATTACTCTGTAGTACCCCGCCAATACCCCGCCAATACTCTGTAATACCCTGCCATAAATTGCCATACCCAGCCATACTCAGAGATACCCAGCCATACTCGGTGATACCCTGAAGTACCCAGCCATAGACGCCCCCCACCCCTCACCGCCCTCTGGTGCTTCTACCAACTCGCCAGTACGATCAAAGCCAGAATCTTTTTTTTAATTTTTTATTTCAGGCTTCCCAGCCTAGAGGTGAGATGTGGGGTCATATTGACCCCCCAGATTTCACTGTAAAGAGGACCTGTCACCCCATATTCCTATTACAAGGGATGTTTACATTTCTTGTAATAGGAATAAAAGTGATCAAAAATATATTTTTGGGAAAAAAAATGTCAAACTAAAATAAAGTAAAATGAACAATAAAAAAATAAAATAAAAATTAAAGCGCCCATGTCCCCATGTGCTCGCATGTGCCACACATGTGAGGTATCGCCGAGAATGTTAGAGCGAGAGCAATAATTCTAGTCCTAGACCTCCTCTGCAACTCAAAACATGTAACCAGTAAAAAAATATTTAAAGCGTCGCCTATGGGGATTTTTTAAGTAGCGACGTTTGGCGCCATTCCACGGGCATGTGCAATTTTGAAGAGTGACATGTTTGATATCTATTTACTCAGCATAACTTCATCTTTCACTTTATGCAAACATTGGGCTAACAAGTGGTTAATAATAGAGCTTGCAGTCAGTAGTGTTAGGAGATAGTGCGTGCTGTCTGCGTGCTCTGTACCCAGTACATACCGCTATAATATAGGGCAGGCCCCTACTTTCAAACATCCAACTTACAAACATCTCCTACTTGCAAACGCAAGGAGACAGCAGCAAGTGAGATGAAAAAAGATGGACGACAAAACAAATTATACAGGGGTGATAACCCTTCCCTATGTTTTCCAAAAAGCTTAAAGATAGTTTTTTTGACTGGAGCTACACTTTAAAAATGTACCAGTTGAAAATGACAAACAGATTCAACTTAACACAACAAACCTACACAGTCCCTGTCTTGTTTGCACCGCCTGTATACTGCTGTTCTGAGTATATAGGGCCTGGGGGCCACACGCATTTCCTTTTTTTAATATGGGTACGGGGTTCCCCTTAATATGTGTACAAGACCCAAATAGGCTGGTAATGGGCAGGGAGGGCTACCCATGCCATGTTTCTCAATGATTTTCAACCATATTGCAGGAACCAGATATAACATTAAAACCACAAGCAGTTTTAAATGGTGTTATTTCCGTTTAATGTCATTTTGTGCAGGGACTGTTCTAAACACGGGAAACACGTGGCACTTCACAGGCATACTACAGACACCCCCCAGGCACCATATTTAAAGGAATATTTCACTTTTTTTTTTTCACTTTAATCGTCATTAAAATCAGTGCTCCCGCCAAAACGGTAGTTTTTAAAACTTTTTTTTGCAGTGACCCATGTCCCCTGAGGCAGGAGGCAGGTCGCCAAACCCTTTTTAGGACACTATCTTGCATATTAGCCGTTAAAATTAGCACTTTCCAATTCGAACGTTCGAGTCCCATAGACTTCAATGGGGTTCTAACGTTCGTACCGAACGCGGGGGTCGTTCGCAAGTTCTGGTGCGAACCGAACCGGGGGGTGTTCGGCTCATCCCTACGTATGAGTGCTGCCAGCATTGCTGCAGAGGTTGTAGGGGTAAGGGGGGTCAGCCTGTCAGTGCTCAGACCATACGCCGCACACTTAGGGTTGCCACCTGTTCGGGATTCACCTGGACAGTTCGGGTTTTGAATCATGTGTTCGGGTTTCAGTCCACCTGAAACCCGGACACAATATTCAGACAGGAATGTGGCTTAGAACAGGGCCACATAGGAGGGTGAGGGGAGCACTATGCATGCCACATTACTATTCTCTTTGGAGTGCCCAAAGGTGTCCTAGGCCTGTTACAATCCTATAGATCAGGGGGTCTCCAAACATTCTAAAGAAAGGACCAGTTTAGGGTGGCCGGACTGTGCCCAGCGGGAGTAAACAATGCCCAGTCTTTGGTATTAGGCTGAGAAATAGTTGGTGTCCATGGAAGGAAATGTGCCCAATTTTTGTTGTCGTTAGAAGAAATGAGGCCCAATCGTTGATGTCAGTGGAAGGAATACTGCCCATTGTTGGTGTCAATGGTAGGAATAATGACTCAAGGGCCCGATAAAGGCAACCAAAGGCCCCAGGGTCGCAGTTTGAAGACCACTGTTATAGTGTAAAAAATATATATTTTTGTTAAAACGTTCGGGTTTGGCTTGAAGAAAAAGTGGCAACCCTACGCACACTGCATCAAATTGGTCTGCATGGCTGTCGTCCCAGAAGGAAGCCTCTTCTAAAGATGATGCACAAGAAAGACCACAAACAGTTTGCTGAAGACAAGCAGACTAATTACTGGAACCATGTCCTGTGGTCTGATGAGACCAAGATAAAGGTATTTGGTGTCAGATGGTGACAAGCGTGTGTGGGGGCAACCAGGTGAGGAGGACAAAGACAAGTGTGTCTTGTCTACAGTCAGGCATGGTGGTGGGGGTGTCATGGTCTGGGGCTGCATGAGTGCTGCCGGCACTGGGGGGCTACAGATCATTGAGGGGACCATGAATGCCAACATGTACTGTGACATACTGAAGCAGAGCATGATCCCCTCCCTTCATGAGACTGGACCGCAGGGCAGTATTCCAACATGATAACCACCCCAAACACACCTCCAACACCACCACCTAAAGAAGCTGAGGGTAAAGGTGATGGACTGGCCAAGCATGTCTCCAGACCTAAACCCTATTGGTCATCTGACCAGATGCTGACCAGAGCACGACGACGATCGTCGGCACAGTGGCACAGCTGCGCAAATAGGCGCACCTGTACATCCCCTTTAAATCGGGGGGCTAGTGGGCGCACGTGAGCGCGCCTGCGGGTCCCGCGGACTTGATGTCCTCCGAGGGGCCTGCGATCGTGACACGGAGAGGCAGAACCCATGACAGGGATCTACTGCTCCCAGCGATCAGGAGCCGTGATCTCTGTCATGTTCTAGTGAGCCCACCCCCCCCCCCCCCTACAGTTAGACCACAGTGAGCGAACACACTTAGCCCCCTGATCGCCCCCTAATGTTTAACCCCTTCCCTGCCAGTGTCATTTACACAGTAATCAGTGCATTTTTATAGCTGTATAAATGACAATGGTCCCAAAAATAGTGTTAAAAGTGTCCGATGTGTCCGCCGCAATGTCGCAGTCACAACAAAAATCGCAGATCGCCGCCATTATTAATTTAAAAAAAAAAATAATAATAAAAATGCCATAACTCTATCCCCTATTTTGTAGATGCTATAACTTTTGCGTAAACCAATCAATAATCGCTTATTGCGATATTTTTAACCAAAAGTATGTAAAAGAATACGTATCGGCCTAAACTGAGGAAGAAAATCGTTTTATATGGAAAGTGGATTGAAATTACTGAACATTTCAAATGTTCTGAAAGCTTTTTGATTTTTAGATTGTTTCTTTTGTTGTTTGAGCTACATATTAAAAAGTGGGGGGTTTTTTCTTTTTTGCTTTTTTTTCTTTTTTTTTCTTTCTTGCTTGGCTTTTATGTTTCAGATTTAATTTTAGTCTGGGAAAATTGTGTACTGGTAGAAAGTAAAAAAGGATGAAAGAAACATTTTTGGAATGTAATTGACATATAAGAGAAAAAAAATAAAAAAATAAAATGCATTGTTGTCAAAGAAATTTAAATATGTGTCAAAGAATAGCAAATCCTAAGGAGTCCCGTGCTGTGTTCAGGAGACCTTGGCGTGAAAAATTACGCGGCGTTACAATACAGTGTTCATCACTGAATAAAGTTATTGTATTTTAGTGTGAGAGGCTCAAATACAAGGGAGTTTGATGGAGAAGACTCTATACAAAGTAGCACAAGTAACTTCCTCAGCAAACAATATGGTGCAGAGGAGGGTGGGGGAGAAGGCAGGCGGTGTTGGAAATCGAATATTTGTTTTGTAAATAACTGGCGTAACTGACAAATTATGTAATTAATTCTATCAGCCGTTTGTAACTGACAAATGTACATTGCCATAAATGTGCACACCGCAAAACGTGGGAATGTGTTATCAGTCTGTAGGCAGGTGCCGTCTGCATTCCCCACTGTAGGTGGCGCTCAACCGAAACGGCAGTGCAGAGGAGGGGGAGGAAGTTGTGAGGAGCTGAGTTCATCTATGACTTCCTGTGGTCACAGTTTCGATTGGACGCTGGCGCTCCACATGACTTCGGCGGCCATCTTGGGTGAGGAAGACTATATTTAACCGCTTCCATACCGCGCAAATTCCTGCATTCCTCTCCTACGTGTAAAAAATTATATTTTTTTTTTTTGCCAAAAATTTCTCAGAAACCCCTAACATTATATATGTGTTTTTTTTTTTTAGCAGAGACCTTAGGGCAGTGGTCTCCTACTTTTATCAGGCCCTTGGGGTGCTATTTTTATTTACTGACACCAATGAAGGGCACAATTTCTCCCAGTGACACAAACGATGGGGGCCCCATTTCCTACCAATGACATTAATGATGGGACGCAGTTCCTCCCAATGACACCCAATCCCGCCCAATCCCAAATTCATCTACGGCAGGGATATGCAATTAGCGGACCTCCAGCTGTTGCAAAACTACAAGTCCCATCATGCCTCTGCCTCTGGGTGTCATGCTTCTGGCTGTCAGAGTCTTGCTATGTCTCATGGGACTTGTAGTTCTGCAACAGCTGGAGGTCCGCTAATTGCATATCCCTGATCTACGGGAAGGCACCTAACTTTGGGAGACAAAATAGTGAAAAAAAGTATTAGACCCACCTACTAGACCACCTCCATTTTGGGATAGGGATGGGTTCTTTGCATGCAGGAAATGCAAGGCATGCAGAGAAGTAAACAGACTGATTAGGGGTTTGGGAAGTTTTATATCTAATTCAGATAATAAAGAATTCTCTATTAAAGAATTCATTACATGCAACACCACACAAGTGGTATATGCCCTGGAATGCCCTTGCGGGCTTATATACATAGGCCCTACCAAGAGAAGTTTAAACATTACAATAGCACTGTAGGCCCGTAGGCCCTACCAAGAGAAGTTTAAACGTTACAATGTCAATAATATTAAAATCAGGTTTAACCCCTTCCCGCCGAGCATACGCAGATGTGCGTACTCGGCTTCCGGGGGTTATATCGGGATTCTCGGTACCGTTTTTTCGGGCGATTGGCTATCCAGCCATAACAACCGAAGCGGCTAAAAGCCGCTCGGCTGTTACCCCGGAGGAGCGGGAGGGGACGTCCCCCCCTCCCGCCGCTTGATCGGGAGCACCGATTTCGTGTGCGATGCCTCCGGCTGCTGGGGAGGAACTGGAATGAAGCCGTAATCGCCACCAGGCTTGCCCTCCTCTTCCTTTCATGAATGTAATCCTATGCCTCTCTGGGTATGTGAGGTGCATATCCCAATATATGTTCTCCTTCCTTGGTAATTCAGTCCCTTAAAGAGGAACCTCTTCATTTTTTTTTCAAGCCCTCTTAGTAGTTACTGGTTTGTTCTTAATTCAGAACCTTACCCACCCAACAGATCCAGCATTGTCTTGCCTTCTCCTCCTCCTTTCATGAATGTAAGCCTATGCCTCCTGGACTAAGTGATGTGCAAGCTCACTTATTAGATGTTGGGTTGTCCTTAATTCACTTACTGACCCACCCTGCAGATACAGCGTTGTCCTGCTGTGATCCACTTCTCCACCATTACCACATGGGTCTCACACTGCCAGCTTCCTCAGTAGCATCATTGGAAGGACGCGGTTTCTTCTAGGTTTAGGCATCTGCCTCCTGATAACGTGCCACCAGGCTTGCCCTCCTCTTCCTTTCACGAATGTAATCCTATGCCTCTCTGGGTATGTGAGGTGCATATCCCAATATATGTTCTCCTCCATGAATGTAAGCCTATTGACGCGTACACACGACCGGACTTTCCAGCAGACTAGGTCTGACGGAATCAGTCCGTCGGACAATCCGATCGTGTGTGGGCTAATCCAATAGTTTTTCTTCTTTTGAAATCAGATTGAGCTAGAAATAGAACATGTTTCAAATCTGTCCGACGGATTCAATTCCCCATCGGGAAAACCGTTTGTCTGTGTGCTGGTCCGACGGACCAAATACGACGCAAGGAAAGCTATTGGCTATTGAACTTCCTTTTTTAGTCCACTCTTACGTCATCACGTTCAAAACGAGCAGACTATCGAACAGACTTAGCCCGTTTGTGTGTGGCCAAGTCCGTTCGTTCGGAAAGTCCATCGGAACTCTGCCGAAAGTTCGTCGGGAAGACCGTCGGACCTAGTCTGCCGGAAAGTCCAGTCGTGTGTACACAGCATATGCCTCCTGGAATATGTGATGGGCAAGCTCACTTACTAGATGCTGGGTTGTCCTTAATTCAGTTACTGACCGACCGCTGTGATCCACTTCTCCACTGTTATCACATGGGTCCAGGGCAGGACTTAGGGTGGTGGGGGCCCCTGGGCTTGAGTCACTTTCGGACCCTACCTTCTATACATTATCGTATTTATCGGCGTACAACTCGCACCGGCGTATAACACGTACCCCAAGTTTAGGAGGGAATTTTAAGAAAAAAAAACGTATCTTTAAATGCCGATCAATGCAGCCTGGCAGTGTCATTTGTAGCCTTGCCAGTGTAGCCTTGTCATTTACAGCCTTGCCCCAGTGTCATTTGCAGCCTTGTCATTGCAGTCTTGAAGTTTTAAAAATGGCTCTCGGATCCTCTCAGCGGCTCTCGGGTCCTCTCGGCAGCTGTCGGATCCTCTCGGCAGCTCTCGGGTCCTCTCGTCGGCTCTCCGGTCCTCTTGGCGGCTCTCGGGTCCTCTCGCAGTCCTGAGCGGAGCCAAGAGTAGTGTACTCGGCTCCGCTCACAGTCACGCCCAGTGCCTGTGTTATGTCCATCATAGGTCGGGACTGGGCGTGACTGTAAGCGGAGTACACTCGGCTATGTATCTCGATGGGGCCCCCTATCGGACGGGGCCCATGGGCTTGAGCCCAGTCAAGCCCAATGGTAAGTCCTGCCCTGCATGGGTCCCGCACTGCCAGCTTCCTCAGTAGGATCATTAGAAGGACGCATTTTCTTCTTGGTTTACACCAACATCTGCCTCCCGATAACGTGCCACCAGGCTTGCCCTCCTCTTCCTTTCATGAATGTAATCCTATGCCTCTTTGGATATGTGAGCTGCATATCCCAGGAGGCTTTTGGGTTGCAACACGTCATTCTCACTAAACAAACAAGGAAATAAATTGGGATTTTTTAATAGAGCGGATAAGAAGGAGGGTTGGAGAGGAGGATAATCCGGTTTCAGGCTAAAGCTGGCCTTGCACTTTGGAATTTTGCTAGAAAACTTTTGTTTTCTGAACATTTTTTGATTATCTAAGAGTTAAAGAGGATAATTGGACCGCTAGTTTCGATTAGAGCAAGCAAAAAAAATAAATAAATCAAAGAATAGAATCTAATGGAAGTGAACAAATTACTAATCGCTGAATTCGCTCCCAGCTGAGAAAAATCAGAACTAGTCTTATGTGCTTGTCCTTGTCAACGGTAATCCGACGTAGAACGTTCGTTCTACAAAAAAAGACTTTGGCAAGCTGTCAGAATTAGCGAGCCCATGAAGGCGCCATCGAATGGTTCGGATGAGTCATTTTTATACTTTCTCTTTCAAATGCTAGAAGAAAAATTGTACCGGGGTGAGGCCAGCATTCTTCTTTTAAATATGAATTCAGAATTTAGCTCTGCTATTGAGGAAGCCCCGTTCTTCGTGTCAGTGGGTAGACTTTCAAAGTACAATCCCCTAGGAAATTTAAAAACGGATGATGGAGAACCGGAACAGTTGTGAGAAAAGCTATCATGCGGTGTTTACTGCTTCTACTTTTTTTTAAAAACCCAGTATGACCACTTTAGGAGATAGAATAGAGTGCTTTTCTCTCTGCACCGGGTAAAAAAAAAAAAAAAACAGCCTATAGCCATGTAATATGAATAATCGTAAAAACCTTCTATACATATTACAAGGCTGGTAATCACCATCTCAGCTTGTCATGAATGCTAGAAAACTATTATACCTATTTTCATGCCTGTTTCTCTTACACCTTTAAACAAAACCTCTCATTATGTAGACTTAAGGCATTTTACAGAAGAGCATGCCAGTATTTCTCAGCACGATTTTCTGCACGCTATACTTATGGCTTCTACAGAACCGAACAGCATCCATCTTGTTTACAGGTTATTCCTGGCTCTTTCTGTCATGTCTGAAATAAATGAAAGTCGGTGCATCCTGATTAAATACTAACCATTCTTGCATGAAGATTTTTAACATCCTTTCAGGAAATCACTTTTCAATCAATCAGAATTTGATTGTTAACATCAAACTCTGTTCTTAAGGCGACCCCGTCACTTCCTAAACCAAATCTAAAGAGTGATGGTGGAGCTTTAGACTCAAAGGTAATTAAATAAGAATAATTAGGTGTAGTCTTCAAAGAGTCAGCAATCTATCATATGGGGTAGCCTTATAGGTCCATAGACTTATGGCTGGAACTGGGTCCTTGAACTCATGGCCTCAGACTTATAAATTATGGCTGGGTCCTTGAACTTATGCATTTTGGCTGGGTCCTTGGACTTATGGCCACAGACTTATGGTTTCCACAGAACCAAGCAACATCCATCTTGTTTATGGGTTATTCCTGGCACATTTTACCATATGGGGTAGCCCTATGGGTCCTTGGACCTATGGCTCGAACTGGGTCCTTGGACTTATAACCTTGGACTTATAACCTATGACTGGGTCCTTGAACTAATGGCTTTTGAATGGGTCCTTGAGCTTATAGCTTATGGCCGGGTTCTCAAACGAATGGCTTACGGCTGGGTCCTGAAACTGATGGCTTATGGCTGGGTCCTTGATCCTTGAGCTTATGGCTGGGTCCTCAAACTAATGGCCTATGACTGGTTCCCTGAGCGTATGGCTTATGGCTGGGTCCTCAAACTGATGGCCTATGACTGGTTCCCTGAGTGTATGGCTTATGGCTGGGTCCTCGAACTGATGGCCTATGGCTGGGTCCTTGAGCTTATGGCTGGGTACCCAAACTGATGGCTTATGGCTGGGTCCTCAAACTGATGGCTTACGGCTGGGGTCCTGAAACTGATGGCTTATGGCTGGGTCCTTGATCCTTGAGCTTATGGCTGGGTCCTCAAACTGATGGCCTATGACTGGTTCCCTGAGCGTATGGCTTATGCCTGGGTTCTCGAACTGATGGCCTATGGCTGTGTCCTTGAGCTTATGGCTGAGTACCCAAACTGATGGCTTATGGCTGGGTCCTCAAACTGATGGCTTATGGCTGGGCCCTTGAACTTTTGGCCTCAGACTTATGGCTTCTATAGGACTGAACAACATCCATCTTGTTTACGGGTTATTACTGGCACATTCTGAAGGTGGAACCTTATTATAACACATAGAAAAACTCTATTCTTATAGTGACTCTGCCACTTCCTATACAATATCTAAAATGAGTGTTGATGGAGCCATGGACCCAAAGGTAAGTATAATTAGTGGCGTCGTTTATGGTCATGTGACCGCCGTGATTGGCTGTCATGGTGGTCACATGATCTGAAAGCTCCCGATCGCAAGCAGCGTTCGTGAGCTTTCGGTTACCGGGAGCACGCAGGGCGTGCACTCTCAGTACAGCTGCATTTGCTCTAATGAATGCTCAACTCCAATATCCACCCACCGATAGGTTACATATTTGCTTACGCCTGGCGCCAAAGGGCTAAGAGGCAGCACTCTACCACAAGGGGCATACCTATGGGTCCTTAAAGCAGTCCAAAGTGAATGTAAAGGATGAGAGAGACACAAGTTTGTGTCCAATATAACACAAGTTAGTCCAATATAAATATATTAATCTTGATAAACGATAAGAAGGTAAAAGCCAACACATTTCGGGGGGCTCACAACCCCTTCTCCACCAGGTCTTGAATGCTGGTGGTGGTACGAGTAGATACTGGACAATGAATGCAGAGGTTTAAGGATGAGAACGAGTGTGGATGCTAGTCTTTCGAATGAAATCCAAGGAACTTCTCCCCACAGTAGAAGATTCTGTATACTCATCGCTCTGGTGAGTCGAACTTGAACTCCTCTGCCTTTAAACACTAAAACCTCTAATTTCATGTACACACGGCTGGACTTTTTGACAGCAAAGGTTCCGACGGAACGAATCCGTCAGACAATTCGACCGTGTGTGTGGGCTTCATGGGACCTTTGCTGTCGAAAAATCAGACGGACTTTAGATTTAGAATATGTTTCAAATCTTTCAGACAGACTCGAATCCGGTCGAAAAATCCTTTGTCTGTATGCTAGTCAAACCAACGGTAGGCCAGCTATTGGCTACTGGCTATGAACTTCCTTATTCTAGTCCGGTCGTACGTCATCACGGTCGAATCCGTCGGACTTTGGTGTGGTTGTGTGTGGCCGTTCGTTCGGAAAAGTCCGTCGGAAGTCCGCCAAAAGTCCGTCGGGAAGACCGTCGGATCTAGTCTGCCGGAAAGTCCGGTCGTGTGTACGCGGCATAACACAACCTTCAGCATTCGACAAATCTGGACACTGTCAAATGAATGTGCCCCCTGCCACGCACATTGGTTCCTCCCATTGCTCCTACCTCACATTAGTGTTAGGGGGAACCATTGACTGCAGCAGGGGGGGGGGGTGCAGGTATTTGAGGTTTTTCAGTAGAAGAATACTTGGCAAGAATTGAATTCTGTTGGGTTTGGACTTGCCCCCCCCCCCAAGAGACAAATATTTAGTCTTCTATTCCAAGGAGGAAATATTTACATTATGTTTGAGGAAGCATTTGAAGATGAAAACTCAAGTAAAAACAGCGTTCTCCACCTGTCGCAGCCCCCCGCTTGCTTAAGTGAATAAATTGGCACATATCTGTTGAGCAACAGCTTTCTCTCCAATCTCTGTTGTCCTCATTACGGTTGACAAGTTAATTCTCACAAACATTGTGTTACTGTATCATTACTATACATTATCTTAGCTTTTGATAGCCTTGTCTAGGGGATAATTGCACTTCTGACATCTTAATTAGTTTTGGTGACCTACTGTAGCGGGTATCAGCCAATGCTCTGGCAGTTCCGCGACTACAGCAATCAATCTACTGGCTTGTCCTCGATTCTAAGTTTGCAAGGTCACCGGCAGATCTGAACACAATGCCTTTTATTCCCTCTTTCTACTGCATAAATATTTCCATGAAAGTAGAATGTAATTGGAAATAATTCTCAAGTACAAGACAAAAAAAAACACAACACAAAGCAAAAAAATTATCTGATAGGGGTTTATCCCTTCCCCAATACCCTTGTCAGGACCCCGGTATGGGCTTGTGACCTCTGCTGTGTCTGGCGATGTCTCTACTTGCTGAGCCACCTGAGATGCTGGACAGCTCCTTGGAGATTTCCTTGAATGATTTTGCCTTGAACCTTGTTTTTCTTGAAACTTGAACTCTTTGCTCCTCCCATAAACATCCTGATTTATACCATGTCACTTGCTGTTTAACAGATTATTATGCTCTCCCCAGCTAATATCTCGCTCTTGTCACTTGGCTCTTGTATCTCGCTCTACTGCCATTTGTATTTTTGCTACCACTCGTTATCGACCTTTGGATTGTTCCTCAGCCACGCTTCTGCCGGATCCCAACATGCAAACACCCGTTACCGACCTTTCGCTTGTTCCTCGACTTCACTTCTGCTGGATCTCAACTATGCAACCACTCATTACTGACCTTTGGCTTGCTTACTGACTATGCTTCTGCTTGACCCTCTACCTGCTATATCTGCTACTGGACCACGTCTTGCTCACCTCCTGGTGACTGCAACCTGGTGCCAACACAAATCAAAACCCATCACCACCATCAGGAGATCTGGTAGTTAGAATCTGTGGCAAGACTTGAAAATTGCTGTTCACAGACGCTCTCCATCCAGTCTGACAGAGCTTAAAGAGGAAGTAAACCCTGAAGAGTTTACTTCCTCTTTCATTCCCTGCAAAAGCAAAGCATAATGGACTACTATGCATCGCATAGTAGTCCATTATGTGCCACTTACCTGACACAAGAGCCAGCGATGTCACCGCTGTCCCCTGTAGTCCGGAGTGTCCATCTTCTCGGTCTCGCTGCTCCGCCACTGTCATTCGGCGAAGCCGCGATGACGTCACTCCCGCGCATGCGCACGGGAGCCGCCACGCGCGCCATCTTCGTCGTTGACGATGCCGCGCTCCGTAGACAGCAGTGCCTGAACTGTGTAGACACATAATAAATAGACAAAGTATTTATTATGTGTCTATCCATACAGTATTTCAACGCTATATCTATGCTTACAAAGCTCCTGATGAAACTCATTTTGAGTGAAACATGTCGATCGCGGTATAAACTATATTGATTGAATTCAAATGAAATTCTTCAAAATCATCGTGTATTGGATGGATTCTGATGTATTTTGTTTTTAGCATAATTTGTTTATTTTGTTCTTTGTAATAAACCCTGAGATTTTTTTTTATCTTTGGTCTATGTGTTTGATCCCCATGGGTCCTCCCTATATTATATATAATTGATACCCTTAAAAGTCCCGTGAGGTTGGTTACCTCTTTCCCTGTTCTATATTTGTCCCTTTAAATATACATGTTTGGAGATGGGGGGGTCTTTTACAAACATCCCACCCTGTAAGGTACGTGTGAATAATAGGAAAATGTATTTGGCCTTCTGAGAAACAAACCAGGCGACAGAACCCCAGAGTGAAAAGCTTAATACAAACTCATTTATTTATGACTGTTTTTATGATACCTGAAGCTCTCCTTTACATTCCTTGATGTTTTTGTATTCAACCCAAATCAGCGCTCCTCCCTGCGCCTATCAGACCGTCGTACATTGTTCATAAGCTAATTTGAAGTTTCACAAACAGCACGATGCAGATAGAGGCCTTTAATAATCATGCAATGTGATTAAATCTCGAGGGGGGAAAGAAAATAAATTGGTTTATCTTGTTGGTAAGCCAACTTTTTTTTTTTTTTTTTGTATTAGTCACCTTCCCAAGGACGTACAGAAGCACAAAGTTGCAAGTGCTAATAATTGAATTTAATGTAAATCAGGCACAGCGAGTCACACTGGGTTTTTTCGGAATTTACTTTTTTTTTTTTTTACAGAAAATACTTTTTTGAGTTATATTAGATCAGGGGTCTCCAAACTTAATAAACAAAGGGCCAGTTTATTATCTTTCAGACTTCTGAGGGGCCGGGCCAGTCTTTGAGATGGTCAGCTTGGTGGTGATAAGAGAAGGACGGGAACTTACCTTTGGTATGGGGTACTCTCTTCGAGTGCAGTCAACTTTTTGGGACCTAGTAGTCATGGATCAGAATTTGCCGGCGGTTAGGTTGAGATGGTCCCTGAGGTGGTATGGAACTTCGTAAAGATTTGGTTCCACAGAAATATGAATCTGGGGCCTTCAACACCAATCCTTATTAAATGAAAGGCCATATGGCCAAAAGCTGGTATGGTCTGGTTTCTTTGGTTTAGGGCAGGGTTTCTCAACCAGGGTTCCTCCAGAGGTGGCTAAGAGTTCCTTGAGCAATTTCCGCCTCTCAAATATGTTGACACCATTGATCTTTTTAGCTATCTGTAAGGGGGTAATTCTTCCCAAAGACCACCAATGTAAGGAACATTCTTCCCAAAGACCACAAGTGTAAGGAACATTCTTCTCACTGATCACCAATGTAAGGAACATTCTTCTCACTGATCACCAATGTAAGGAACATTCTTCTCACTGATCACCAATGTAAGGAACATTCTTCTCACTGATCACCAATGTAAGGAACATTCTTCTCACTGATCACCAATGTAAGGAACATTCTTCTCACTGATCACCAATGTAAGGAACATTCTTCCCACTGATCACCAATGTAAGGAACATTCTTCTCACAGATCACCAATGTAAGGAACATTCTTCTCACTGATCACCAATGTAAGGAACGTTCTTCTCACTGATCACCAATGTAAGGAACATTCTTCCCACTGATCACCAATGTAAGGGACATTCTTCTCACTGATCACCAATGTAAGGGACATTCTTCTCACTGATCACCAATGTAAGGAACATTCTTCTCACTGATCACCAATGTAAGGAACATTCTTCTCACTGATCACCAATGTAAGGAACGTTCTTCTCACTGATCACCAATGTAAGGGACATTCTTCTCACTGATCACCAATGTAAGGAACATTCTTCCCACTGATCACCAATGTAAGGAACATTCTTCTCACTGATCACCAATGTAAGGAACATTCTTCTCACTGATCACCAATGTAAGGAACATTCTTCTCACTGATCACCAATGTAAGGAACATTCTTCCCACTGATCACCAATGTAAGGAACATTCTTCTCACTGATCACCAATGTAAGGAGCATTCTTCTCACTGATCACCAATGTAAGGAACATTCTTCCCACTGATCACCAATGTAAGGAACATTCTTCTCACTGATCACCAATGTAAGGAACATTCTTCTCACTGATCACCAATGTAAGGAACATTCTTCCCACTGATCACCAATGTAAGGAACATTCTTCCCACTGACCACCAATGTAAGGAACATTCTCTAAAGGGACATCTATGGGGACCTTGCTCAAAAGGGGGATCTATGGTGACCCTAGCCTGCTCTAAAGGGGATCTATGGGGACCTTGATCTAAAGCAGGGTCTATGGGGACCCTGCTCTAAAGGGGGATCTATAGGGATCCTGGCCTGCTCTAAAGGGGGATCTATGGGGACCCTGCTCTAAAGGGGATCTATGGGGACCCTGGCCTGCTCTAAAGGGGGATCTATGAGGATCCTACTCTACAAGGGGATCTTTTGGGGACCCGGACCTAAAGGGCTTCTGTGAGGGCCCTGCTGGATGGTTTTAATTTGAAATGTACCTTGGTGTCCTTCACTAAGGTCTGTAATTTTGGAAAATGTCCACCACAGCCTTGGTCTGTGCCTATCCCTGATCTGAAGTATGTGTGTAAAAAAAAAAATGCTTATTATCCTTTGTAAATTGGGGTGGGGGGGGGTAACAATTTCTATGTGAGACCGCCTCTTAAACCCGCTTGATTACAAATAAAGCCTGGTGTCACGTGAAGCCGCTTCTCCAACCCTTAAATCACGGTAAACTGCTTGTAATTTAAACCTTTTTTTTGTTCATGTTCCGTCGTTAACGACGATTGCCCGCCATGCAAACGCTAATAAGACAGGCGTTTAGTGCAAAAGAAGTGCTGGGTGAGGAACGGAGAACACAACCACAGTCCGCGGGAACGTAATTGAAAGAATACCGGCCTTCCCTATGTGTCATCTCACGGATTACTTCAACCTGCGGCTGGCGTGCAATCAGCGGCGGGTTTTATTTTATTTCGCCTTGAGGGCTCGTCTGTTTTGCTATCCTTGTGGAACGGCGGTGTTTTCTTTGTGTAGATTAAATGAACGGTATTGTTTTATCTGTGTGGTGTAACAAGTTGTGTAACGGTTGGCCCGTAGAAGAGAGAGTTCAATGGAGAAGACCGTGAGGGTGAGGAAGTCCTCAATGCATGCAGGGGATTACCTTTTGGCACAACTCCACCGCGCCCCCCCCCCCCCCCCCCCATTTCCATGGACCATGAAGAACAAATATTTGGTTAAATCCACAGGTTTTTTTTTTTTTATACTTTTTTTTATATTGGCTTTTCAAAATAACAAAGGTAATAATTGGATGAAAGGTTGGGCACGGTGTAACTCATTTGATCGTTTTTTATGTATTCTGTACATCAGAACAAGAAGCTGGACTATTGAGGTTGCAAGAGAGACAGAGCGGTTCTGTACCACATGAGGAACAGTTGGGAGCTATGTTCATTTAGTGCAGAGGGGGAAAAAAATAATTACTCGGGGTCAGGTTGGGTGGGATAGTGTGTATATATATATATATAACACAACCATTGACCCCTCCACACATGCCAGGGTGCCGGGTGTAATCCTTGACTCTGACCTCTCCTTCAGCCCCCACATCCAATCACTGGCTAAATCCTGTCGCCTTCACCTCCGCAACATCTCCAGAATTCCTGACTATGACATCACAAAGCAACTTTCGACTTAATGGCCGACCCTTAAGCAGGCTCCTCCCCCCCTTCAGTCTACTATGAATTCTGCTGCTAGACTAATACACCTCACTAACCAATCCGTGACTGCCGCCCCTCTCTGCCAATCCCTTCACTGGCTTCCCCACCCCCACTGTGTAAAATTCAAAATGCTAACCATAACATAGAAGTCCATCCACAACATCGCCCCCCCCCATCTACATCACCAACCTCATCTGCAGATATCGCCCAAATCGTCCCCTCCGCTCCTCCGAGGGCCTCTTGTTCTCTGGCTCCCTTGTTACCTCCTCTCATGCTCGCCTTCAGGACTTCTCCAGAGCCTCTCCCATCCTCTGGAACTCCCTGCCCCGGTATATCCGATCAGCCCCTACCCTGTCCACCTTTTGGGGATCCATGAAAACTCATTTATTCAGGGAAGTCTATCCCACATCCACCTAACTGTCCCCAAGTCACCCCCATCAAATCATTCTCTGCAGCTATTACCTTTTGTAACACCCCCTCCCTCTAGAATGTAAGTTATATGAGCCGGGCCCTCCTGTACCTTTTGTACTGAACTGTACTGTAATTGTGTTGTCCCCCCCTATACATTGTAAAGTGCTGCGTAAACTGTTGGCGCTATATGAATCAATCATATGAATCTGCAGCTATTACCTTTTGTACCACCCCCTCCCTTTAGAATGTAAGCTCTATGAGCCGGGCCCTCCTGTACCTTTTGTACTGAACTGTACTGTAATTGTGTTGTCCCCCCTATACATTGTAAAGCGCTGCGTAAACTGTTGGCGCTATATAAATCATGTATAATAATAATAATATATATATTTATTTACTATATTAAAAGTATTGGGACGTCTGTCTTTACACGCACATGAACTTTAATGGCATCCCAGTCTTAGTCTGTAGGGTTCAATACTGAGTTGGCCCCACCCTTTGCAGCTATAACAGCTTCAACTCTTCTAGGAAGGCCGTCCACAAGATTTAGGAGTGTGTCTGTGGGAATGCTTGACCATTCCTCCAGAAGCTCATTTGTGAGGTCAGGCACTGATGTTAGATGGGAAGGCCTGGCTCGGCTCACCGTCTCTTCTCTAAATTCATCCCAAAGGTGTTCTATCGGGTTGAGGTCAGGACTCTCTGCAGGCTAGTCAAGTTCCTCCGCTCTTAAACTCACTCATCCATCTCTTTATGTACCTTGCTTTGTGCACTGGTGGGCAGTCATGTTGGAACCGGAAACTCTTCCAACAAAGTTCGGAGCATGCAATTGTCCAAAATGTCTTGGTATGGCTGACGGCCTTAAGAGTTCCCTTCACTGGAACTAAGGGGCCAAACCCAACCCCTGAAGAACAACCCCCCACCATAATCCCCCCTCCACCAAATGATTTGGAACGAGTGCACAAAGCAAAGTCCATAAAGACATGAAGGAGTGAGTTTGGGGTGGAGGAACTTGACTGGCCTGACCTCAACCAGATAGAACACCTTTGGGATGAATTCGAGCGGAGACTGCGAGCCAGGCCTTTTTGTCCAAAATCAGTGCCTGACCTCACAAATGCTCTTCTGGAAGAATGGTCAAACATTCCCATAGACACCCTCCTAAACCTTGTGGACGGCCTTCCCAGAAGAGTTGAAGCTGTTATAGATGCAAAGGGCGGAGCCAACTCAATATTGAACCCTCCGGACTAAGACTGGGACACCATTAAAGTTCATGTGTGTGTAAAAGCAGGCGTCCCAATACTTTTGCCAATATAGTGTATACTGTCAAAAGTATCGTGTAAAATATAGTGTACAAATATATATAATGTTTGGGGGCTTTCGAGCACAAAATAAAGATTTTTAAATATTAACAAAAAAGCATCAGAAAAGGCCTTGGTCTTTAAGTGGATATTGTTGTCTATGACAGCCGTTCTCAACCAGAGTTCTCTGGATCTCTAGGGTTCCTCCAGAGGTTTCTAGGGATTCCCTGAACAATGAACAAGTACAGCCTCTCAAATATGTAATCATTGATACCAATGATCTTATTCACTATCTATAATGGAAGCATTCCTCCGACTAACCACCAATGCAAAACCATTCTTCCCATTGACCCACCACACTAGAGCACCATGGATTGTAGACTATTTTATGGGGTTCCCTGAGACCTGATTGTTATTTCAAGGGTTCCTTTGTGTTAAAAAGGTGGAGAATGGCTGCTCTGTGGTGGAACTTGTCATGAATTTATTCATACAGACTTGTAAAGTTACTGAAACGTCCACTTTAAAAAAAAAAAAAAAAAAGGTATCACATTGTGAAAGTTCTGAAACCTTTGAAGGGTTTGAAAGCTTTACGTTTTTAAGTTCATATTTCATTTCCGACCCCCAACAGCTTCAGTGAGTGCAGCCAAATTCCCGAATGTCTTCCAGCTATAGTGGCGAAAAGACGCAATTCTGCCGAGGCAGAAATGACATCAGCGTAGATCTTAGGGACTGAAAGCTTTTTGATATCTCCTTATATTTAGAAAGGAGCGTGACAGCCGATACGTGGAAGCCGCGCCTCTGCTTTAATCCTGCGTTGGAAGAAGCAGATGGGGTGTTTTGTCAGTTTCCTGGAAGGCTGAAAAAAAAAAAAAGACCCCGCTGTTTGCAAAACACTCTTCTGCATCCCCAAAAAGCGTTTGATTTCTAAAACTGATCGCTTTGTTCCCACAGGTTCTTGCATTTGCCGTTGCACGAGATTTCGACTGCATCCCGGGATTCCAACAGAAGATATTTTACATAGAGCAGCCGCTGGAGTTCCTGGAAGACCAGCTCGTCTTAAATGGTAGGAACTCGATGGTTGATTCTTTTTTTTTTTTGGGGGGTGCAAGGGGCGCGCAATATTTCTGAAAAAGAGACATTTTTATCTGCAGCTTTATGGAACGTATGAGCTTTTATTTCTTTTATTAAGGTACGCATGTTTAGAACATTGGAAATCCATTCTATATTTGGAGGTAGCAGCCACGCCAATGTATCTTTCTTTGGGTTTTTGGGGAAGCTTTAGAGCCTTTTGCAAGTTGTTTTACTGCTGTCTCTCACTTTGCACCTCATTTCCTGTCCCACTGATGGGGCTTCAATCATTTCTGATGGTTGATTCATACTTCCTTCGAAGGGCAAGATGGAGTCATCACTAACACGACAACCACCTCCCCCATTCCCTCATCCTGGTCAGCTCTGTGTAATCTGTAAAAAGCCACACGGTTGGGTAATCCTTCCTGCCCACAATTCCACTTCCTGTTAGATGAACTTCCTGCCACATCACTTCCTGTTTAAAGCGGAGTTCCAACCAAAAATTTTACTTTTGCTTTTCCGGTCCCCCCATACCCCTCCAATGTTACATCTGACACTATTTGGGGGGGGGGGGCAGATACCTGTATAATGCAGGTATTTGCTCCCACTTCCAGTGAAAGATTGCCACAGATTCAGCAGTGATCTAGGCCATGTCTGGCCCCTCCTCCATCCCCCCGCTGTCTTCTAGGAGACACACAGGTCCCAGAAGACAGCAGGGACCAGGGAGGATGCGTAGTGCGACATGCGCAGTAGGGAACCAGGCTGTGAAGGCTTCACTTCCTGATTCCCTTACTGAAGATGCCGCCACCTGCACCCGGGAGCCAAGGGACAGATCAGCTTCAGGTGAGGACATTGCGGGTGCCCTGAACGGGTAAGTGTCCTAATATTATAAGTCAACAGCTGCAGTATTTGTAGCTGCTGACTTTTAATTTCTTTTTTCAGCGGAACTCCGCTTTAACCACTTGACTAACTGGGTGGAAAAATACGTAATTTGTTTGACGTTAAATACCGGGGTTATGGTGGCAGCTAGATGCCAAAACCACTGTATTTTCTTTTCCCTCAAGTGCTAGACATTCAAAGATTCACCGTGAGATCCCTTTTTAAAAAGCAGTGGGAGGGGTTCTCTCCCCACCCAAAACCACTTCCCGGTGGTTCCCAGGCTCAGCGATCGGTTACGTAAGCCTGGGAACCACCGGGATGTGGTTTATATCTTAACGTGAACTAATACATATCTGATGCTGGGGGTCTGTGAAGGCCACTCAAGTTCCTCCATGCCAAACTCATTAAACCATGTCTTTATGGAGATGTTGGTTGAGACGATCTGGCTCATTGCAATTCATCCCAAAGGTGTTCAGTAAGGTTGAGGTCAGGGCCTTGTGACGGCCATTTGTGTTACTCCACACCAAAATCATGAAACCATGTCTTTATGGAGATGTTGGTTGAGAAGACCTGGCTCATTCCAGTTCATCCAAAAGGTGTTCAGTAGGATTGAGGTCAGGTCTGTGTGAAGGCCACTCAAGTTCCTCCACACCAAACTCATAAAACCATGTCTTTATGAAGATGTTGGTTGAAACGATCTGGCTCATTGCAATTCATCCCAAAAGGTGTTCAGTAGGGTTGAGGTCAGGGCTTTGTGAAGGCCACTTAAGTTCCTCCATACCGAACTCATTAAACCATGTTTTTAGGGAGATGTTGGTTGAGAAGATCTGGCTGCTTGCAATTCAACCCAAAAGTGTTCAGTAGGATTTAGGTCAGGGGTTTGTGAAGGCCACTCGAGTTCCTCCACACCAAACTCATTAAACCATGTTTTTAGGGAGATGTTGGTTGAGAAGATCTGGCTCATTCCAATTCATCCCAAAGTGGTTCCGTAGGGTTGAGGTCAAGGCTTTGTGAAGGCCACTTGAGTTCCTCCAAACCAAACCCATCACATCACGTCTTTATGGATCTGGCTGTGTACACAGGGGTGCAGTGCTACTGGAAAAAAAAAAGAAAAAGCCTTCTCCAAACTAATAACAACGCCAGCGGACAATTGTCTAAAATGTCATTGTAGGATGTAGAAGCAATACCCTTCACTGAAACATCTGAATTCTATAATTTGCTGTACAGGCACACTCTTTGTTTTATGCTTTTGTTAAAATTATGATTTTAAGAACATTTTACCTTGAACAGAACAACTTTGAGGAGTATAACCTCCAATCAAGGCAATTTATTTGCCTCCCGCTGATTCTAAAGTCACTGTCAAAAATCATGAATTTAGCCCCGTAATGAATAGCCGGATGAAGAGACGGCATTTGTGGCCTTTTTGTTTTAAAGCATGAAATAACGGTGCTCGGTGTTTTGAACTACACAACATATTTTGAGCAATTTTCTTGAGATTGCCTTGAAAAAAATGAGCGCTTGCCTTTGTGTGATTATAGTCATTTTAATGAAATGCCATTGTCCACTCTCAGCCATAGTTAGCCTCACTTTTATTATGAGCTGTTTATGAAAGGTTTTTACGGTAATGTACAAAGAGCTCCGCAAGAGCTTTGCCGTTTTCATCACACGAGCCGGACGGTCCAATGTAGTCGGGGTTTTCTAGCTACAAGGTGGTGATGTGGTTACTGCCGATGACTTCTTCTTCTTCTTGTGGCAAAAGTGAGAAAGAGGTGGGAGGCTCTTCTGAAAGCTCGGGGGGCTTAGAGTCATGTGTCAGGCATAAGCCCTTGTACACACGGTCGCAGAATCCGTCGGAATGTGTCCTATCGGAGCGCGTTGTCGGATAATCCGACTGTGTGTGGTCTGCATCGGACTGATTCCGTCGGAATATCCGTCGGACCCAATTTTCCAACTTGTTGGAAATATTTCCCGACCAACTGGTTCGATCGGACATACTCCGATCATGTGTAGAGAATTTTGATCGGACCAAGTGCCACGCATGCTCAGATCAAATTCCTACATCAAAGCTATTGGCTACTAGCCTGAACGTAGTCCCATCGTAACGAAATTACGTCATCACATTCTGAAAGATCGGATTTTTCGACAACTTAGTCCGACCGTGTGTATGCAACAGTTTTGGACAAGATCCAACAGACAAAATCCGACGGACAAAATCCGACGGATTTGGTTGTCGAAATCTCCGACCGTGTGTACAGGGGCATAGGCAACCTCTTGATAGGGGTGCTAGTATAGGGATCTCAGGGGGTGCCATTTATGTTGGTGGTATAGGGAGCTCCAGAGTTGGTATTTATAGTACATGGGATGCTTCAAGGGCTATATTTGTATAAGTAGTTGAGGGGTCCTTCAGGATTTAGGGGGGGCCAGACTGTTGTCAGTGGGAGTAGAAAATGCCCCATTCTTCAGTGGAGAGAATACTGCCCCATCATTGGTGTCAGTGGGAGAAATAGTGCCCCGTCATTGGTGTCAGTGGGAGGAATAGTGTCCCATCATTGGTGTCAGTGGGAGGAATAGTGCTCCATCATTGGTGTCAGTGGGAGGAATAGTGCCCCATCATTGGTGTTAATGGGAGGAATAGTGCCCCGTCATTGGTGTCAGTGGGAGGAATAGTGCCCCATCATTGGTGTCAGTGGGAGGAATAGTGCCCCATCATTGGTGTCAGTGGGAGGAATAGTGCCCCATCATTGGTGTCAGTGGGAGGAATAGTGCCCCATCATTGGTGTCAGTGGGAGGAATAGTGCCCCATCATTGGTGTCAGTGGGAGGAATATTGCTCCACGGGCCACATAAAGGAAAAGGGCCACATCCGGCCCCAGGGCCGGTTTGGAGACCACCACTCTGGTCCATGCTGGGTGTAGAGGTGTTGGAGATGAAATAGTTAAGAATGAGAAAACTTCCATTGATTGTTTTCTTAATAAAATAAAAATTCATATTAATGCGTTTTTTTTTCTTTCTGAAAACGATATTTCGATGGATCTTGTAGTCAAATCAAGCCGTGTTTTGTGCAGCAAACAGAATAAGGTTTTCCATAAAGGTGTCCCGTGTTCCTCCCACCACCGGCGCCGTGCACACTCCTCCAACCCGCGCGGGTCTGCACCCCCCCCCCCTCCCCCCCCCCCTCTTTTTTTTGAGTCTTTGTGAAATAGGAATGTAAAATGTGCGGGAAGAGGTCTAAATTGCATTGTTAGCCGACAACACGACTAATGCTTTCCAATAAAAAGCTATCAGCCGCGTTTGCAATATTACCCGGGCTTTACAATTTAATATAAAAACAGCGGCCACTCGCCCCGGGGGGGATCACTACGGCGCTAAATCGATCGCCTATCTGCAAAGAAACAACCGGCAAGGTGTAAAATTTCATATATTAAATAGCTTTCCATTCGGATTGAAGATGGAGAGGAAATGTATATTGCTTTGAGGACTGACCTGGGGGGGCGGGGGGGGGGGGGCGATGAGTTCTGTACCCAATCCAGACGCAGCGCTGAGAGAGACAAACGCACATTGCAGAGCCAATATCCGCACAGACCCAACGCCTGAAAACGGAATATCAGGAAGGTAGAAAGGAAACCAATTCATGCGATTCTTAATACATCAATAAATCATTATAATAACAATAATCATAATAATAACAATAATAATAACCATCATTTTTATAATTTGTATACTAATAAATATATAAAGCACACAAATTCATACATTTCTTAATACATCAATAAATAATAATAATAATCATCGTAATAACAGCATCAACAATAATAATAACCATAATTTTTATACAAATGTCTATACTAATAAATATATAAATAAACTTAACAACAACAACAGCGGGAACAATAATAATCATATCACATCATTCATTTTATATATATAGATATATACACACACATCTAATATTACTATTGTATTATTGTTATTATTATTATTATTATTATTATTATTATTATTATTATTAATAATAATAATTTTATATATATATATATATATATATATATATATATATATATATATATATGTATATATATAGAGAGAGAGAGAGAGAGAAAAAATTCAAAGAAAATAAATAATAATAATAATAATAAATATATATATATATATATATATATATATATATATATATATATATATATATATATATATATATATATATATATATATATATATATATATATATATATATATATATATATATATATATATATATATATATATTTTTATATTTATTTATATATATATATATATATATATATATTATTATTATTAATAATAATAATAACAATAATACAATAGTAATATTAGATGTGTGTGTATATATCTATATATATAAAATGAATGATGTGATATGATTATTATTGTTGTTCCTGCTGTTGTTGTTGTTGTTATATTTATATATTTATATATATTATTAATTTTTTTTTATATTTTTGCATTTTTTTTTTTATCTATCTCTATATAGATATCAATAATAAATGTCAGTCTTATGTTTCATACTGCTTTAAATCAACCAAAAATTACTATATATATATATATATAGAGAGAGAGAGAGAGAGAGAGAGAGAGATAAAAAATGCAAAAAAATAAATAAAAATAATAATAATAATAATAAATAAATATATATATATAGTAATTTTTGGTTGATTTAAAGCAGTATGAAACATAAGACTGACATTTATTATTGATATCTATATAGAGATAGATAAAAAAAATGCAAAAATATTTAAAAAATGAATAATATATATATATATATATATATAGAGAGAGAGAGAGAGAGAGAGATCAGCGGGCAGCAGAAGCGTGAACAGTGGGTGCCGGTGAATGGATGTCCACTGGCACCTACCGATCGCCAGGCAGAGACACAGAACAATGGTCAGCAGGCAGCAGAAGTGCAATCAGCGATTGCCGGTAAATGGATATTGAACCTCAGGTTGAGGTCAGGACTCTGTGCAGGCCAGTCATGTTCCTCCACCCCAAACTCGCTCATCTGTGTCTTTATGGACCTTGCTTTGTGCACTGGTGGGCAGTCATGTTGGAACAGGAAGGGGCCGTCCCCCCAAACTGTTCCCACAAAGTTGGGGGCATGAAATTGTCCGAAATGTCTTGGTATGCCGACTTCTTAAGAGTTCCCTTCACTGGAACTAAGGGGCCCAAGCCCGCAGTCGCAGCCTCCACTTTTTTTGTTTACAAAAGTTTTATTTGACAGTTAGAATATACACATATAATGCATAATATAGAGTTTCAAAATGAATAGAGCAAAAAATAACAGTACAGTTTGGGATTTAAAGGAGAAGCGAGTGGTACAATTGTTAGATAGGGTAGATAAGGTGATACAGGTGAGAGATTTGCGAGTCTATGGATGGTTCCTAGAGAGGATGCCCAGAATACCAGTGTTAACCCACAAACGGCAATATTAGGGGGGGAATAATAATAAGTAATTAGGGCAAGGAGCAGTATTTCCACTTATTGTTAAAGATATGCATGCTATCATGTAGAGTGTGGTAGATCCTTTCTGAGATTTTGAGCATCTCCATACGATTCAAAACTTGCAGCCAAGATAGAGAACTAGTTCTCCAATTGAGTGCTATCATCCATTGTATCGAGCTACGCAGCCTCCACTTTAATTCATCTCAAAAGGTGTTCTATCAGGTTGAGGTCAACCTCTGAAAAAAAGCCCCACGCCATAATCCCCCCCCCCCCTCCCCCCCACCAAATGGTTTGGACCAGTGCGCAAAGCAAGGTCCGTAAAGACATGGAGGGGGGAGTTTGGGGTGGAGGAAGTTGATTGTCCTGGTCAAGTCCCTTCACTCCAAACTCGCTCATCCGTGTCTTTACGGACCTTGCTTTGTGCGCTGGTCCAAACCATTTGGTGGGGGGGAGGGGGGGGGGAGATTATGGTGTGGGGCTTTTTTTCAGGGTTTGACCTCAACCTGAACATCTTTAGGATGAATTAGAACGCAGACGGCGAGCCAGGCCTTCTCATCCAACATCAGCGCACTTGACCTCACAAATGCTCTTCTGGAAGAATGGTCAAGCGGAAAGTCTGACCATTCTTCCAGAAGCGCATTTGTGAGGTCCGGCACTGATGTTGGACGAGAAGGCCTGGCTTGCCGTCTCCGCTCTGATTCATCCCAAAGGTGTTCTATCAGGTTGAGGTCAGGACTCTGTGCAGGCCAGTCAAGTTCCTCCGCTCCAAACTCGCTCATCCATGTCTTTATGGACCTTGCTTTGTGCAAATCATTTGGTGGAAGGGGGGATTATGGTGTGGGGGGGTTGTTTTTTGGGGGTTGGGTTTGGCCCTTTAGTTCCAGTGAAGGGAACTCTTAAGGCGCCAGCATGCACAGACATTTTGGACAATTTCATGCTCCCAACTTTGTGGGAACAGTTTGGGGGACGGTCCCTTCCTGTTCCAACATGACTGCACACCAGTGCACAAAGCAAGGTCCATAAAGACATGGATGAGTGAGTTTGGGGTGGAGGAACATGACTGGCCTGCACAGAGTCCTGACCTCAACCCAATAGAACACCTTTGGGATGAATTAGAGCGGAGACTGCGAGCCAAGCCTTCTCTTCCAACATCAGTGCCTGACCTCACAAATGCTCTTCTGGAAGAATGGTCAAACATTCCCATAGACACATCTCCTAAACCTTGTGGACGGCCTTCCCAGAAGAGGTGAAGCTTTTATAGCTGCAAAGGGCGGAGCCAACTCAATATTGAACCCTACGGACTAAGACTGGGATGCCCTTAAAGCTCATGTGAGTGTAAAGGCAGGCGTCCCAATACTTTTGACCATATAGCGTGTCCTTATATTATCCGGGAGTATCTCTGTGTGCATGACTTGAGTCTGGCTCTCCGATGTCCCCGGGTTGACCCGTTGCAGTAGCGGGCCGTTGCTGCCGCCCCCCGATCCTTCCTGCATTCAGTGCACGGCGTGCTCGGGATTGCGGCGCCGCATGCGGGGGTAGTGTGAGGGGGGGGGAGCCATTCCGACACATTAATCTCCTTTATTCTAAACATGATATTGTGGCTTTTCGGGGGATTTTTAATTGACTATAAATCAAGCGGCACACGTGAAAAATGAAGGCAATTAAGAGGAAAGCGTTGCGGCGCGGCGTCCGGCGTTCCGGAGTGGAACGTGTCCAAGCCGTGATTTAAATGTCACCGTGAAGGGTGCGGCGACCCGCGATGAGAGCCTTTAATTCTCCCTCTAATTAATGACTGACCCTTTGTTCCGGGAGCTGATGGATTGCGGGTTACATCAGAACACGGAACGTCCCGGCAACTTCCCTGCGGCGGAACGTTCCGCGTTCTTCTATTCCCTGCCATTCCATCACACCCCTGAAAAAACGCACGGGGCGCCTCCGACCTACCGCGGTGCCGTAAATGTGCGCCCCACGCTGGGTGATATAATGGGGGGAAGGGGGGTGGGGTCAGACTTTCATAGCCAGTGAGCCTGGAAGAAAAGAGGTTTAACCTCCACATTTGGGAAGGCTTCTTTACAGTAAGAGCTGTAAAAAATATATAATAGGTATCCACTGGAAGGGGTTCTAGACAACTCATGTAAAATGCAAAGGAGGCACTCTTTGAGCCTGGAAGAAAAGAGGCATAACCTCCTCATACGGAAAGGCTTCTTTACAGTAAGAGCTGTAAAAATTATACAATAGGAATCCACTGAAAGGGGTTCTGGACAACTCATGTAAAAGATAAAAAGGGTGTTCTTTGAGCCTGGAAGAATAGAGGTTTAAACTCCACATATGAAAAGACTTCTTTACTGTAAGAGCTGTAAAAATATACAATAGGTATTCACAGAAAGGGGTTCTGGACAACTCATGTAAAAAAACAAAGGGGTGCTCTTCAAGCCTGGAAGAAAAAAGGAATAACATCCACATACGGAAAGGCTTCTTTACAGCAAGAGCTGTAAAAATATACAATAGGTATCCATTGGAAGGGGTTCTAGACAACTCATGTAAAAAAACAAAGGGGTGCTTTTCAAGCCTGGAAGAAAAAAGGAATAACATCCACATACAGAAAGGCTTCTTTACAGTAGGAGCTGTAAAAATATACAATAGGTATCCACTGGAAGGGGTTCTAGACAACTCATGTAAAATACAAAGGGGGAGCTCTTTGAGCCTTGAAGAAAAGAGGCATAACCTCCCTATATGGAAAGGATTTTTTACAGTAAGAGCTATAAAAATTTACAATAGACACCCACAGGAAAGAGTTCTAGACAACTCATGTAAAAAATAAAGGGGTGCTCTTTGAGCCTAGAAGAAAAAAGGAAAAACATACACATATGGGAAGCCTTCTTTACAATATAAGCTGTAAAAATATACAATAGGCATCCACTGGAAGGGGTTCTAGACAACTCATGTAAAAGACAAAAGGGTGCTCTTTGAGCCTGGAAGAAAAGAGGTTAAACCTCCACATATGGAAAGACTTCTTTACAGAAAGAGCTGTAAAAAATATACACTAGGTATCCACTGGAAGGGGTTCTAGACAACTCATGTAAAAAAAAACAAAGGGGTGCTCTTTGAGCCTAGAAGAAAAAAGGAAAAACATTGACATAAGGAAAGGCTTCTTTACAGTAAAAGCTGTAAAAATATACATTAGGCATCCACTGGAAGGGGTTCTAGACAACTCATGTAAAAGACAAAACGGGTTCTCTTTGAGCCTGGAATAAAAGAGGTTTGATCCAAACATATGGAAAGGCTTCTTTATAGTAAGAGCTGTAAATTTATGCAACACTGTAGTTGCTTAAAAAAAAAAACGCCGGGTGTCCCAATGTACATAATATACATTTCTATTAATATTCATAAGGAACAGAACTGTAAAAAGTACATCCAGAGAATATCAGATGGTCTTTAGGGATCAGGAAGTCATTTTTTTTCACTGTTAGAGAAACTTGAACCACATCTTACAATGGGGTCAAAGACAGAGTCAGACTTTCCCAGCCAGTGGTGCATATAAAACACAAGGGGGCGCTCTCTGCTGCCTGGAGGAAAAGAGGTGCAACCGCCACATATGGAAAGGCTTCTTTACAGTCAGAGCTGTAAAAAATATGCAATAGACCTCCACTGGAAGATGTTCTAACCAACTTTGTAGGTTGCCTCAAAAACAGGCTGAATGTGTTTCTAAATCCTCCGAATGTCATTAATATTCACAAGGAATAGCGCCGGAGAAAGGTGATCCAGAGAGGATCTGATTGTCTTTAGGGACGATGGCCCTCATTGGACCATGGCAGTAGTGATGGACGAACTTCCGACGGGACGTTTCGCGAAAGCGAAATGCGAACGGACCCAAACGTTCGCGAAACCGAACGTTCGCCGCGGGCCCCATTGACTTCAATGGGAGGCGAACTTTGCAAACCTTCATGTCGAATTTGCGGCCACGTGGTAATTATTAGGGGGTAAAACGTAGTCCCACCATCTGGACAATGACATAATACATGTATGAGGTGAATTTGGGATCGATAACTACAAGCATTTTTATTTTATTTGGGAAATTGTTCTAACAATTCAGGACTATGGAGCTAATGAAGGCAATGGAGGAGAGGGAAGGTCAGGGACCAGGGTAGGCAAAGAAGAGGGTGCAGGAGATGATCACCAGCAGCGTGACATACCGGAATGACACATGCACCGTGATAGAGGCATCTGACAGCAGCACCGTAATACAGAGCACTGACAGCAGCACCGTGACATACAGCGCTGACAGCAGCACCGTGACATACAGCGCTGACAGCAGCACCGTGACATACAGCGCTGACAGCAGCACCGTGACATACAGCGCTGACAGCAGCACCGTGACATACAGCGCTGACAGCAGCACCGTGACATACAGCGCTGACAGCAGCACCGTGACATACAGCGCTGACAGCAGCACCGTGACATACAGCGCTGACAGCAGCACCGTGACATACAGCGCTGACAGCAGCACCGTGACATACAGCACTGACAGCAGCACCGTAAGCAGCCCCAGGAGGAAGTCAGCACAGCACAGGGATGGTGTGATCCCCTCATAATAAGAACCCCCAGGAGGAAGTCAGCACAGCACAGGGATAGTGTGATCCCTTCATAATAAGAACCCCCAGGAGGAAGTCAGCACAGCACAGGGATAGTGTGATCCCTTCATAATAAGAACCCCCAGGAGGAAGTCAGCACAGCACAGGGATATCATAAGCAGCCCCAGTAGAAATATGACACCGCTCAACCTCTTCAAAGAGGAGGGTAGGGGCATATAGTACGGTGTGCTTTTTTGGGTCAAGGAAGTGAGCAGACTGTACGTCAGTCCCTATACCGCTGAAGGACTGCTGCAGTATAGGGCAGCGGTCAGCAGTGGTGCACGTCAACCCTATCTATTGTGGACCTATAGCGGTCCTTACAGAACAGCAGACTGTACCGCACTCAAGCCTATGTACCGTAGCACCCTATACCAAGTTACCAGTCCTTATAAGAACTTTTGTGGACCAAGCAGGTTGTGTATTAGTGTTTAGCAGACTGTACGTCAGTCCCTATACCGCTGAAGGACTGCTGCAGTATAGGGCAGCGGTCAGCAGTGGTGCACGTCAACCCTATCTATTGTGGACCGATAGCGGTCCTTACAGAACAGCAGACTGTACCGCACTCAAGCCTATGTACCGTAGCACCCTATACCAAGTTACCAGTCCTTATAAGAACTTTTGTGGACCAAGCAGGTTGTGTATTAGTGTTTAGCAGACTGTACGTCAGTCCCTATACCGCTGAAGGACTGCTGCAGTATAGGGCAGCGGTCAGCAGTGGTGCACGTCAACCCTATCTATTGTGGACCGATAGCGGTCCTTACAGAACAGCAGACTGTACCGCACTCAAGCCTATGTACCGTAGCACCCTATACCAAGTTACCAGTCCTTATAAGAACTTTTGTGGAACAAGTGAGTTGTGAATGATTAGCAGACTGCAGCAGAAGGGCAGCAGTCAAGTATAATATCCTTTCTATATTTGGAAGAAAGAATATTATACATGTACAAGCCTATTACTGTACCACTGATACCAGTCCTGAAAAGAACCTTTGTGGAACTAATAATAACAGCAAGTCTTTAAAATTACCCTCACTGCCTGACAACACTGCTTCCTTCCTGTCCCTATACAAATTGGCAAAAAAAGAGAACGATTAGTGGTTACTGGAACAGCTCTTTTGTGGACCTTGATAGTAACAGCTAATGATGATGATGATGATGATGATGATGAAAGACTAATCTGGCTGTCCCTGTAGCATACACCGTCCTTTCCCTTTCTCTAAACTAACAAAAGACACTCAGGCTGCTGCAAGAATCAGCAGCACAGCAAACCTATCAACACCTAACACCTATACCAGTCCTGAAAAGAACTTTTGTGTACCAAATAGCTAGTGGTTTATCTCTCCCTACTCCACACAGGAACCTGTCCCTATCGTAACAGAAGAAAGAATGTAAAATGGCCACCGGATCGGGTGTATTTATAGGTTAGGGGGAATGTACAAGTGTCCATGTGCTGTCATGTCTCAATTGGCTGTCCTGTATCACATGATAAACGTGTCACCAAAGGTTAAAGTTCTTGTATACATTAAACACGTAAGTCCGCCGCGGCGAACGACGGAAAAAGGCGTTCGAACGTGCGGACCGCGAATGTCGGAAATTCGCCGCGAAACGACCGCCGGGCGAAACGTTCGTCCATCACTACATGGCAGTGCCAGCGCTGCGATTGGCTGGCAAATGTGCAGCCGGGCCTCCGAATGTCACCCACCAGACTTCGCCGCCTCGTTTCCCCCCCCCCCCGCCGTTGCGCTCCGTCCTCAAGGAGTTAATGGCCGGCCTGTTGGTCTCGTTCTCGAGCCTCGGAATAAATCAATCGTTTTTAAAGGCCGACGCCATTAATATAAATTGCGCGGCGTCCGGCCTGAATACCGAGCTAATAATATTTCCAATGCCGTTAATGGGAAAATAATGAGTTCAAGATATTTTAAAGGTGGCCAATTTCATGGGGGGGGGGGGGGAGGGGGTGAGATCTTCTCCTCCGTCTCCTGGGAGCGGATGGTGGAAGCGTAATTAAGCGCCAAAACGACCCGGCGCAAAAAAATTGGAGCTTCCCCGTCTTCTAAACAGAAACTTCTGACCGTTTAACCCCCCCGAGGGGCATTTTTAGTTTGACAGTTTAATTCTATGACAGGTAAACGCCAAGAAAATTTTAATAGAAAGTTTCAAATATTCATACGAGAAGCCCCCCCTCGGTATGCAGTGCGTTCATTTTCTGCCCGGATTTTACTCCGGTACCAAGTCCACCGACCTATCTTTTGTTGGTGATCTGAGAACCCCTATTGCTGGTCTGCTTGTAGGTGTCCCCAAACACGCCCCCCCCCCCCCCCCCTAGGTGAATAACAACGATACTTTGTATCTTTCTGTCTCCGTTTTTTTTTACATTAGCTGTTGTAATGACTGCTTTGTTTACACAGCAACTCCTGGCTGTCACTCTGACAGCAGGGAATTGATAGAAAACATGATGGGGAAGTAGGCAGAAGGAGAGGAAGGAGAGGTCGTACTACACACACCCTGTGTACATCCATTACATTTTCGGTAAAAAACATGCACCAACGGCTGCCTACCTTGGATGGGAACGCATTGCCGCGGTTTTTATGCTGCATGCCAAGTTTGACCCGTCAAACTCTCCCATGTAAGTGAAAATGGGGGGGGGGGGGCCACAACGCAATTGTGAGCCAACCGCTTGAGTCGCGGCACATTCCTGCAATGAAAAATAAAAAAAACGCGTTAGGAGGCATCACCTCCTTAACCAATTCACCGCAGACACCACCGCAGGGGTGACCAGATCCTTAACCACTTCAATACTGGGCACTTTTACCCCCTTTCTGCCCAGGCCAATTTTCAGCTTTCAGCGCTGTCGCTGTATAAATGACAATTGCGCGGTCATGCAGCGCTGTACCCAAACAGGGCTTTCTGTTGGTGGTATTTGATCACCTCTGCGGTTTTTTATTTTTTGAGAAGCAAATAAAATAAGACCTAAAATTTTGAAAAAAAAAAAAGTTTTTCTTTTGTTTCTGTTCTCAAATTTTGTAAATAAGTAAGTTTTCTCCTTCACTGATGGGCACTGATAAGGCGGCACTGATGAGGTGGCACCAATGATGTGGCACTGACGGGCACTGGTAGGCGGCACTGAAGGGTGTCACTGATATGCAGAACTGATGGGCATTGATAGGCAGCACGCGTGGGCACTCATGGGTGGCACTGGTGGGCACTGATAGGCGACACTGGTGGGCACTGAAAGGCTGCACTGATGAGTACTTATGGGTGGCACTGATAGGCGGCACTGATGGGCACTGATAGGCGGCACTTTTTTTTTACTCCGTCAGAGGCTCTTTATCGAAATCGATGTAGCTGTGTGTCAGACTGACACACCACACCACCGATCGATGGGATGCGTGCCCCCCCCACGAGCACGCGAGAGCGGTCGTTCTGGAGGGCCGTCATATGACGTCCACCCAGAATGAGAGCCGCGCCGCCCAGCCGTCATTTGACGGCCGGCGGGGGCGGGTAAGTGGTTAAAGCAACCTAGGATATACTGCGGCAGGGTGGCCTCTCTGTGCCAGATAACGTATCTAGTATGTGATCTGGCACTATTGGGTCTGGGGCGTACGCGCACGCGCGCCACCGGCAACCCGCTCCTGCTGTGATTGGACACAGCAGGAGCCAATCAGCAGATGTTTGGGAGACAGGCGGAACGGCGATCTGCCTATTAGACACGTGCATGACAAAAATATTTGTTTTGATTCGTTAATCTAGTTATTTTGTTTAGTTAAATTCGATACATTTTGAATCGGTCGAAATGAAAAATTATGATTTTATTTATTTATTTTTTGATTCCAATGTAGCAAAGTGAACAAACAAAAGAAAAACCAATGCGATTGTCAGCAGGTACCACCAGGCGCCTTCTATTGGCCCCGCCCTATAGAAAGACTAATATAAGAGAAAAGTAGAATATTTGTAAACGACGATCTTCCAGGGAAGTGATGTTTGTGAGTCTCTGGGATAAACAGTTGTTTTCCAGGCATTGGTATGTGGCGGAGGTTCTCCTGCTTACGTCTCCTATAATTCCTGGGCCGGCGCCAGGTCTATTATGGTTAGCCATCTGACTGACTCCAATGTGTCACATTTGTGGTTGGCTGAAGCCAGCCAGCTGTTTTTCTAATTGGCTAAATCAGCGGACAACTGTTTGGTATCAGCCAGCTTCTCCGAGAGGTCCGAGCCGTCTGCTAACAGTACGAAATATAGACGCAGCTCGGAGAAGCCGCAGTCGCTGCACCATCTGCGGGGGAGGAGAAGGTCACCGCCACTTATGGGGAAGGTATAAGTGTGTTTCTAGAAAACTAATATAAAAAGACATAAATAAATGCAGCTCTATAATCTATAATACATCTTTAACCGCTTTACCGCCAGCACCATATCCCTTATGGCGGCAGCAGCCGGGAGTGTGTGCGTGTGTGTGTGTGTGTGCGTGCGTGTGTGTGCGTGTGTGTGTGTGCATGCGTGTGTGTGCGTGCACGTGTGTGTGCGCGCGCGTGTGTATGTGTGCGTGTGTGTGCGTGTGTGTGTGTGCGCGTGTGTGTGTGCATGCGTGTGTGTGCGTGTGTGTGCGTGTGTGCGTGTGTGTGTGTGTGTGTGCATGCGTGTGTGTGCGCGTATGTGTGTGTGCATGTTTGTGCATGCGTGTGTGCGTGTGTGTGCGTGTGTGTGTACGCGTGCGTGTGTGTATGTGTGCGTGTGTGTGTGCATGTGTGTGTGTGTGTGCGTGTGTGTGCGTGTGTGTGCATGCGTGTGTGTGCGCGTATGTGTGTGTGCATGTGTGTGCATGCGTGTGCGCGTGTGTGCGTGTGTGTGTGCTTCACAAGCCCATCTTGAGTTGCGTCACTGAACACCTGACTTCATCAAAGGGTAAATCATTTATCTTTGATGAAGTCACGTGTTCAGTGACGCAACGCATTAGGGGGGAGCTGGGTGTCGTCACTTCCGGTTGCGGCCAAGACCGGAAGTTCCTTTGTTTGCACGCTGCCCCGAGTGTTTTTAACTGTTTGAGCCCCGGAAAATTTGGCTGCTGAATGACCAGAGCATTTTTTGCGCTTCTTCACTGTGGCACTTTACCTGACAATTACGCGGTCATGCGATGTTGTACCCAAACAAGGTTTTTTTTCCCACAAATAGGGCTTTGTTTTGGTGGTATTTGATCACCTTTAAGGGACCCCCTAGAAACCTTTGAGGCACCCCTAGAAACCTTTCATGGACCCCCTAGAAACCTTTCATGGGCCCCCTAGAAACCTTTAAGCCCTAGAAACCTTTAAGGGACCCCCTAGAAACCTTTAAGGCACCCCTAGAATCCTTTAGGGGACCCCCTAGAAACCTTTAAGGGACCCCCTAGAAACCTTTAAGGCACCCCTAGAAACCTTTAAGGCACCCCTAGAATCCTTTAGGGGACCCCCTAGAAACCTTTAAGGGACCCCCTAGAAACCTTTAAGGGACCTGTAGAAACCTTTAAGGGAGCCCCTAGAAACCTTTAATGCCCCCTAGAATCCTTTAGGGGACCCCCTAGAAACATTTAAGGGACCCCCTAGAAACCTTTAAGGCACCCCTAGAAACCTTTCATGGGCCCCCTAGAAACCTTTAAGCCCTAGAAACCTATGGAGGACCCCTAGAAACCTTTAAGGGACCCCGTAGAAACCTTTGAAGGACCCCTAGAAACCTTTAAGGGACCCCCTAGAAACCTTTGAAGGACTCCTAGAAACCTTTAAGGGACCCCCTAGAAACCTTTGAAGAACCCCTAGAAACCTTTAAGAGACCCCTACAAACCTTTGAAGAACCCCTAAAAACCTTTAAGGGAACCCCTAGAAACCTTTGAGGGACCCCCTAGCTGAGAGAGGCTAAGAATGAATATATGATGAGCGCCGAGCGGTTGTTTCTATAGGAATACATTGATGTTCATAGGATTGGATTATCATCGTATGATCCGTCACACATTTCTAGGAATCTCAGGCGCTGTGCTGTGAAGACGTGTTCTTAGAAAAGCGTTGAAGTTGACGTCTGCCCAATCAGAGTATAAAGAGCACAAATATAATTGCGGTGGAGAAGGACGCAGCCGATGATGACTGGAGACGTTCTTCAGCAGATGGATTTTTATAAGTGTCGTTCTTGTGAAAGTTTCAACTTTCACAATTCGCTAATTGGCGTTTGATTTTCGACATTCATTATTGGGCTAGGAAGGCGGGCAATCGATAGAACTTTGATGGTGGGCAACATATAATTTGCAGTTGGACTTTAACTACTTCAATACGGGGGGGGCACTGACACCCCCTTCCTGCCCAGGCCAATTTTCAGCTTTCAGCGCTGTCGCTGTATAAATGACAATTGCGCGGTCATGCAGCGCTGTACCCAAATACCCAAACAGAGTTTTTATCATTTTGTTCCCACAAATAGAGCTTTCTTTTGATGCCATTTGATCACCTCTGCGGTTTTTATTTTTTGCTAAACAAATAAAAAAAGACCTAAAATTTTGAAAAATGTTATGTTATAACATTTTGTAAATAAGTAATTTTTCTCCTTCACTGATGGGCACTGATGAGGCGGCACTGATGAGGTGGCACTAATGAGGTGTCACTAATGGGCACTGACAGGCACTGATAGGCAGCACTGATGGGTGCTAGCAGGCGGCACTGATGAGTGGCACTGATATGCAGCACTGATTGATAGGTGGACTGATGGGATCTCATGGGTGGCATTGGTGGGCACTGATGGGCACCAATAGGCGACACTGATGGGCATTGATAAGGTGGCACTGATGAGGTGCCACTAATGAAGTGGCATTGATGGGCACTGACAGGCACTGATGATGGGCACTGATGGGCACTGGTAAGCGGCACTGATATGCAGCACCGATAGGTGGCACTGATGGGAACTCATGTGTGGCATTGGTGGGCACTGATGGGCACCAATAGGCGACACTGATGGGCACCAATAGGCGATACTGATGGGCATTGATAGGTGGCACTGATGGGCACTCATGGGTGGCACAGGTGGGCACTGAGTGGTCTCGCTTTGGATTCAGGTCTATGTCTCCCAGAAACATACAGATATGGGGCCATTGTGCCCAGACCAGCAATGACTGCTTTCAACTGTTAGACTAAGAGCAGATGTTACTATAATCAGCTCAATCCAACCTGATACCGAGGTCTCCGGATATAATCTGTTTAAGGTGTTATGTGTGTCTTTCCCCCCATTGTATACCTCCTAGGTGTGAATTCCCATTGCTGATTAAGTCACCTATTGTTTCTGTCTGTCTGTTCATCTCTTGGAGATGTTACATAGTATAGTAGGTGAGGTTGAATTCAATTTAGGCCAATATGTATTCTGTTACATATTTTTGGTAAAACAAATTCCCAATAAGCGTATATTGGTTTACGCAAATGTTGTATTCTCTTGTCTACAATCTATGGGATATAGTTACATAGTAGATGAGGTTGAAAAAAGACACAAGTCCATCAAGTGCAATCTATGTGTGTGATTATATGTCAGTATTACATTGTATATCTCTGTATGTTGCGGTCATTCAGGTGCTTATCTAATAGTTTCTTGAAACTATCAATGCCCCCCGCTGAGGCCACCACCTGTGGAAGGGGGTTCCACATCCTTGCCGCTCTTACAGTAAAGAACCTTCTACATAGTTTTTCTTCCCATTTTAAAGAGTGGCCACGAGTCTTATTAAACTCCCTTCCGCAAATTTTTTTTATCCCTATTGTGAGGTCACCAGTACGGTATTTGTATATTGAAATCATATCCCCTCTCAAGCGTCTCTTCTCCAGAGAGAGAGAGAGTTGCCCTTCTTTGTACTCGCTTCATTTCCAGTACATCCTTCCTGAGGACTGGTGCCCAGAATTAGACAGTATACTCCAGGTGCAGCCGGACCAGAGTCTTGTAGAGCGGGAGAATTATCAGGTCCTTTACCATCCTAGATCCCCCCAGAGGTTCTCCCCCCCAGTCTATAGATTGCATTCAGATTTTTGCCACCCAAATGCATTATTTTACATTTTTCTACATTGAACCTCGTTTGCCATGTAGTTGCCCCTCCCCCCATTCATTTGTTCAGATCTTCTTGGAAGGTTTCCACATCCTGCGGAGAAGTTATTGTCCTGCTTATCTTAGTATTGTCCACAAATACAGAGATTGAACTGTTTGCCCCATCCCCCTCCTCCAGGTCATTTATGAATGAATTAAATAGGATTGGTCCCAGCACAGAACCCTGGGGGACCCCACTACCCACCCCCGACCATTCCGAGTACTCCCCATTTATCACCACCCTCTGAACTCGTCCTTGTAGCCAGTTTTCAATCCATGTACTCACCCTATGGTCCATGCCAACGGACCTTATTTTATACACCAAACGTTTATGGGGAACTGTGTCAAATGCTTTTGCAAAATCCAGATATACCACATCTACAGGCCTTCCTTTATCTAGATACACCACATCTACGGGCCTTCCTTTATCTAGATACGCCACGTCTACGGACCTTCCTTTATCTAGATACGCCATGTCTACGGGCCTTCCTTTATCTAGATACACCACATCTACGGGCCTTCCTTTATCTAGATACGCCACGTCTACGGACCTTCCTTTATCTAGATACGCCATGTCTACGGGCCTTCCTTTATCTAGATACGCCACGTCTACGGGCCTTCCTTTATCTAGATACACCACATCTACGGGCCTTCCTTTATCTAGATACACCATGTCTACGGGCCTTCCTTTATCTAGATACACCCCGTCTACGGGCCTTCCTTTATCTAGATACACCCCGTCTACGGGCCTTCCTTTATCTAGATACACCACGTCTACGGGCCTTCCTTTATCTAGATACACCACGTCTACGGGCCTTCCTTTATCTAGATACACCACGTCTACGGGCCTTCCTTTATCTAGATACACCACGTCTACGGGCCTTCCTTTATCTAGATACACCATGTCTACGGGCCTTCCTTTATCTAGATACACCCCGTCTACGGGCCTTCCTTTATCTAGATACACCCCGTCTACGGGCCTTCCTTTATCTAGATACACCCCGTCTACGGGCCTTCCTTTATCTAGATACACCACGTCTACGGGCCTTCCTTTATCTAGATACACCACGTCTATGGGCCTTCCTTTAAATAGATACACCACGTCTACGGGCCTTCCTTTATCTAGATCAGTGATGGCGAACCTTGGCACCCCAGATGTTTTGGAACTACATTTCCCATGATGCTCATGCACTCTGCAGTGTAGTGGAGCATCATGGGAAATGTAGTTCCAAAACATCTGGGGTGCCAAGGTTCGCCATCACTGATCTAGATACACCACGTCTACGGGCGTTCCTTTATCTAGATACACCACGTCTATGGGCCTTCCTTTATCCAGATACACCACGTCTATGGGCCTTCCTTTATCTAGATACACCACGTCTACGGGCCTTCTTTTATCTAGATACACCACGTCTACGGGCCTTCGTTTATCCAGATACACCACGTCTACGGGCCTTCCTTTATCTAGATACACCACGTCTACGGGCCTTCCTTTATCTAGATACACCACGTCTACGGGCCTTCCTTTATCTAGATACACCACGTCTACGGGCCTTCCTTTATCTAGATACACCACGTCTACGGGCCTTCCTTTATCTAGATACACCACGTCTACGGGCCTTCCTTTATCTAGATACACCACGTCTGTTGGCTGTTCCTTAGCTATGTTAATTATTTTACTATTTGCATAACGTGATCAAACTCAAATTTTGTGTGTTATATCAATTCTGTGTGAATATACAAAAAAAGTGAGTTCCAGTTTGCGCCTAAGCTAGTGTCATCTAGTCCTTGGGTGCTCAACTCTAATTACCTGGTTCCTGGGTCCAGACTGGAGGAAGCTGTATACTGACGGAAGCAGCCGCGCTGGACGGTTTCGTCACACTTATTTTTTTTTAATTCTTTATTTCTTTGCAGGAATACAAAACAAAGTTATTAGTCAATAAAGTACAACATAGTGTATTCCTGCCCTTTTTATAAACAAAACAAAAACAAAACAGTATCAGTCACACTTATTAACCCCTTCCCACCCCAGGGTAAAACAAATCTTAATGCCTGAGCACAATTTTGCAACTTTGACATGTGGTAGTAAAACCGTACATATTGTCACAGATTTCTTTTTACATCCAGGTGGATTATACTGTATTATATTTAATACAGATGCTGTCGGACCTTTGCCGGAAAGAGAAGTGACGGCATCGTGGCTCTGGCCACTCACAGCGCCAGAGCCAGGATACCCGGGAAGACGCGCCGAGGGAAACTGTCAGCTCCCTCGGCGTGGACCGAGATCACCTGCCCACACCTCGTTCTAAGGTAAGTATTTCATAATGAGCTAGTATGCAGTGCATACTAGCTCATTATGCCTTTTGCCTTACAGGTTTAAAAAATAAATAAAATCTGCTGTTTTGCAGGTGCTATAGCGTTAAAAATAGCGCCTGCAAACCGCCCTAAAACAGCTGCTCCATTCACTCCAGTGTGAAACCCCGGGAGCTTTCACACTGGAGCGGTGCTCTGGCAGGGCGTCAGAAAATGTCCTGCCAGCAGCTTCTTTGGATCGGTGAAGGAGTGGTGAACTCATCGCTCCTCCACCGCTCCTCCACCGCTCCTTCACCGCTCCTCCACAGCTCCTCCACCGCTCCTCCACCGCTCCTCCACCGCTTCTTCATCGCACCTCCACCGCTCCTCTATCGCTCCTCTACCGCTCCTCTACCGCTCCTTCACCGCTCCTCCACCGCTCCTTCACCACTCCTCCATCGCTCCTCCATCGCTCCTCCACCGCTCCTCCATCGCTTCTTCACCGCTCCTCCACCGCTCCTCCACGACTCCTCCATCGCTTCTTCACCGCTTCTCCATCGCTCCTTCACCGCTCCTCCATCGCTTCTTCACCGCTCCTTCACCCCTCCTTCACCGCTCCTCCACCGCTCCTCCAGGACTCCTCCATCGCTTCTTCACCGCTTCTCCATCGCTCCTTCACCGCTCCTCCATCGCTCCTCCACCGCTCCTCCACGACTCCTCCATCGCTTCTTCACCGCTTCTCCATCGCTCCTTTACCGCTCCTCCATCGCTTCTTCACCGCTCCTCCACGACTCCTCCATCGCTTCTTCACCGCTTCTCCATCGCTCCTTCACCGCTCCTCCATCGCTTCTTCACCGCTCCTTCACCGCTCCTTCACCGCTCCTCCACCGCTCCTCCAGGACTCCTCCATCGCTTCTTCACCGCTTCTCCATCGCTCCTTCACCGCTCCTCCATCGCTCCTCCACCGCTCCTCCACGACTCCTCCATCGCTTCTTCACCGCTCCTTCACCGCTCCTCCATCGCTCCTCCACCGCTCCTCCACCGCTCCTTCACCGCTCTTTCACCGCTCCTCCATCGCTCCTCCACCGCTCCTCCACCGCTCCTCCACCACTCCTTCACCGCTCCTCCATCACTCCTTCACCGCTCCTCCATCGCTTCTCCTCCGCTCCTTCACCGCTCCTCCCCATTAAAATCAATGGGTCAACGCTGCTATAATGCCGGCAAAAGGCCACTGTGGCGGCGTTGTGCGGGGAGTTGGCGGCGTTGTGCGCCCGCTAAAACCTCTTTTCGCCCCCTAGCGCTGCTTTACCGCTGACGCCCTAGGCGACACAGTGTGAAAGGGCTATAAAGGACCATATAGGACGGCAAAAATCTGAATACGCCATCAAGTCGATAAGCTTCGGTTTGATTTGTTTGGTTCGGCAACTTATGAAGGTCACTCTGTGGCTTCAAGTCTGAACCAGTTCTTTGCTCATCTGTAAAGTGTCCTTCTTTTTTTTTTTTTTTTATCGCAATTTAGAATGTGGACATCATTTCCAATAAGTCGTATAATGAAGGACTTGGAAAAGTCTTGCTTGGAATATGTAAGAAAAATGTTGAAGTTTCTAAAGGCTTAAACATGAACCGTCATTTAGAAGACAGAAGTACTTTTAAGGGCATCTCCTCGTTGGGTTGCTGAGCGCGCTCCGTAGCTGCGTGTAACAACGGTCCTCCTTTCGTTTCATCTCGCCAACGCTTAAGGTAGAAGAGCGACTCTCTGTATCGGAATCAAACTTCTTGAAAGTCAAAACTAACAAAGGATCTGGCTTTAGACAAAGTACTAGAAAATCACTAGAGTCGGATTTTTATAACAAGGCCTCTCGGGAGTCCTCCATCCAAAAAAGGTACCATTGAAGATCAAGGACACTTGTTTTTTTTTTTGCAGAAGATTTGCATGCCGTTGTCTTCTGCATTCCCAGCTGGCTGCACTCTAAACTCTTTTTTATTTTGCTTTTTTTTTCAGTGGTGTTTTTGTCCTTATGATCAAAAAAAAAAAAGCATGGGTTTTAGAGGTGGAATTTATGATAGAACTGCTAGAAAGTATTTATAGCCAAAACTTTTATTTTGTTGTCTTGGATAGAACATGGAACGGATAAAACCCACCTTAGTGGAAAATTGTATCAAATACTTACCGTAATGTTCCATTCCTGGTGCCAATCCATGGCGGAGCGGAGACTACGAGCCCAGGCCTTCTCATCCAAAGTCAGTGCCTGACCTCACAAATGCACTTGTGGAAGAATAATCAAACATTCCCATAGACACCCTCCTAAACCTTGTGGACGGCCTTCCCAGAAGAGTGGTTCTTCTTATTGGAGCCTTTCGGATACCAAGGTCAGGCACTGCGCTACAGGAGAGGCTGAACCTGCGCAGAAAACCACCAAAGTGGCAAGCAAGGGTTTCTTCTCTTCACAATGGCTGTGAGTTTCCTCCTGAAAAGGGAATGGACTGTTGGGTGGGTATTAATTCTTCACAGCTTTGCACTGGTCCTGTGGGTGGAGGTATTTAAGGTGGACTGCACTGACAGAGGCCTGGGGGTGGGGCGTACCTTGAAGAATGCTTTATCACATGGAGCATTGACAAATCTTCTTTACTGCTCCTCCCCATTCACTGCTTGAAATGACCCATGTTTCCAGCACTTGAGGGTTCATTCACACCAGCAGACGCATGCTATGGTGCCGAGTACATTATGCCCATGGGTGGGAAGCACTGGTGCAGCGCATCGCAGTGTTTGCTTTTTTCCATTTATTTCTAACTTCCACTTCATTTAATTCTGTGCACAGCAGGGTGCTGCATCACGCTGGCACGTGTTCTAATGAGCTGCAAGAAAGGCAGCGCATCTACATTTTTACTCAGGGCAGGGCTGTCTTAAAGCATGGGCACCCCTGGGCACTGCCCAGGGTCCCAAGGTGCATAGGGGGCCCCATGATACTCATGCATTACATCATACTTGCCAACTGTCACAGATTTGCTGGGACAGTCATGCTTTTTACTAAGCTGTCCCGGGCTGGCTGCATCCCAGAACCTGTACTGTGCCTTCCTGGTCCCCGTATTGTGCCCTCCTGACTCCCCCTGTACTGTGCCCTCCTGACTACCCCTGTACTGTGCCCTCCTGACTACCCCTGTACTGTGCCCTCCTGATCCCAGTATTGTGCCCTCCTGACTCCCCCTGTACTGTGCCCTCCTGACTCTCCCTGTACTGTGCCCTCCGGATCCCAGTATTTTGCCCTCCTGACTCCCCCTGTACTGTGCCCTCCTGATCCCAGTATTGTGCCCTCCTGACTCCCCCTGTACTGTGCCCCCCTGACTACCCCTGTACTGTGCCCTCCTGATCCTAGTATTGTGCCCTCCTGACTCCCCCTGTACTGTGCCCTCCTGACTCCCCCTGTACTGTGCCCTCTTGACTCCCCCTGTACTGTGCCCTCTTGACTCCCCCTGTACTGTGCCCTCCTGACTACCCCTGTACTGTGCCCTCCTGATCCTAGTATTGTGCCCTCCTGATTCCCCCTGTACTGTGCCCTCCTGATCCTAGTATTGTGCCCTCCTGACTACCCCTGTACTGTGCCCTCCTGATCCTAGTATTGTGCCCTCCTGACTCCCCCTGTACTGTGCCCTCCTGATCCTAGCATTGTGCCCTCCTGACTCCCCCTGTACTGTGCCCTCCTGATCCCAGTATTGTGCCCTCCTGACTCCCCCTGTACTGTGCCCTCCTGATCCCAGTATTGTACCCTATTGACTCCCCCCATACAGTGTTCTTTGTGTTGATTAGTATTTGATTTATGGCATGTTTTTTCTTATTGTTTAAAATAGATTTTATTGAAAGTAGAAATAAATATATGCCTAATTCTATAAACTATTTATACTTTCATTCTGGAGAGTTGGTGCGTAAATTGGGGCAAGCTGGTAGGGATCCCAGCGCATTACATTGCTCGGGGGCCCATGTTGCTAATAAGATGGCCTCCCGACTCAGGGTACACCAATGCAATGTGAAAAATAAGGGCTATATGTATGTTTATACATATTTGAATTTTATTATTGTATTGCTGGACGACCCCGTGTTGTAAGTTCCACGTCGTGGCGTTGCCTCATGCAAAGTATATTTTCACTCCACCTGTCCTCTTATTGAGGCTTGATTTATTTTTTTGTCCTATTTTGGACGGTGGAGTTTTCTTAGATGACCTTTTTTATATTTACAGTACTCTTTGTTTATATTTTTTCAGAGAGCATTGGCGATTGGCATCATATCCTGCCCTATGGTATGTGCATATGTCATTCCCGATTTTTAGAAACGAGACTTGTCCCGCACATGGCCGCTTCATTCGTTTCCGGAGTTCCGCCACACATTCCGCTCTCCCCACTCAGCATGTGGTTCTGTCCTACCTGATAGTGCCGCTTCTGGTCCCAGCCTTTTCAGAACGAGCCTTGGAGCGCACGCGGCAGCGCCATTTTTGCTTGTTTCCGGAAGTGGATGTTAATCCACAAAACTGACACCATGAGGCTGCGGCTCATTACCGAGGTATCTTTTAGCTATATAAGTACAGCGCTTACAGCAGAAGAGCACCCCAGATGATGTCTTGTGAGACGAAACGCGTCGGGAGGCTCTGCTGAAGTCACTGTCTTTTGTTCGAAGCGCTTTTTTATCCTCTAAAATGTGAGTGTATTTTCTCCTTTTTACAAATAAATAATTTCCAATTTCCAAACGGAATTACGCTATTTGCCTACCTTCTTTTCCTTTTTCCAAATGTATTATATTGGAGAAACCATCCATCCGGTTTTCTATCTAACACCTACCCCATTGAGGTTCACTCTCGGAGTTGGTCTTCTAGCTGGAGGTCGTGTCCGCTGTGGCAGTTTCCCCTTGGTGTGTTGCCCTACCAGGCTGATTGACCCATTAGGTGTATACTTACTTGGGTTCAATCTCTCTGGTAAGCCTTTTGGCTCTCTGGTGGTGGACCACTTATCAGCCAGTTTGGGCACATTTTTCCATACCACGTTGATGCCCAGTTCAAGTGTCAACTACTTTTTGGATCATCTTTTGGATATTTTTATTGGTTGGCTCACTCCCTGTCATGGTTATGGAATAGTTTGTCTCCTTACCTGTTTCCATGTGTTCATCTCTAGAGACCATCCGACCCTCACCTGTCTGCTTTTGTAATCCATCCTCTGGCATGGCTCCACCCTAGCTCCTATCAGGGAGCTCTATATTAACCTGTGCACTGCAGGCCAACCCTGCTGATCAACCTTTGTGTGTTTAGCTTCCTGTTACCTGCCATGTGCTCTTCTGTTGTTCCGTTACCGACTTTGGCGTGTCCTTGACTATCCCTGTTTGCCTGTGATCCTGACCTATTGGCGTGTCCCTGACTATTCCTGTCTGCTTGAGGCCCCGACATTGGCTTTATCCCTCACTATCCCTATCCTCCTGTTGCCTACTGTGGGTGTGAGCTGGGGGACCCTGGGGGTCGCAACCTGGAGCCAGTTGCAGCCAAGTCCATCCTCACCTCTAGAGGCGCTGGTGAACACCTGCTGGCTCTTAGACTCCGCGCCCCCAGGGAATCTTACGCTCTAACCCCGGTGAGATCTTTCTCCCATCCGCAGCAGTCAGCCGTAGGGTCCACAACCTTACGGTGCACTCCTGATCCCTATGGTGTGCATCTGTCACCTCGCCTCAAGGTGACCTGACACTCCCACATTTTGTTCTCAGTATTAATGATTTTCCTTTTTTAGACATTCATTATTTTTGGACATTATTCATATTTTCATCTGTACATTTGCCGATATGACATTTATTATACTATTTTCCTTTAAAAGATTCATCATATTTGTGCACTCTACTTTATACGTATATATGTGTTTGTACGCTGTTTATATTGATTTCAGTTCCCTTTGAGATAATTTTTTAGCGTTGCACTTATCTTTCATATGTACACCATTGCAATGCTTTGATGTGACCTGACCACATAGACAGCGTTAGGATTTCCCACGCCCTTGCGTTGCATCTGCATTGGTCACCACAGGTCAATGCGTTGGGGCGTGAAGTAGCCCTGACACCCTACTTTGCTGTGTGTGCATATAGGATGGTGTCTTCCGACGTTTTTTAATCAGATAATCATGTTGAAGAAAAGCTGATATAATCCGTAGACTGGGGTGAGGGGATCCCTTCATCGGGGGTGGTTACCGTTGTCTTTTGAAAAGTAGGTTTCGTCTCATGTGCGTCTTCTCACATGAAGGTAGCGGAGTATTGCATCTAACAGATGTAAATGCCATCCATCTGAATGTAAAGGAGCACATTACAGACATCTAAGGCATGCATATCTTTCTATTTACTGATGTAGCAGACAGAAGAGTTATCTCCCATCATTGCAAATGTCATTACGTGCCGTGGAAGCTCTCATATATTTGTATCCCGGCTGTGTACAAATCATTCATCGTCTGCTTGCAGAACTTAAGCTGCAACGCTCTTCAGAGCAATGCAGAGCTCACCGACCTGCATTTATTTTTTTGCCCATTTTTTGCTCTTCGCCACGTCCTGAGAACTTTGCAAATTCTTCAGCCAAACAGCTAAATACGCAGAGTTTGTAATTCTGTCTGGCTGTTTTTGTGATTAATACACCACCGCAGGGCAACAAAGCCTGGAGGATGGCACCGCATTCTCAGTAATGCTGGCATACATGGCTCAAATTTCAACTGGCTCCTGCTGTTTCTGAAAATGATTGTGAGCCATGGATGGCCCCATTGACACCAACTGAAAATTTGAGCCATGGGTGGCCGACGTCTACACCATCTAAAACTTTGAGCCATGGGTGGCTCCGTTGGCACCATCTGAAAATTGAATCCATTGGTGGCCTCATGAGGCCACCATCTGAAAAGTCAAGCCATGGGTGGCCCTCATTGACGCCCTCTAAAAATCATCATCTGAAATTTTGAGCCATGCGTGGCCTCTACCTCTATCTGAAAAGTCAAGGCATGTGTGTCCCACATTGGCACCATATAAAAATTCAAGCCACGAGGGACCCCACCGGCACCATCTGAAATGTTGAGCCATGCGTGGCCTCTAACTCTATCTGGAGACTCAAGGCATGGGTGGCCCCCATTGGCGCCATCTGAAAATTCAAGCCATGGGTGACCCCATCAGTACCATCTGAACATTTGAACCATGACTGTTCCTTACAGTAGCATCTGAAAATTGTAGCCATGAGTGGCCCTATCAAGCCATGGGTGACCCCATCAGTACCATCTGAACATTTGAACCATGACTGTTCCTTACAGTAGCATCTGAAAATTTGAGCCATGGGTGACCCCATCAGTACTATCTGAAAATTTGAGCCATGGGTGGCCCTGTTGGCAATATCTGAAATGTGTAGCCAGGAGTGGCCCCATTGGTACATTCTGAAAATTTGAGCCATGGGTGGCCCTGTCAGTATCATGTGAATATTTGAGCCATGGCTGGTCCTTACAATGCCATCTGAAAACCTGAGCCATGGCTGGTGCCATCAGCACCATCTGAAAATTTGAGCCATGGGTTGCCCTATCAGCACCATCTGAAAATTTGAGTAATGGATTGCCCTGTTGACACCATCTGAAAATTGGAACCATGGGTGGCCTCATCAGTACCATCTGAACATTTGAGCCATGGCTGGTCCTCATGGTACCATCTGAAAAGCTGATTCATGGGTGGCCTAATCAGCGCCATCTGAAAATTTGAGTTATGTGTGGCCCTGATGGTGCCTCTTAAAAGTTTGAGCAATAGGTGGCCCTCTCGGCACCATCAGCAACCACCATAGTGGCGCACTGTTGCATCATGGTCCCATTGACTTTATTGGGCGCCGTTGTCAGGTGTAATGTTGGGCAAGAGCGACATACCGAGTTAAAAGTATGCATTTTTAGTTGCATGTTACAACTGCTTTACAGGGGGTAAAAAGGAAGCTAATATAAATATTGAATTAGGTACTTGTGCTGGCTGTATATATAAAAAGAAAATCACGGAATTAACCCTGCCGCCCTAGGCACCAGCCCTCCAGCCCCAGTGTGGTAAACGCAGCACAGCCGATGAATCCGTAGACAGGAGTCAGACTTTGCACGCGCGCAGTTTACGAGCAGAGCCTGCTTAGTAAGCGGTCGCGGTATCCTCTCTAGCAGAAAGATGTCAGACATGGTGGATTGTACAGCAGTACATAGCCGGTGAAAGTTTGTTGCACGTGCCGAGCCGCGTCCGCCATCCAGGCGACGTGACCCGCTTCGTTATTACACGCATCGCCTGACGTCGCAGGCATGATGAGATTTCATGGCCTTTGCACCCGACGCCTTGCAGATACATTTAACACCTCGCAGATTAGCATAATTTTTTCAGATGTATTCAGTGGTCGGGGCTCAACGAGATACAAACTAATGCGGGCCGGTAAATATTATTCCAGCAGGCTCACGGGGAGAGTGCGCGGCTTAACTCTCCGATAAGACGGAATACTAAGAGATTGGAGCTAAACAAGAGCACCGCTGGGTACTGGCTCTATCTACTAAATATAACCCCTTTTAACATTGGAAAAAAAAATATATCAAAAATGCAAAAAAAAAGTGGAACTTTACATAAAAAGTAGAAATGTGCGAACTGCCAGGCTTTGTATTGCAGAAGAGACATACTGGGGTGGATTTACTAAAAGGTGAATAGACTATCCACTCTGCACGTGCAGTTGCTCCAGAGCTTAGTAAAGCTCATGGAAGCTCTGTTGACTTCCATCATCCAATCATGTGCAAGCAAAAATTGGATTTTTTTTCTTCCCTTGCATGTGATTGGGTATTGTTTGCAAAGTGGAGCGCCCCCTCATTTACAAAACTTTGAAGTAACTGCACGTGTAGAGTGCACAAGTCTATTTAGCTTTAGTAAATCCACCCCAGTGTGTTCTTACCTGCCTCTTCAATGTCTTCTTCATAGAGTACGTTGAGCCGGGGGGGGGGGGGGGGGGCATAAGCATCATCTGAAAATTTAAGCCATGGGTGGCCCCATCGACACCATCTAAAAATCTGAGCCGTGGATGGCCTGATTGACACCATATGAAAATTTGAGTCATGAGTGGCACCATTGGCACCATAGGAAAATTTGAGTCATGGGTGAGCCTGATGGCACCATCTGAACATTCAAGTTATGAGTGGCCCTGTCAGCACCATCTGAAAATTTGGAGCCATGGGGGGCCCTGAAGGCACCATATGAAAATCTGAGCATTAGGTGGCTCCATCTACACCATCTGAAACTTTGAGCCATGTTTTTCTCTGTTGGCACCATCTGAACATTTGAGCCATTGGTGGCCTCATGAGCACTATCTTAAAAGTCAAGCCATGGTTGGCCCCCATTGGCAACATATAAAAATTTGAGCCATGGGTGGTCCCACTGGCATAATGTGAAATTTTGAGCCATGTGTGGCCTCATGAGCACTATCTGAAAAGTCAAGGCATGGGTGGCCCCGTTGGCACCATATGAAAACTTGAGCCATGGGTGACCCCTATTAGTACCATCGGAACATCTGAGTTATGACTGGTCCTTAGGGTACCATCTACATCAAAAAATTAAAGCCATGAGTGGCCCTGATGGCACCATCTGAAAATTGTAGCCATGGGTGACCCCATTAGTACCATCTGAAAATTAGTTCCCTGGTGGCCCTGGTGGCACCATCTGAAAATATACTGATGGTACCATCTGAGCTTTGCATGTCCAATACCAGCATCTACAGAGTGGCAGGGTGAATGAACTTCCACACCTGTCCAGCAGTTACATCATCCAAGCACAGACAATAAAGATGGCTGAGTATCCCAAACGTAAAGGTAGACCGGGCGAAGTTGAGGGAGCTCACAGACGTTGCATTGCTCGGGAGGTCGGTATAGTTGCAGTTTAAAGTGAACCTTTGCTTTCCTATGCAGGATATAGCAACAGGTTCACCTAAAGTTGAACTCCGGGAATTAGACTCTACTCTTTGCAGCAGGCCCCCCTTCACTTCAAGGGTAAAATGCTTAATTAGGGTCCGATCACATTGTAACATGGGAAAGGCACACTCCATGCACGTTTCCTACACCGCACATGAACACGCTACCCTTGTAAGACATGCACAGGTGCCAATTCATTTTTAATGGCACCCCAAATTAATCAGATGCATTGTACCATAGTACCATGTGGTTTGATGGAGCGCAATCTGAAAAAGTGGCGATTGCACTTCTTTTTCCCGCATTCCGGTGCATTTGGCAGCCCATTAAAAATTAATGGGCCTGTTAAACCAGAATGCACGGGACTGCATTGGAACACGCATGTTCCATTGCGAACTACTCCTTAGTCTTGGTGTTCAGGGATATGGTGTATTGCTTACCTCTCAGTCCAGCAGGCTCCAGTGCTCTTCTACTCCAAGCTCCGAGTTTTGGGCAATCCCTTGGCATCATTCCATACAGCGCTATTAACCCTGCATTGTATTTGAAGGCGGTGAGCATGTGACCGTGGCCAAGAGAACCTTAGAGTGGTGGTAGAGCTGGACTGGTCTCTGCACCCATAGACTAAACAGGCATTTAACACTTTTGGTGTTGGGAGGGAGGCAGGCTGAATTTTGTCTAATTTCCAGAGTTCAAATTTAACCTCTACGACCGCCCAACATATATCATACCATAAAGCCCCGTACACACGAGAGGACTTATGTCCGACAGACTTCCGAAGGAGTTCCGCCGGAGTTCTGCCGGAGTTCCGACAGAATTCTGACGGACTTTTCGGCTGAGCGGACTTGGCCACACACAATCACACTAAACTCTGACGGATTCGAACGTGATGACGTACGACTGGATTCGAATAAGGAAGTTCATAGCCAGTAGCCAATAGCTGCCCTAGCGTCGGTTTTAGTCCGTCGGAATAGCATACACACGTGCAAATTTTTCAAATGGACCGGGGTCCGGCGGAGTTCCGTCGGAAAAATTTGAAGCATGTTCCATATTCTAAAGTCCGTCAGACTTTGGTGAATCAAAAGTCCGTTGCAGCCCACACTCGATCGAATAGTCTGACGGAATCAGTCCGTCGGACTTTGGATGTTGAAAAGTCCGCTCGTGTGTACGGGGCTTAAGATGGGAGGTCAGTCAGCCACAGCTCAGGGGATGTCTAGCCCCTTCCTCTCTGGAGGGACCCTAGCATTCCACTGAACTCTAGTGGAGAACGGCTGCTTTAAAGTGAACCTTTGTTTTCCTATGCATGGTAAAGCATGTTCCCTTTACTCTTCCTTTATTTAATTTGTTTATGGAAGTATAGTGTAGAATCGCTAGTAGAGTAGAGTATTTGCCTAGCCATGCTCACACGGGGTAAAGTTTCTCTTCATACCTAATCGGACTAATCTAGACCCTGACAGTTGGTCGCTTGGGCATGCAGCACAATTACATGGAAGGAAGGGGAGAGATTAATTTGCTCCCCTATACCTGGAAGTTCTTTTCAGCAAAGAGGAATACCATTCCAGTGTCAGGGAACCCCTGCTAAAAATGACTACAGTGGAACCTTGGTTTACAAGTAACGCGGTTAACAAGTGTTTTGAAAGACAAGCAACTTTTTTTTTCAATTCTGACTCGGTCTGTGAATGGTGTCTTACAAAATGAGCAAAATTCAAGCTAATGGGGTGTGCAGTACCGCATTTGGCCAGAGGTGCGGCGGACACTCGGATCGGTTTGGAGCCATTTGGAAATACTCAAAGCGAGTTTCCCCATAGAAGTCAATGGAAATGAAGAGCCTCTGATCTACTCGGGGACAGCTCGGCTGAACTCGGAAAGGCTCAGGAACACTCGGAAATACTCCGTTCCTGAGTGTTTTCGAACCTTTCCGAGTTCAGCCGAGCTGTCCCCGAGTTGTTCAGACTTCATTTCCATTGACTTCTATGGGGAAACTCGCTTTGATATGCAAGTGCTTTGGATTAAAAGCATTCTCCTGGAACGGATTATGCTCGTAATACAAGGTTCCACTGTATATCTACAACTCATGGTACATTAGTGTGATTGTCAGTGGGAAGAATGCTCCTTACATTTTTGCCCGTTGGGAGGAATTACCTCCTTACAGATAGCTAAAAAGTTCAGTGGTGTCAGTGGGAACTTATCTGAGAGGCAGAAATTGCTTGTGGAACCCCTAGCAACCTCTGAAGGAACCCTAGGGATCCCTGGAACCCCCTGGTTGAGAAACCAGACAGAGCAATTGAAGATGACTGTATGTGGAGGAAAGTTGGGTATTTAAGGTATAACCCAAACCAAAGCCTAATTTATTTATTTCAGATAGAGTGGGAAAGATGACGATTAAATGTCTAGTGCAGTAAACCTGAAGACATAAAGGCATGCTGCAAGATTCCTAGACCTCAACTCAGGTACAATAGAGATGGAAATTGCGTGGAATGGTTTAAGAAGCTGGTGGCAGCCCCCACCCAACAATACGATAAGGCCTAGAAAAGTGCCTGGGTTAATTGCTTTACCAGTTCTATCAAGGATACTTATGCCGTGTACACACGGCCGGACTTTTCAACAGCAAAGGTCCGACGGAATGAATCCGTTGGACAATTCGACTGTGTGTGGGCTTCATCAGACTTTTGCTGTCTAAAAATCAGATGGACTTTAGATTTAGAACATGTTTCAAATATTTACGACGGACTCGAGTCTGTGTGCTAGTCCGACGGATGAAAACCGACGCTAGAGCAGCTATTGGCTACTGGCTATGAACTTTCTTATTCTAGTCCGGTCGTACGTCATCACGTTTGAATCCGTCAGACTTTGGTGTGCTTGTGGGTGGCCAAGTCTGTTCGTTTGGAAAGTCCCTCGGAACTCTGCCGAAAGTCCATCGGGAAGACTGTCGGACCTAGTCCACGGGAAGACCGTTGGACCTAGTCCATGGGAAGACCGTCGGACCTAGTCCATGGGAAGACTGTTGGACCGGTCATGTGTATGCAGCATAAGATAGACAGATGGGGCATAGTAGCACTGGAAGTCAAGTTAAGGGTCCTTAGGCAATAGCAGAAGCATATCTAAGGCAGAAGCCTCTAAAGGAGCCTTTGGTTCCTTTTTCCCAGATTCCAAACCATCAGAAATAACATTGAAATTTGGATTTGGCCATCCAATTGTAGCGGCGACACTTTGGACAAAGTGTCTGCTATGTAGAAATTTAGTTTTTTCCTCAGAACAGTAAAGGGGTTCTGAGGGCTGATTATGTAGGTTTAAGTTTGGCATCAGTTTGGCTGGGTTGTGTTAAAGTTCTGCCTGGTCATGTGTACAGTGAGGTGCACATGACAGGCCCAGAACCAAGCCTGGTTGGACGCTTTAGGTATCAGCATTCCCCGGAGCCAATCAGTGGGTGCGCTGAGGAGTCTGGGGAAGGGTACTTAAGATGTTGAAGTCACGTGTTCAAGGTTCATTGGTGAGGCCATAGCTGCCTGTTTCTGAATCTGGCCCGGGGTAGCCCCACGAGGGGTCCCGGTCACGGGAGCGTGTGCCACCCTGCAACATGGTCGGTTTGGCTAGCCCCATTAGACCTGCATGGTCTGGGGTAAGAAGCCATCTGTTCCCGAGTCCCGAAACCAGCTGGTCTCAGGCGCAGTAACTGAAGGAGGATTCAAGGCGTCCGGTTGTGTTCTCAACTTGGAGGGGCACCGCAGCCCGTGTAAGCGATCGGGGAGGACTCTTCGGAGGAGGGTCAACAAGCTGGCATTCCAAGATGTGACTGGTTGCTGGGTTGTCAAGGACACTAACGAATCCACGCTTTTTCCAGTACTGCCAAGGAGACCGAGAACGTTCCAGGTACTGGGGAAAGGTTCCTGTTCACTTTCGGTTGCAAGCTTTACTCAAGGTCAGAGACTTTATAAGTTCCGGATCAAAGTGCTGACTGCCATAATCTCTGGCTAGAGATTTGTTCAGCCTTGAAGCACCCAGCTGCGAGTGGCTACTCTCTGGGTTGTATTAGAGACCTTTTGGTGATTAGCAGTTCAAGGTGCCTGAGTTTCTTCATCCTTGCCCTCTGTTCCCATACGAGACTGTGTTTGTTGGATGTTACCCCCTGCAAATAAAAAACCTTTCTAAAGGACTTTTATGGTGTCAGCGTCCAAAGTTGTTGGGTACTAACATTGGGAACCCCTAGACGTGGAAGAACAAGCCAAGCGGAGGTAACCGGTAAGCCCAAAAGTCAAGGCCGCCCCATCGAGGGTTATGGCCGCTTCACAATTAATATTGGGTGCATCCCAAATCTGAGATCAACTCTAGTGTGCAGGTTTCTGGCAGGAGGAAGAAAAGTATGCCGGTGCCTTGGTTTCAAAGACGAAAAAAGTAAACTTTTTATTAAGAAAATTGTAGCTTGCTGCAGATTGAAACGGAAAAGGTCATTTAAAAAAATATATATATATCAGTACCAAACAGCTCATGCAGCAATTATATGTGTCCTATCATTTTTTTTTGTTAATCAAACCAGTTTTCCTTTGAACGTAATCACACACATGAGCAGGCGCCGTGACCAAACAGTTGCGCTTATAAAGGGAGCGCAGCGGAACTACATCTTGCTTATTATAGACCAAAGCACAGGCTGTAAATAATATTAGCTGCGAGAGATGATGTGACCTCGCAGGCAGGAAACACCACCTCTCCATCTGTGTTCCATTACCGAGAATCTCCGACCAAGATCTTATTATGAAAATGGATGGGATCAGATTAACCAGCCAGCCACCATCATTTTCCTCCGCGTTCTATTCAACACACAGAGTGGGGGAATGCTTCGAAGATGTTTTTCTTCATATCCATTCTGTCTCAGAGAATAGGAAGGCCGAGCTATTATGCTCCTCCAGCCTTTCCCTGCCAACAGTAAACATCTTTTTTTTTTTTTGTACTTGGTTTCTTTCATTGTGGCTACAGGAGAGGAAAGTGCGGGTGATTTGTTGGCTGGACTCTGCAGATATGCTCTAAAAATTCTAATTTAATCGTACGCGGATAAGGAAAGCCTCAGGAAGGAGGGTTCGGGGGGATAGAGAGGCTCTCCGGAGGAATGGTGGCCATTGAAAACTTGATTCTTTTTCATTTATTTTTTATTATTTATATATATATATTTTAGATTTCATTATATTTTGAAATATATTGCTGGGAATACTGGTCCCTCAAACCATTGGCTCTTCTTCAGGCTCATTTAGCTTTGTAGATGGCAGCACCTCGCTGCAAAGGTCCCCACTCTCAGCTCTCAGTAAGAGCCCATCTGACTCCTGGGATGAGACCTTCTGTCTGCTGGCTGCTGGCTGGGGCACCTATGACCCTTGATTGAGACCTCCTGTCTCCTGGCTGCTGGCTGGGGCACCTATGACCCTTGATTGAGACCTCCTGTCTGTTGGCTGGGGCACACCTGACCCCATAATAGGAACCCACTTAACTCCTGTGATGAGACCTCCTGTCTCCTGGCTGGGGAACCTATAACCCCTGGTTGAGACCTCCTGGCTTCTGGCTGGGGCACCTCTAACCCCTGGTTGAGACCGCCTTGCTTCTGGCTGGGGCACCTCTAACCCCTAGTTGAGACCTCCTGGCTGCTGGCTGGGGCACCTCTAATGCTTGGTTGTGATGTCCTGTCTGCTGGCTGCTGGCTGGAGCACCTATGAACCCTGATTGAAACATCCTGTCTGCTGGCTGGGGCACCTATGACCTTTGATTGAGACTTCCTGTCTGCTGGCTGGGACACACCTGCCCCCTTGATATGAACCCACCTGACTCCTCGGATGAGACCTCCTGTCTCCTGGCTGCTGGCTGGGGCACCTATGACCCTTGATTGAGACCTCCTGTCTGTTGGCTGGGGCACACCTGACCCCATAATAGGAACCCACTTAACTCCTGGGATGAGACCTCCTGTCTCCTGGCTGGGGCACCTCTAATCACTGGTTGAGACCTCCTGGCTTCTGGCTGGGGAACCTCTAACCACTGGTTGAGACCTCCTGGCTTCTGGCTGGGGCACCTCTAACCCCTGGTTGAGACCTCCTGTCTTCTGGCTGGGGCACCTCTAACCCCTAGTTGAGACCTCCTGGCTGCTGGCTGGGGCACCTTGGTTGCGATGTCCTGTCTGCTGGCTGCTGGCTGGAGCACCTATGCACCCTGATTGAGACCTCCTGTCTGCTGGCTGGGGCACACCTGACCCCTTGATAGTAACCCACCTGACTCCTGGGATGAGACCTCTCATCTCCTGGCTGCTGGCTGGGGCACCTCTAACCCTGGTGGAGACCTCCTGGTTACTGATTGGGGCACCTCTAACCCTTGGTTGCGATGTCTTGTCTGTTGGCTGCTGGCTGGAGCACTTCTAACCCCTGGTTGAGACGTCCTGTCTGCTGGCTGGGGCACACCTGACCCCTTGATAGTAACCCACCTGACTCCTGGGATGAGACCTCTCATCTCCTGGCTGCTGGCTGAGGCACCTCTAACCCTGGTGGAGACCTCCTGGTTACTGATTGGGGCACCTCTAACCCTTGGTTGCGATGTCCTGTCTGTTGGCTGCTGGCTGGAGCACATCTAACCCCTGGTTGAGACGTCCTGTCTGCTGGCTGGGTCACCTCTGACTGCTGGTTGAGACATCTTGTCTGCTAGCTGGAGCACCTCTGACCCCTGGTTGAGACCTCCTGGCTGCTGGCTGGGGCACCTCTGACCCCTGTTTGAGACCTCCTGTTTGCAATATGGAAGCCTTGAGCAGTCCTCAGGCTTGAGTACATCATGACCCTGCACACCTGTGTACCCAGACAGGCTGTAGGAGTCTGGGGCACACCTGACCCCTTTATAGGAACCCACCTGACTCCTGGAATGAGACCTCCGGTCTCCTGGCTGCTGGCTGGGGCACCTCTAACCCCTTGTTAAGACCTCCTGTCTGCTGGCTGGGGCACCTCTAACCCCTGTTTGTGACTTTCTGTCTGCTGGCTGCTGGCTGGAACAGCTCTGACCCCTGGTTAAGACATTCTGTCTGCTGGCTTGGGAACCTCTAACTCCTTGTTAGGACCACCTGTCTGCTGGCTGGGGCACCTCTGACCCCTGTTTGAGACCTCCTGTGTGCAATATGAGAGCCCTGAGCTATCCTCGGGCTTCAGTATATCACGACCCTGCACGCCTGTGTACTCAGACAGGCTGCAGGTGTCTATTAAAACCTGGACACAGGTTCAAAAGTTCCGTCCCACCCAAGACACTTTGGAACCGTCAAACGTCAGGCTCCAATCCGGGACTACTGAACCTGAAGAAAGCCAAAACCACAGTTTCACCCCTTTAGCCCATACGCTCACAGAGGTGGCACCTCGCTGCAAGCCTGATTTTAGCTTTCAGCAGGCACATGGCAGCTTTCAATTTCAAGAGAGATTTCAAGGCGTTACAATTTCAGAATTGAACAAAATTATTTAGAGACTTTTTAAGGACCACATAAGTGAAATAAAAGAAGCTGTTTGTCTGGAGTAGAACATTTCTATTTTTTAGTATAGCATGACTGTGTTGTTTTTTCCGGATAATAGGTGTGAATATGATTTGGTATAATACAATGCAATTCTATCTCCTTGCCTGAAGGCTTTCCACTTTTTGGCCGCACTTTCTTCCTGGTATCGGCTTGAAATTACTTTTCAGTTGTAGTGGGAATTAGCATTGAGTCCAGTCATTCTGCAGCAGGCGAGTCTGCAATAAAAAGACACAGATCTATAGACCGAAATATGCCGGGCCCGGCAACCCAAATGATTAAATCAATTTTACTTTAAATCCTATTTCAGAAAGCCGGTTTTATTTATTACAGCGCATATTAGGAGTTGCTGGTTCTATTAAGGATTTTATCGGATTGCGGTATTGTTACTGGATACAAAAAAGATGCAGATGGAGTTTACACCTACAGCAATGCTGTGTATACCTCTGTATATGGAGATTCAGTAATGATGTCACTGGTCTCAAAATAATGGACAGAGAACATCCCCAATGATGTCACTGGTCTCTAGTGAATGGATAGGGAACATCCCCAATGATGTCACTGGTCTCTAGTGAATGGATAGGGAACATTCCCAATGATGTCACTGGTCTCTAGTGAATGGATAGGGAACATTCCCAATGATGTCACTGGTCTCTAGTGAATGGATAGGGAACATTCCCAATGATGTCACTGGTCTCTAGTGAATGGATAGGGAATATCCCCAATGATGTCACTGGTCTATAGTGAATGGATAGGGAACATCCCCAATGATGTCACTGGTCTCTAGTGAATGGATAGGGAACATCCCCAATGATGTCACTGGTCTCTAGTGAATGAATAGGGAACATTCTCAGTGATGTCACTGGTCTCTAGTGAATGAATAGGGAACATTCCCAATGATGTCACTGGTCTCTAGTGAATGGATAGGGAACATTCCCAATGATGTCACTGGTCTCTAGTGAATAGATAGGGAATATCCCCAATGATGTCACTGGTCTCTAGTGAATGGATAGGGAACATCCCCAATGATGTCACTGGTCTCTAGTGAATGGATAGGGAACATCCCCAATGATGTCACTGGTCTCTAGTGAATGAATAGGGAACATTCTCAGTGATGTCACTGGTCTCTAGTGAATGGATAGGGAACATCCCCAATGATGTCACTGGTCTCTAGTGAATGAATAGGGAATGTTCTCAGTGATGTCACTGGTCTCTAGTGAATGGATAGAGAACATTCCCAATGATTTTACTGGTCTCTAGTGAATGAATAGGGAACATTCCCTAATGATGTCACTGGTCTCTAGTGAATGGATAGAGAACATTCCCAATGATGTCACTGGTCTCTAGTCAATGGATAGGGAAAATTCCCAATGATGTCAATGGTTTCCAGTTAATGGGTAGAGAATATCCCCAATGATGTCACTTGTGAGTGGATAGGGAACATTCCCAATGATGTCACTGGTCTCTAGTGAATGGATAGGGAACATTCCCAATGATGTCACTGGTCTCTAGTGAATGGATAGGGATTATCCCCAATGATGTCACTGGTCTCTAGTGAATGGATAGGGAACATCCCCAATGATGTCACTGGTCTCTAGTGAATGGATAGGAAATATCCCCTATGATGTCACTGGTCTCTTGTGAATGGATAGGGAACATCCCCAATGATGTCACTTGTGAATGGATAGGGAACATTCCCAATAATGTCACTGGTCTCTAGTGAATGGATAGGGAACATCCCCAATGATGTCACTGGTATCTAGTGAATGGATAGGGAATATCCCCAATGATGTCACTGGTCTCTAGTGAATGGATAGGGAACATTCTCAGTAATGTCACTGGTCTCTAGTGAATGGATAGAGAATATCCCCAATGATGTCACCGGTCTCTAGTGAATGGATAGGATACATCCACAATGATGTCACTGGTCTTTAGTGAATGGATAGGAAATATCCCCTATGATGTCACTGGTCTCTTGTGAATGGATAGGAAATATCCCCTATGATGTCACTGGTCTCTTGTGAATGGATAGGGAACATCCCCAATGATGTCACTGGTCTCTAGTGAATGGATAGAGAATATCCCCAATGATGTCACTTGTGAATGGATAGGAAACATTCCCAATAATGTCACTGGTCTCTAGTGAATGGATAGGGAATATCCCCAATGATGTCACTGGTCTCTAGTGAATGGATAGGGAACATTCTCAGTAATGTCACTGGTCTCTAGTGAATGGATAGAGAATATCCCCAATGATGTCACCGGTCTCTAGTGAATGGATAGGGAACATCCCCAATGATGTCACTGGTCTCTAGTGAATGGATAGGGAACATCCCCAATTATGTCACTGGTCTCTAGTGAATAGATAGAGAATATCCCCAATGATGTCACCGGTCTCTAGTGAATGGATAGGGAACATTCTCAGTGATGTCACTGGTCTCTAGTGAATGGATAGGGAATATCCCCAATGATGTCACTGGTCTCCAGTGAATAAATAGGGAATATCCCCAATGATGTCACTGGTCTCTAGTGAATGGATAAGTATATTCTCAGTGATGTCACCGGTCTCTAGTGAATGGATAGGGAACATTCTCAGTGATGTCACTGGTCTGTAGTGAATGGATAGGGAACATCCCTAATGATGTCACTGGTCTCTAGTGAATGGATAGGGAATATCCCCAATGATGTCACTGGTCTGTAGTGAATGGACAGGCATATTCTCAGTGATGTCACTGGTCTCATACTTTGCTAAAAATGTATTTTATTTGTGTCACCACAAGATGCCCCATCACTTCCGGTTCCGACAGGAAATAAGAAGAAATTACCCAAATGAGGGCACAGATGGCAATAAAAACTTTACAGAGACTCTAACTGCATGAACTTAAAGGGGTTGTAAAGGTAAAAGTTTTTTCACCTTAATGCATTCTATGCATTAAGGTGAAAAAACATCTGACAGTGCCGCCCCCCCCCCCAGCCCCCCCCCCGTTTTACTTACCTGACCCCTTGAAAGTCCCGCACTCACCTCCAACATCCTCTTCGCCGCTCAGCCTGGCCGCTGATTGGCTAGAGTGGGTGGATTGAAAGCAGCGCAGCCATTAGCTCGTGCTGCTGTCAATCACATCCAATGACGCGGGGGGGCGGGGCCGAGTGATACAGTGAGCGGCTATAGCCGCCGGCTGTATCACGGAAGCGTGCCCGCAAGTACTTCTCACCATGTGAGGGAGCTTGCATGAAAGTGAGAAGTACTTGCGCGGGGGGGGGGGGGCAAGACAGACGCCGAGGGACCCCAGAAGACCAGGTTCGGGGCCACTCTGTGCAAAACGAGCCGCACAGTGGAGGTAAGTATAACTTGTTTGTTATTTTAAAAAAAAAAATCCCTTTACAACCCCTTTAATAAAATAAACACATTTTGTGTGGAGTTGGCCTCCCCGAGTCAATTATCTGACCAGAACAATTTCCCTAATTCTGAGGCCAGACCGATATCCTTTATTAAACACTTGACTGCAGTTATTTCTGTAATGGAATGTTTAGCCCGGAGGAATAAACTCTTAGCATGTAATATCCGTGTGGAGTGCCTTTTCAGGTAACTCTTATTTCTCTTTATCATCCCCGCTGTGCTCGGATCACGCCAGATGCTCCTGTATATTCATACATTTTTTTTTATCTGCTCAGAAGTAACAAGGTTAAGAAGCAGATGTTCGTGTTCCTTCTTGACCCCTAAATCATCTCTACAGCTGGCGTGCCTCCTTTGCCTTTTTTTTTTTTACTTCCATATTATAAAGTTGGCCCATAGAAAATGTATATTTCAGTAATGGATGGACACTGGTCGGCTGAACCACATAGTGGGCCTGGGTTAGCGAAAAGTAGTTTGAACCTTGAGATACATACAGGAAGCAAAGTTGCCTGTTGAGGGCTTCATTTTTAGATTCCACTGGAGCAATTGTCCTCATTGGATGATTTTGCATTCAATGATCAACTCCAAGCTACATTTGCATTTGTTATAAAGGTCCCCCAGGCATTGTTAAATATATAATAATAAATAAAAACTTAAAATAAGTCAGGGTACAATATCCAAGCCAGATCCATGTAGTACCTCTTCCTTACCAAAAGATATTCCAGTGTCACTTAAAGCGGACCTTCACAGCTAAATTGTCAGGACCTAGACCACCTGCTGGTGGCACTGCTTTTCCTAGTATAGAAGGTTATAGTTTTGGTATCCATCAGCGGGTGTTTTAGAGGAAGGACTAAATACCCTCCCAGCAGCCAGCATCAGGTTGTACTGATTATTTAAATCTGCTGGCTGCTGGGAGGGTATTTAATCCTTCCTCTACATCAGGGTTTCTCAACTCCAGTCCTCAAGGTGCACAAACAGGTCATGTTTTCAGGATTTTCACTATTTTGCACAGGTGATTTGATCAGTTTTCACTGCCTTAGTAATTACCACAGCCGTTTCATCTGAGGGAAATCCTGAAAACATGATCTGTTGGTGCGCCTTGAGGACTGGAGTTGAGAAACACTGCTCTACATTACCCTACATTACACTTCCCTTCCTATATGTTCACTGCACCTCCAGTTTTTCCCTGTTTTTCTGCATTCTCCATTTGTATTTGGGTAAAAGGGGTTTTAAACCCTCAATGTTTTTTACCTTAAAGCGGTTCATCACCCTAAAGGGGAAGTTCCGCTAATCTGATCCCTCCCCCCCTCCGGTGCCACAATCGGCACCTTTCAGGGGGGAGGGGGGTGCAGTTACCTGGATAATCCAGGTATCTGCACTCACTTCCGGGCAGACCGCCGCAGACGCCCCTCCCCCCCGGTGTGTTCTGGGAAACACACAGTTCCCAGGACACAGCGAGAGACCAGAAGAGATGCACATGCGCAGTAGGGAACCGGGCAGTGAAGCCGCGATGCTTCACTTCCCGATTCCCTGACAGAGGATGGCGGCGGGGGCAGCAGCGAGACGAGCGGTCGCTCGTCATCTGCCGCCGACATCGCTGGACCCTGGGACAGGTAAGTGTCCATTTATTAAAAGTCAGCAGCTGCAATATTAGTAGCTGCTGGCTTTTAATATTTTTTTTTAGGTGCAGAACCACTTTAATGCATTCTATGCATTAAGGTGAAAAACCTCCTGTCATGCACCCCCCCCCCAGCCCCCCTTTTACTTACCTGAGCCCCGTAATTCCTGCAATGGGAATGAGCACACCAGCTCCGGCCGGTGTCTCGTCTCCTGATTGGAGTGATTAATAGCTGCGCAGCCATTGGTTCCCGCTGCTGTCAATCAAATCCAATGATGTGGGCACCGAGGGGTGGGGCCGAGTCCTGCTGTCTGTGTCAATAGACGCAGTAGCAGGTCTCGGGAGCACCCCTGCACTGGTGTCCCGAAGGAGATTGCTTATCCAACAGGGCACTCAAAAAGAGGAGGAGCCACCAGCGCCGCTGAGAGACCCCAGAGGAGGAGGATCGGGGTCAATCTGTGCGAAACCAACGGCACAGGGGAGGTAAGTATGATGTGTTTGTTATTTAAAAAACAAAACAAAACAAGGATTCATTAACCCTTTAAGGTATCCTAATCAGATATCCCCAGAGGTACCTGTTTCCATATAGGGGCCGGAGGAGAGTGAACTTGGAGTGTCATCATGGGGCCAGCTGCAAAAACCCTAAAAAGACATCAGAGAAACGGGAATATGGACCATCTTGTGGAGCTTGATTACTGTAGGACAACATTGGATTTGCTGGGTGTTTGAATATATTACTTGAGAACAAGCCAACATAAAAGGTGAAGAAAAGAAGAAAAATGTACACTGGGGCAAGGAGTAGCAAAGTTCCTCCTGATTGTACCCATATTGTGAGTGCAGTTCACCGTGGCCTCAACTCCTGAAGGGCATCATCACCTAGAGTAGTATAGACTGTTAGGAAACTTAAGCTAGCTTCTCAGTAATCAGAAGAGCAGGGGTTAATTGTTTAGGTCTACTCAGTGTCTCACAGACTGCTACTCTGATTGTTTCCCCTGTATTCTAGAGGATTCTGGAATTATAGCGGAAGGAAGAATAGAGTAATTTATGGGACTCAACCAATCCCAAAGCTGGTTGAAGAACTCATAAATAGTCTGGGGTCTAAGGTGGGGGTAGCAAAGTTCCTGGGTCTAGGCCAGCTGGAGAAGACCCCTGTACATGGATTTCTGCCAGGGGCATCTAGAAGACATTAAGGTCTCAGCTGGGGCTTCAGTTGGGGCAGGGAGGCTATTTGTAAAAGTTTAGTCCTGAAGTTCATTTGGGTCTGGAGAAGCTCACTGGGGGGATGTCCAGCTGTCCTGTGGTGGAGGGAGTTGGTGTCTCCCTGACTGGAGAGTGGCGGTGCAACCAATGATCCTTAGAGTAAATGACCCGGTGCTGCAAGTTACTGACTTTGTGTTGTTTTTGGTCCTTTGGGAAAAGTCCTAGTGGCCTGCCAGCAGTGGCGTAACTAGAACCTTCAGGGCCCCGATGCAAGAAACCATGAAGGGCCCCCCTGAACCCCAGCCTGTTCCCTTCCTTCCGAGTCCGGCGGTAGAACTTCAGGGCGTGGTCACAGGTATGACCTTTGTGAGCCCCGTAGTTCCACCACTGGCATCAGTAGTTTTTTTTTTTTTCACTCTGGCTGGGGAGAACAGACATCGGACTGAGCGGCAATGCATGGAGCAGGAGAGGGGTACTCTAATGAGCCGGCCGAGGACACAGGTCATGCAGGGAATGCACAAATAAAGAGCAGCCAGTGCGATAGTCGAGCATGGAGCTCTGCTAGTCACCCTCCACCTCCAGCCACCCGTGTGCATGGTGCACTGGTACCCCTAGCTGCCTATGCTGCTGCCGGCCATATGTAGAGTTGGCTGCATGGTCCCCCTGCAGCACAGGGCCCAGTTGCGGTCGCGACTGCTGCACCCCCTATAGTTACGCCCCTGCCTGCCAGCAATAGGTTCTGTGGGACATGATTGCGTAGCTCAGCAAGCTAGAGAACAGTCCTCAAGGTGTTCAGTTCTTCAGTTCTGGGTATCCCATGTTCCCTTTACCCTAATCAAGTTCTATGTTCCAATAAAACCTTAAAAAAGACACCTCTAGACTGTTCCTTTGAGCCAGTGAAAGAGTGGAGAAAATGTTATGTGCTTTTGTTGTGTGTTCTAACTGAGGGAAAAAGACCATGTTTACCAGTGGTTCTTCGGAGGTTAGCACATTAGTGAGGACTATCAAGTCTGGTGTCACCTGATCAGCATGAAAATATTGAGAAAGATAGGTATTAAAAAAACACAAAAAAAGAAAACAATAGGAAAGCAGGTTGGAAATGGGAGGCAAAAGAGAATAGAACCTTTCGATTTTCAGACAGTGTTGACCAGGAGCGCTCCCTAGTGGGGACAAAGCCAACCATAAAAACCGGACTTGGGTTCTCACAATTCAGTTTTCTTTCAAAAGCTAAATGTTTCAGTTAGAGATACACTTTGGGTAACTGCTACATTGTTTTTCCCTTCTTACTCATGCATTCCGGCTTCTTTAGCTCGGCCTTCTCTACCGTTGAGTCTCACTCTACCCTCGGCATACCGTACAGGTCAAATAAATGAAGATCTCTACATAATGGGTGTGGCCTGGCGTGCAGACCCGGCACCTCGTGGGTGGGGTTCTCCCTGGAATGCAGGAACTAAAATATGCCCCTGTCTGATATGTAAACAAGATAGGAAAGGCTTGACAAATGCTCTATTTATTTATTTATATATGGCAAAATGTGAATGGCTTTACAAGCACAGCTTTCAGCTCCGGGATGCATCTCGTTGCAAAATCACAGTTGTAAATCTCCGGGAGGGCAGCAGGGACAGGCTTTTCACAAACTTCAATTTCTTGACAACGGGGGAAAAAAGAAAGAAAATAAATAACTGTATTTTGTGAAGAGTTACTTGAAGAATGTCATCTGATTCACTACATATGTTGAGACAGATGGCTCCATTGCTGTACATAAGTATTGTGCTGGCAAAGCAATTGACATCTTGTATTCTGTTATGTAATATCATTGTCTGTAGCTTGTGCTTGTTCACTACCCTCCTGTTGATTTCCCGAAGTCACATTTGTTGTTAGTTATGGGATCGATGGCACTTTATATAGGCTGGCAGTAATGCTACGCTTGGAATCTCGCCAAATTTGACTGATATTTGTGCTCTAAATGTGGATTGCTGTATATTTCCTCCCTCCACTTTTGTTGAACTCCATCCAAAAAAAATAACAGGATGGCAATTAATAACGAGTTAAAAGGTGAAACCAGCTTTGCAGCAATCTAAAGATTTTCCTTGCAGTGGTTTTTTTCTACCGCTAGATGTCCTCAGTCTGATGGCCAGCATCACTCAACCCCCCTTCCTCTGAGCCCAGATCATCCTGGACCTGCCCCGGGCCTGTGACTGGGTTTTTTTATCGTAGAAAAGTGACGGCAGAAAAAAGACTGAGTAGTCCATCGAGTCTGCCCAAAAGCTGCCCAGAACTGAACATTTTGAGGACTCTTCTCTAGCTGGCTGCCCAAAAAAAAGTCCCACGGAATCATTTGGTGGCAGGAGACTAGGGCTTTTCCAAAGGACCAAAAACTTCACACAGTCACTAATTCCCAGCTCCGGGTCATTCACTCGCATGACCACAGGGTCATCGGTTGCACCGGGCACTCGCCGTTGAGGGCAACACAAACTCACACCACCATGGGACAGCTGGACACCTTTCCCCCAACTTCCACCTAGTACTCACTAGCTGGACTAGATAGTGAAAGGAGAAGCAGCATAGCGATGAGATCATCTTTTTGTCAATCTGCTGTCTCCTCCTATCAGCATGCTTTTTGTTAGCCAATTATCTGATTGGCTGCTTCTGCTGCTTCTTCCCCTCAACCTCCAGCCCTGCTGTAAAGAGACCGCAAGACACATCAAGTCAACTTCAGATACACTGCTTTCCTTTATAAAAGAAATGTAATGAAGTGTGATTACAGAGCCGCATCTGCATAGAGTTCAGGAGGGGTGGGGGGCAGGGCCGTCTTTAATATTGATTGGACCCTGGGAAAAACTTTTCTTGGCGCCCCCCCCCCCCCCCCCCCATGCAGTTTTGCTCTCCACCTGCTCGAAGACATACAATAAATAGCAGCTAGATTCAAAATCAGTTTACTGAATCAGATCAGGCAGCTATTGCGATTGGTTGCCAGAGGTTACAGTGTATCATTACCGCTCACTGACTGGTTGCTAGAGATTACAGCACACATTACAGCTCACTGATTAGTTGCTACAGCACATGATTCCTGCTTGTTGATTGGTTGTTAGAGATTACTGTGGATATGACCTCAGGGGGGGCATGATATACCAATCAATGCCACCGGCCACCCCTGTTTACAATGGCGCAGCTATTTACATATGAATGCCGGTAATTCACATGTAAACACGGGTTCTGCAGGTGAGTCATCTGTACACGACAATAGGGCAGAGCTGGGCAGCATTAGTAGCAGCAATTCACATTAAGATATCAGGACACAGCACGGGACTAAAATCTCAAGGGTCAAGGGAATTGAAACCAGGATAGTTGGCAAGTATAAAGCAGTTGCTTTGGGCCCCACAACAATGACAGGGCCCAGGGCAGCTGCCCCTTTTGCCCTGCCTTAAAAACGGCCCGGGGGGAGGAGGGGGGGTACCTAACTCTGTGTAAGCTCCTACCTAGCGTTGGGTTAGAACTCACTCAGTTACTATTTGGTGGATCCCAAAAGGCCAGTTGGCAGGTGAGAATATGGGAGGTGACTGTGTGCTCCTCACCCTCCCTACCCTAAATCAGACCTGTTTTCTGAATAGGAGAATTGCATATTTTCTTTAAAGCTCATCTGTTATTTTATATTCAATAGTTTTTATTGTTTTTCAGTAAAAGACAAAAGGGAGCATAGTTGGCAGACTTACAGCAATGTATACTCGTATGGTATAATCCTCGTTTTACAATGGTGCTAATTGCACAGAGTACAAGTGTTTAATTACAATACAGAATAGATAGATATGTAGGTTATGTGCCTCCTCAAAAAACACTCATCTGGTATTTTGAAGAATGCCTAGTAATACAAAAGAAGATCAGGGAAGGAGAAGACAATGGTGTTTGTACCTTTTATTTTACCTTTTGTTAATGCTTGATAGCATACCCATGTAGAATGAAATACCTAGATTGTCATTGATGGCCTCCACCTGAAAATGCTATTTGGTTGACATGCTGCCCAACCCAATTAAAATTGATTCTATTCTATCTCCTTTATTATGTCTTGTGCCCTATGTGTAGTACCATCTGCTTTTTCTGTGGTGTCTTGTGTCTTCTCTTTAGTGTCTTCTACCTCTTCTGTGGTGTCTTGTGTCTTCTCTGTAGCGTCCTCTACCTCTTTTATGGGGTCTTGTTCCTCCTCTGCAGTGTCTTCTAGCTGTTCTGTGGTGTCTTGCGTCTTCTCTGTGGTGTGATTTACCACCTCTGTGGCTTCTTGCGCCCCCTCTGTAGTGTCTTGTACCTTATCTATGGTGTCTTGTTCCACCTCTGTAGTTTACTCTACCCCCTATGTGGTGTCTTGTTCCTCCTCTGTAGTGTCCTCTACCCCCCATGTGGTGTCTTGTTCCTCCTCTGTAGTGTCCTCTACCCCCCATGTGGTGTCTTGTTCCTCCTCTGTAGTGTCCTCTACCCCCCATGTGGTGTCTTGTTCCTCCTCTGTAGTGTCCTCTACCCCTTCTATGGTGTCTTGTTCCTCCTCTGTAGTGTCTTGTACCTCCTCTATGGTGTCTTGTTCCTCCTCTGTAGTGTCTTGTACCTCCTCTATGGTGTCTTGTTCCACCTCTGTAGTGTCTTGTACCTTATCTATGGTGTCTTGTTCCACCTCTGTAGTGTCCTCTACCCCCTCTGTGGTGTCTTGTTCCTCCTCTGTAGTGTCCTCTACCCCCCATGTGGTGTCTTGTTCCTCCTCTGTAGTGTCTTGTACCTCCTCTATGGTGTCTTGTTCCTCCTCTGTAGTGTCTTGTACCTCCTCTATGGTGTCTTGTTCCACCTCTGTAGTGTCTTGTACCTTATCTATGGTGTCTTGTTCCTCCTCTGTAGTGTCCTCTACCCCCCATGTGGTGTCTTGTTCCTCCTCTGTAGTGTCCTCTACCCCCTCTGTGGTGTCTTGTTCCAACTCTGTAGTGTCCTCTACCCCCTCTGTGGTGTCTTGTTCCTCCTCTGTAGTGCCCTCTACCCCCTCTGTAGTGTCCTCTACCCCCTCTGTGGTGTCTTGTTCCTCCTCTGTAGTGTCCTCTACCCCCTCTGTGATGTCTTTTTCCTCCTCTGTAGTGTTGTGTGCCTCCTCTGTGATATCCTGTGCCTCTTCCTTTGTGTCTTGGGTCTCTTCTGTGGTGTCTTATGTGTTCTCTGTAGTATTTTCTACCTCCTCTTTGGTTTCTTGTGACTCCTCTGTAGCATTTTCCCTCTGTGGTGTCTTTCTGGAGGTAGTATTCTATACCTCCTCTGTGGTGTCTTCTATCTTCATTGTAGTGTCCTCTACATTCTCGGGGGTGTCTTGTTTCTTCTCTGTATCATTCCCAACCTCCTCTGTGGTGTCTTGACCTCCTCTGTAGAGACCTCTACCTCTTCCTTGGTATTTTGTGTCTTGGCCTTCTCTGTAGTGTCCTCTACCTCCTCTGTGACTTCTTCTACCTCCTGTTTAGTATTCTCCAGCTCTTCTGTCAAATCTTGTGCCTCCTCTGCAGTTTCTTATACCCCTTCTGTGGTGTCTTGTGTCCTCTACCTCTTCTGTGGTGTCTTGTGTCCTCTACCTCTTCTGTGGTGTCTTGTGTCCTCTACCTCTTCTGTGGTGTCTTGTGTCCTCTACCTCTTCTGTGGTGTCTTGTGTCCTCTACCTCTTCTGTGGTGTCTTGTGTCTTCTCTGTAGTGTCCGCTACCTCTTCTGTGGTTGTTTTTGTCTTCTCTGTGTTGTCCTCTACCTCCTTTATGGTGTCTTTTTCCTCCTATGTAATGTCCTCTACCTGTTCTGTGGTGTATTGTGTCTTCTCTGTGGTGTCTTGTGTCTTCTCTGTAATGTCCTCTACCTTTCTGTGGTGTATTGCGTCTTCTCTGTGGTGTCTTGTGTCTTCTCTGTAATGTCCTCTACCTTTCTGTGGTGTATTGCGTCTTCTCTGTGGTGTCTTGTGTCTTCCCTGTAATGTCCTCTACCTTTCTGTGGTGTCTTGTGTCCTCTCTGTGGTGTCCTCTACCTCCTCTGTAATGTCTTGTTTCTTCTTTGTAGTGTCATTTACCTCTTCTGTGGTTATATACACACAGTAACACTGCGCAATACCAAATATATAGGAAAAGCTGCCAACACGCTAAAACAAGGATTTTTTAGCCGAAAAAGTGTTAAATATAAAGTGTAAGCGCTAAATATATGATGCCACAATAATTAAATAAAAAATAATGCAAGCAGAAAAAATTCATAAATATAAAAAAGTGAACATATATATTAAGGAGGGTATGAGAATCCCTGTACAGTGTATTCATATATCTATGAATAATTTGTAAAATATAACCCCAAATAATAATTAAGTACGGTCCATATCTTGAGACAATGGTGCAAAATTATAAGTCCCAAAAAAGAAAAAAAAAAGAAGTGTGGTGGAAAAGGAATCCAAATCAGATGTGATCACAAAATTCACCGCTGTGCGAGTCCCGCACAGACCTCTTCTGTGGTGTCTTGTGCCTGCTGTGTAGTGTCCTCTACCTCCGCTGTGGTGTCTTGTGTCTTCTTTGTAGTGTCCTTTACTGCCTCTGTGGCTTCTTGCACCCCCTCTGTAGTGTCTTCTACCTTCTCTGTGGTGCTTGTTCCTCCTCTGTAGTGTCCTCTACCTCCTCTATGGTGTCTTGTTCCTCCTCTGTAGTGTCCCCTCCCTTCTCTATAGTGTCTTGTGCCTAATCGGTGGTGTCTCGTGTCTTCTCTGTAGTGCCCTCTCTCTTCTCTATTATGTCCTGTGCCTCCTCAGTGGTGTCTGGTGTCTTATCTGTAGTGTCCTCTCCCTTCTCTATGGTGTCTTGTGCCTAATCGGTGGTGTCTCGTGTCTTCTCTGTAGTGTCCTCTCTCTTCTCTATGGTGTCCTCTACCTCCTCTATGGTGTCTTGTTCGTCCTCTGTAGTGCCCTCTCTCTTCTCTATTATGTCATGTGCCTCCGCAGTGGTGTCTGGTGTCTTATCTGTAGTGTCCTCTCCCTTCTCTATGGTGTCTTGTGCCTAATCGGTGGTGTCTCGTGTCTTCTCTGTAGTGCCCTCTCCCTTCTCTATGGTGTCCTCTACCTCCTCTATGGTGTCTTGTTCGTCCTCTGTAGTGCCCTCTCTCTTCTCTATTATGTTGTGTGCCTCCTCAGTGGTGTCTGGTGTCTTATTTGTAGTGTCTTGTCCCTTCTCTATAGTGTCTTGTGCCTAATCGGTGGTGTCTGGTGTTTTCTCTGTAGTGCCCTCTCCCTTCTCTATGGTGTCCTCTACCTCCTCTATGGTGTCTTGTTCATCCTCTGTGGTGCCCTCTCTCTTCTCTATTGTGTCCTGTGCCTCCTCAGTGGTGTCTGGTGTCTTATCTGTAGTGCCCTCTCCCTTCTCTATGGTGTCTTGTGCCTAATCGGTGGTGTCTCGTGTCTTCTCTGTAGTGCCCTCACCCTACTCTATGGTGTCCTCTACCTCCTCTATGGTGTTTTGTTCGTCCTCTGTAGTGCCCTCTCTCTTCTCTATTATGTCGTGTGCCTCCTCAGTGGTGTCTGGTGTCTTATCTGTAGTGTCTTGTCCCTTCTCTATGGTGTCTTGTGCCTAATCGGTGGTGTCTTCTCTGTAGTGTCCTCTCCCTTCTCGATTGTGTCTTGTGCCTCCTCTGTGGTGTCTTGTGTATTCTCCATCGTGCCTTGTGCCTAATCAGTGGTGTTTCATGTCTTCTCTGTAGTGTCCTCTCCCTTCTCTTTGGTATCTTGTGCCTCCTTTGTGGTGTCTTTTCTCCTCTCTGTGGTGTCCGCTACCTCCTCTTTGTTGCGTTGTACCTTCTATGGATCTTCTCCACCCCCCCCCCCCCCCCCGTGGTATTTTGCACCTCCTCTCCGTCTCTCCTTCTGCCTATTTGGCTCTATGAACCTGATGCATGAAAATCATGCTGACATTTCTGGTTTCCCATAGCAACCACCTTGCATCTGTCACCTTTCCAGCCCCGGTTTGACAATAAACGAGGCTGATGGGTTTCTATGGGCAATGAGAAATCTGACCTTTAGCACCTACAGGAATGTAGAACCGATCTTGTGTTTTTTTTTTTTCTTTTTTTTCTTCTCCAGCTACCTAAAAGCTCCACATTAGCACGATATTTCATCGAGTCAAAAGCCATAATTACTGATAAATCTAGCATTAACTTTTTAATTAACCGTCGAGTTTGTCAAGCCGGGATAAATTGTGATGTTCAGCTGCAACTAATTAAGTCTGAAGGCCCGAAGAGCAAAATACACGGTATCAGATGTGACATTTCAACATACTTGAAACTTTCTTTTCTTTCTGTCCGTAATTACGAAACTCATTTGTAACTAATGCAATCATTATTACGGCAGGATCCCGGCGAATGTTTGATATCTATGTAAATATTGAGGAACAGGCAAAAGCCTAAGACCCGTCAGCTTTCCTACAGCTGCCATTTAAGACCTCATTTGTCATGAGCCGGGGGTTTGGCTGCGAGACGAATATCAGTCACCAGGCATTGCCGTGCACTGTAATAATTGGATTAGGCGAAACGTCTCTTGCAGGGATTCATGGGCCTTTTCTGACTCTGATACGTATGGCGCATAAGTCCTGCAATTACCAGATTTATTTCGTCCTTGAATTACGCTTTTAGAAGGGCCTGTCCCCTTTTCAAGTATCTTACTCATCAATCATTTTAATGCAAGCTGTGGAATTTTGCTAATATCATCTGTTTTCAAAGCTAAATTCTTCCATTGAAAGAATTAGCTTGATCTTGGCCGTGTAACCCGTTTTAGGGCACCCTGCCACCGATCTCTGTTATAATGAGCACCTACTGCATGGAAATGAGCATCTAATGTACAAGATCCCTGCACAAGGCAAGTATTAAAGTGATACTAATGTATTTTTTTATTGATTTTTTTGTCTAAAAATAACAAAAAAGTTATACTTACCTGCTCTGTGTAATGGTTTTGCACAGAGCAGCCCGGATTTTCCTCTTCTCTGGTCCCTCTTCGGCGCTCCTGGCCCCTCCTTCCTGTTCAGCGCTCATAGGAAGCAGCTTGCTATGGGGGGCACCTGAGCAGAGCTGCAGCTCCATGTGTCAATTCAGACATGGAGCTACAGCCTGGCCCCATCCCTCTCTCTCTCTCTCGCTCTCCTTATTGGCTGATTTTGATTGACAACAGCACATCACTGCTGTCTCGGCTAGTGAGGAGGGAGAGTCCAGGACAGTGGAGTCTCTTGTGTGATATCACTGGATCTAGATGGAGCTCAGGTAAGTATTATTATCATCTGGCCATCCCCAGTTGATGCCCGCTAGTGACAAAGCGCGTTAGGGAGGAGCCTACGATGGTGACGTCATCACGTTTTTCCTCTCAGGAGGTTGATGGGCGGATTACTGTCAGGGCTGGCTTAGCCCTTCCTTCTCTGGGTTGGCTGCTCAGCTGTCGGCTAATTGCCAGCTCTCATCTCTCTCCACAGTTACCAGCTGTTCCTGATCATGCTCGTCTGACCTGCCTACTTAAATCTGTCCAGCTCACTTCACCTTAGTTGCATCACAAGAAACCATCTCCTGCGGTTCTGTTTAAAGACTAGCTTGCTGACATCCCATCTGGCTCCTTATCCTGCTTGCTGTTGCTCTACTTGGATCCCTGACTTCTGGCCTGGCTGACTACCCGATCTGGTTATTGGACTCTGGCCTGGCTGACTACTCGATCCGGTTACTGGACTCTGGCTATGCTTTGACTACGCTTTTTCTATTTACCTTTTTATTTTTATTTAATAATCAAGTGTGTTTTGATTGTACTTCTGTCTCGGTCTGATTCATGGTTTCTGACAATTAAACAGGAAGTGAGCAGAAGTCTCTGGAGATGTTGCGGTTCCATTTTTAACCCAGCAAACGCTGTATCACTTTCAAACAGCTTCTACCTTGTAAAGTAGAAGCTGTTTGTTTTATTTGTTTTATTAAATCCATTTTATACAGTATTGTGCTATGGGAGCCTTTCTTTTTTATGTTTTTTTTTGAGTACCAGTCACGGTTCTCTGAACTTTCAACCTTACGAGAACGCGGTGACGTACAAAACACTACGGCAAGCCAAGAAAATGAAGTTAAGTGCTTCCGAGCGTGCGTCAAATTGTTTCCGAGCATCCGAATTGCATGCAGACGAAGGCATTTTCGGATAGGAACTTTTTCTGCCACCGAAAAAATAGAGAACCCGCTCCCAATCTTTTGCTGGCTGGAATTCTGCCAGCAAAAGTCAGATGGAGCGTACATACGGTCGGAATTTCTGACCAAAAGCTCACATCCGAATTTTTCTGGCGGAATTTCTGATCGTGTGTGTACGGGGCATTGGGACTCCCTGCCAATCTTGTGTTAGGAGTTTCCGGCCAATCGGCTCTTAGGACCCGCTTCCTGATTGTCCGGGAAGAGAAGCAGGAAGACATTAGCGAAAATTAATTTGCTAATGTCACACAAGTGGGTGGGCTCGGGGCGCAGTGCTCTGCGCCCCAAGCCAAACCTTTTGGAAGCCAATTAGAGCTTCAGGCTCTAATAATGTGCTTAAAAAAAAAAACACCCATTGAATTAAATGTGTCCGGCGCCCTGCTTGGGGATTAGGGGCCGGGCGCATGGATTAGGAGAGCGGCGCCCCTGCGCCCCTTATGGAGCAGCCGCCACATTATAGCGGACACATCGGACATTTTTGACAAATTTTTTGGGACCATTGTCATTTATACAGCAATCAGTGCTATATAAATGCAGTGATTCCTGTGTAAATGACACTGGCAGTGTAGGGGTTAACCAGGGGGTGGCAGTGTAGGGGTTAAGTGTGTCCTAGGGGCTTGTTACTAACTGTGGGGGGGGGGGATTGGCTTTCATTTAGTGAACACTGATCTCTGCTCCAATCACATGGAGCAGAGATCAGCGTCACTTGTTGCTAGGCAGAATGGGGAAATGCTGTATACAACGGCATCTCTCTGTTCAGCTGCCCAGTGAGACGATCGCGGGTATGCCTGCGGCGATCGAGTCCGCAGGACCCGCGACCGGACTAACGGGGGTCCTGACCAGCACGCAGATGGCAGGGCGGCATTAAAGATTGGACATACCTGTACGCCAATATGCCTGCCCGTGCCATTCTGCCGACATACATCGGCGTGCGCTGGTCGGGAACTGGTTAACAGTGCGTATAGTGTCCAAACCCAAAATACAGGATGTGAGTGAACCCAAAGACCAAATCCAAATAAAAATGCAAAGAATCTCACCAAAAAACGGTATAAAAAAAATTGCACCAAAGTTACACCTGAATGTAATTATCACACCATATACAAAAACATATAAGTATATACATATTTTGTCCTAATCATAAAATCAAGGTGTATATAAACCTAAAATGCAAAAAAAACAAAAAATGCAAAAAATCGCACCAAAAAAACAGAAAAAATGCAAAAATCGCACAAAAAAACGGAAAAAATGCAGAAATCCCACCAAAATGAAAACACCAAGATGTAGTTTATCGTACCGTGTACAGAAAACACGTAGGTGCATTCATCCCAATGAAGGTGACTGTTCGTGTTTAGAGGAGTTGTAGCGGGTGACTTTAGTGATCACAAAATCTTGACAGGTGACTTGTGTGCTCCCCCTCAAGGGTCCCCACTCACCAGATCCTACTACCCCTACAGGGGGGCATGTAGTTCCTTAGGTTGGCAGGTTAACCACTGGTGTCAGCCTTTGCAGTTCCCTTTGGCTCCCATAGTGCAGCGTAACCAAAACTTCAGTTTTATTAAAAGATTATTTTAAAAAAAATGTATAAAAGCGAACAGACAAAAAAATGCAGTTCATGCAGCGTAATGCCTAGTCCCATAAGGGCTGCACTTTGCCGGTAGAAACCATAGGCAACCGGGCTATAGGTGGACAACATGCACTCTGGTTGCGTTCCACCCACTCGCTCAGCTTCCTGGAAGCCACGTGATGTGCGTAGTGACGCCGTACGCGTTTCGTCACAGACGTCTTCAGCGGCGATGTCTTACCACTGCACGTCACGTATTTTATTTATTTATTTTTTTATTATTTAGCGTTTCATGTTTGTAGTTTAGATGTTGGACTCCAAGACGACCTTTATAACCAGTGCACTTTTGTGACTTTTCCATCTGCTTCTAAGAAACGCGTCGCCCCAATGCTGTACATATTCCCAGCAATATTCTTTATTTATGTTTAAAAATCTATAGTAATCTTTTCCTCCTCCACTGCCCATTCCCACACACTTATCCCCGGGCCTTCTCTTCTGTCATTGTCAGTCATTAGGTGCCTGTCTAGATAATGGATTAATAATTGCTACTTGGTGAGTTGAAACCACTCAGCGGACCAAAAAAAAAAGAAGAAAAAAAAGAAGAAGAACCAGCCCAACCTTGGTGGCGATTGATCTTTCTACATATATTACTTTAAAGTGAGTTAATAATGGAAGTGGTATTGTGTAATCTATCACATCTTACGTTGCCGCGCAGTCATTATTACAGGATACGGCTGATATCCACGGATCACCGAGAAAAATACATTTTCACCCTGGATTTTGTATTCTTTGACTATTCGAAGCTAGCTAACCGGGGAAAGAAAAGAATTTGTACCCTATCATACAATGTAAGATGAGAATGATAACAATGTGGGATCAGTACATTATCATCCCCCCCATGCTTCTTAGCTTTTAAATGCCTTCAGAATAAAAGGATGAGTAGAAACTTAATCACTGGCATAATAAGCTAAAGTGGTATTTGTTGCAAAACAATATTCATTTTGTATTTTGTGCAACAACTACATCAGCCAGTAGATGGCACTGTTTATAAGTGTGTAGCTGCGTCTATGGTTAAACTCTATGGGGGGGGGTTATTTACGAAAGGCAAATCCACTTTGCACTGCAAGTGGACTTGGGAGTGCAGTCGCTCTAAACCTAAGGGGTAGATCTGAAATGAGGGGAAGCTCTGCTGAATTTATTATCCAATCGTGTACAAGCTAAAATTCTGTTTATTTATGTTGCTTGCACGTCCCCCTCGGATCCACAGCGAATTTACTTCCAAGTGCACTTGAAGTGTAAAGTGGATTTTTCTTTAGTAAATAACCCCCTATGTCTTTTCTCTGTATAAATAAAGTTCCTGTTTCATGTCTGCAGTTAAGCAGCAAAGCCCATGTGGACTGTGCACTGGCTGTTGTGTAGGGCTATATGCAGAATATCTAACAGTATTAAACCCAAATGTATTATATATACAACTTAGCAATCATTAGATGTGGTGGTTCTCGGGAACAGCCCGTGGTTCTCAGTAACAGCCCGTGGTCCGGTGTCCTGTCAAGAAATGCCCCACATCGGAAAATGTCCGCCCTATACTGTGCTTGAGCAGCCCGTGGGTTCTCGGTAACAGCCCATGGTCCGGTGTCCTGTCGAGAAATGCCCCCCCATCGGATAGTGTCCGCCCTATACTGCGCTTGAGCAGCACGTAGTTCTCGGTAACAGCCCGTGGTCCGGTGTCCTGTCGAGAAATGCCCCCCCATTGGATAGTGTCCGCCCTATACTGCGCTTGAGCAGCCTGTGGTTCTCAGTAACAGCCCGTGGTCTGGTGTCCTGTTGAGAAATGCCCCCCCATCGGATAGTGTCCGCCCTATACTGCGCTTGAGCAACCCGTGGTTCTCGGTAACAGCCCGTGGTCCGGTGTCCTGTCGAGAAATGCCCCCCCATCGGATAGTGTCCACCCTATACTGCGCTTGAGCAGTTCGGAGGACAAAGGAGACGCCAAAAGTCTCCAAAGATGAACAGCGCCAGCGCACTTAATAGTACATTCTGCCCTGAGTCCAGGTTCAAGCCCCACCATCCAAGTGGACATAGAGTTAGAATAAAAATATGCAGAGCGAAGCGAGGCCACGCCCGAAGCGTGGCAAGCGGCCCTGTTACAAAGTGCTGTTTTACAGCTGTTTTACAGCATGGGCAGCATGTCACAGAATGTACTATTAAGTGCACAGGCACTGTTCATCTTCGGAGACTTTCGTAGTCTCCTATGTCCTCTGTGCGGCGCAAACGCATATAGTATAGTATAGGGGCGGACACTATCTGATGGGGGGACGCTTCTTGTCAGAACACCGGGACTTCCGTGTATCGCAGTGACGTCAGAACGGCGCTCCTCCCTACGGATTTCGTCACACCTGATGTCGTCCTGGGGCACCAGGACGATGTTAGACACCAGGACGACGTCAGGTGTGACGAAACAAGTAGGGAGGAGCGACGTGCTGACCTCACCGCGATACATGGAAGTCCCGGACCACGGCTGGTTGTTTTTTTTTAACTCTGCATATGCTGCTTTTTTAAAATGTAAGTGCAATACCTCTGTGTACTCTTTGTGAAATAAATTTATTTACGGTTTTACGCTGCTACGGGAGCTGTTTATCTCTTTTTTTGGAATATATCTGCCGTAATCTTCCCATACGGGCCATAAACCCCTACGAAGATGCTGGGATCCCTGCTGTGCTGTAAATCAAAGGCCCTGGCTGGGTATCAAGCCGCAGGTGTGTACGATCTCCCATAATTAAGAGATCCACAGGAGCCGGTAAGTGGCAGTTTGTGTGGAGATGGAAGGCTGATCTCTTTCTCCCATCACCTTTCCTGGGTGTTTGTTTGTAATATCTGCACAGTGGAGAGCGACTATCAATCTTTATGGACTGTTCACTGCACTATATGTGATTCGTTCGTTCTCTTTATACTTTTTTGTTGGATTTAAATAAGGTCCTATTTTCTGTCATTTATCCACAGCGCGACTTAGTATTTAGTAATTGGCTTAAAGAGTCTCCCAGGCGCCGTCCATCAAGACTAGGAAGAGGACGGCGAGCAGCAGTAGGGAGGAATTTTCGGTAGACTGTTTAAAGGGGCCAACAGCTAGAGATATACTAGGTCCACTTTAGACCACTTTAAGTTCAGCGAGATGTACTAAGTGCAAAGGTTGCAACATGGAGACAACTAGAAAGCATGGGGGGGGGGGGAAGGTCTATTAAGACCACTTTAAACACTATAAACCTTTATTTAATAAGCTTTATCAGGTCCTTGTGCTCCTCCTTGGCTTGCGTCCATTGTGTATTCCAGCTCCAGCTCTCCTAATACTCTCCCAACCGTTATTTTCTATATCTCCTTGCAAATTTCCTGTTCTGTTTAATACTGTACATCTGTTTCCTTGGATCCTGTTTTCCTTGAGTCCTTGTGAATACTACTAACCAAATGCCCTACCCAACCACTGGCCAGTGGGCTAACAAGGCAGCTGGTGTTGGGGCCGTTAGATCACCCAAAAGCACTCACTATTAGGGGAGAGTCTTCCTGCCCTGTCCATCAAGACTTGGAAGGGAGTAGCGAGCAGTGGCAGAGAGAAATATTCTGTGGACGGCTTAAAGGGACCACCAGCTAGAGATATACTAGGTCCACTTAAAAGCTCTTTAAGCTCAGTGAGGTGTACTAAGTGCAATAGACTTAAAGCTTGGAAGGGAGCAACGAGCAACTGTAGGGAGAAATATTATAAGTGCCATTTAAAGGCCCCAGCAGCTAGAGATACACTAGATCCACCTAAGACCACTTTAAGCTCAGTGAGATGTATTAAGTGCAATAGATTCAAGGCTAGGTAGGGAGCAGCGGTAGGGAGAAATGTTCTAAGGGTTGTTTAAATGGGCCACCAGACAGAGATACACTAGGTCCACTTAAGACCACAACAAGATTTACTAAGTGCAATAGATTTAAAGCTAGGAAGGGAGCAACGAACAGCAGTAGAGAGAAATATTCTGTGGGTCGGCTTAAAGGGGCCCCCAGGCATAGGTCCACTTAAGACCACTTTAAGCACAGTGAGATGTATTAGGTGCAATAGATTCAAGGCTAGGAAGGGAGCAATGAGTAATGGTATGGAAAAATGTTCTGTGGCCTATTTAAAGGGGCCACCGGCTACAGATACACTAGGTCCACTTAAGACCACTTTAAGCTTAGCGAGATGTACTAAGTGCAATAGATTCAAGTCTAAGAAGGGAGCAGCGATAGGGAGGAATGTTGTCCTGCAGGTGGCTTAAAGGGGCTATCAGCTAGAGATATAGTAAGTCCACTTAAGGCCACTTTAAGCTCAGCGAGATGGAATAAGTGCAATAGATTCAAGGCTAGGAAGGGAGCAATGAGCAGCAGTAGGGATAAATATTCTAAGGGCTGTTTAAATATGCCACCAGCCAGAGATACACTAGGTCCACTTAAGACCACAGTGAGATGTACTAAGTACAAAAGATTTAAAGCTAGGAAGGGAGCAATGAACAGCGGTAGAGAGAAATATTTTTCAGGTGGCTTAAAGAGTCTCACTGCGCTGTCCATCAAGGCTAGGAAGGGAGGAGCGTGCAGCAGTAGGGAGACATTTTCTGTGGGTTGATTAAAGGGGCCACCAGCTGGAGACTATACTAGGTCCACCTAAGACCACTTTAGGCTCAGCAAGATGTACTAAGTGCAATAGATTCAAGGCTGGAAAGGGAGCAACGAGCAATGGTATGGAGAAATATTCTGTGGGCGGCTTAAAGGGGCACCCAGGCATAGGTCCACTTAAGACCACTTCAAGCTCAGTGAGATGTATTAGGTGCAATAGATTCAAAGCTAGGAAGGGAGCAACGAGCAATGGTATGGAAAAATATTCTGTGGGTGGCTTAAAGGGGCCCCCAGGCATAGGTCCACTTAAGACCACTTTAAGCTCAGCGAGATGTATTAGGTGCAATAGATTCAAAGCTAGGAAGGGAGCAACGAGCAATGGTATGGAGAAATATTCTGTGGGTGGCTTAAAGGGGTCCCCAGGCATAGGTCCACTTAAGACCACTTTAAACTCAGCGAGATGTATTAGGTGCAATAGATTCAAAGCTAGGAAGGGAGCAATGAGCAATGGTATGGAAAAATATTCTGTGGGCGGCTTAAAGGGGCCCCCAGGCATAGGTCCACTTAAGACCACTTCAAGCTCAGTGGGATGTATTAGGTGCAATAGATTCAAGGCTAGGAAGGGAGCAGCGATAGGGGGGAATGTCCTGCAGGTGGCTTAAAGTGGCCGTCAGCTAGAGATACAGTAAGTCCACTTAAGACCACTTTAAGCTCAGTGAGATGTACTAAGTGCAATAAATTCAAGGCTAGGAAGGGAACAACGAGCAGTGGTAGGGATAAATATTCTAAGGGCTGCTTAAATATGCCACCAGCCAGAGATGCACTAGGTCCACTTAAGACCACAGTGAGATGTACTAACTTCAAAAGATTTAAAGCTATGAAGAGAGCAATGAACAGTGGTAGAGAGAAATATTCTGTGGGCGGCTTAAAGGGGCCCCCCAGGCATAGGTCCACTTAAGACCACTTTAAGCACAGCAAGATGTATTAGGTGCAATAGATTCAAGGCTAGGAAGGGAGCAACGAGCAATGGTATGGAAAAATGTTCTGTGGGAAGCTTAATGGGGCCCGCAGGCATAGGTCCACCTAAGACCACTTTAAGCTCAAAAAGATGTACTAAGTACAGTTGATGCAAGACTAGGAAGGGAGAAACAAGCAGCAGTCGAAGGCCTGTTTAAAGGGGCTACCAGCCAGAGATAAGCTGGGTCCACTTCAGATCACTTTACGCTCAGTGAAATGTACTAAGTGCAATGGATTCAAGTCTAAGAAGGGAGCAGCGATAGGGAGGAATATCCTGCAGGTGGCTTAAAGTGGCCGTCAGCTAGAGATACAGTAAGTCCACTTAAAACCACTTTAAGCTCAGAGAGATGCACTGAGGGCAATACATGGAGTCCACTACAAAGCATGGGGGGGGGGGGGGGTATTAAGACCAATTTAAACACTAGAAATCTTTATTTACTAAGCGTTGTATCCTGTTCTTGTGCTCCTTGGCTGTAATAACACCGACAATCTAAGTTTCCTACTGGAGCGTCTATAGAGCAGCTGTAAGCTTCATACTTATCAACTTCCCAGGACCGCGTCTATTGTGTATTCCAGCTCCGGCTCTCCCAGCGCTCTGCCGACCGTCATTTTCTATATCTTCCAGCAACTCGCCTGTTCCACTTAATACATCTTTTTCCTTGGATCCTGTTTATGGCAGAACTACATAAAATGATAATTCTGTTATTTATGGACATGGAGCCACGGCTAAAGTGAATCTAATCTAATGATACAAGATAGAGACCCATTTACGTCAAGTCACAGCTCAGTACATTGATGCCCTATCATGTTGCTATTATTATATGACATATGCTCCCCTTATGATTCTGTCAAGTCTAGTATCACATAATCTAACTTGTTCCTGGCTAATAATACGGTGTGTATTGCCCTGGGTTGTGTGTAGAGAAGACAGCGGAACACAACCGGCTCCTGATAAAAGCTTGGCAAACATGATGGAGTCATTCTACTAAAGCATAATGCAGATGATAAGTTCATCGTGCCCCCACGTTCTGTAATCAAAATTAAGCCCTCCCCCCCCAGTACGCCAATCACCACCAACTCCCCATTTAGTGCCCCCACCCCAAAGTATTTATGTCATTATTATTTTTTCATTACCACAGGGTCTTCTTCTTTTTCTGACCTTCTGGCATTTGGAGGTCCTCAGGGTTGCCAACTGTCCATAAATATATGGATGGTTTGTAAACATCAGGGACAGGAAAAAGAGTGCCTGTAAAAAATATGTCTGCTGTCAGCTCAGAACTGCACATGCACAGTTCCGGAGATAGTCGAATGCTACTGCTAAGGCGGCGGGGTGGATCCGGGTGCGCACCTGAATATGACGACGGGCGTGCAAATAAAAGCTACACCTGACACATTTTCCCACCTGCCACCATTCCCTTGCAAAGGAGTTGAGACTCTCTTGATTGTAGGAGTCATCCCCCAGGACTCACAGTCACTCTGCCTGCTGCTGCCCAGCTCTGTCCATTGCTCATCCTTTACTGCTAATGTGGAGAAGTCTCTCTCTCAGGGGCCGATGTGGAGCAGTCTCTCTCTTTCTCAGGTGCCAGTGTGGAGCAGTCCCTCTCTCTGGGGAAAACGTGGAGCAGTCTCTCTTTCTAGGGGCAATATGGCACAGTCTCTCTCTTTCTGGGGCCAATGTGCAACAGTCTCTCTCTCTGGGGACAATGTGGAGCAATCTCTCTTTCTGGGGGCAATGTGGAAAAGTCTCTCTCTGGGGGCAAGTTAGATCAGTCTCCCTCTGGGTACAGTGTAGCGCAGTCTCTGTCTCTCTCTCTGGGGCCAATGTAGAGCAGTCTCTCTCTCTCTCTCTCTCTCTGGGGGCAATGTGGATCAGTCTCTCTGGGGGCAATGTGGAACAGTCTCTCTTTCTGGGGGCACTGTGGAGCAGTTTAGCTCAGGGGGAAATGTGAAGCAGTCTCTCTCTGGGGGCAATGTGGAGCAGTGTATCTCTGGGGGGGGGGGGGTGTGGAGCAGTCTCTCTGGGGGCAATTTAGAGCAGTCTCTCTTTCTCTGGGGGAAATGTGGAGCAGTCTCTCTGGGGGCAATGTGGAGCAGTCTATCTCGGGGGGAAATGTGGAGCAGTCGCTCACTCTGGGGGCAATGTGGAGCAGTCTATCTCTGGGGGCAATGTAGAGCAGGCGCCCTCTATGGGGGCAATGTGGATCAGTCTCTTTTTCTCTGGGGGTAATGTAGAGCAGTCTCTCTCTCTGGGGACAATGTAGAGCATTCTCCCACTATGGGAGAAGTGTGGAGAAGTCTCTCACTCTGAGGGCAATGTAGAGTATTCTCCCTCTATGGGGGCAATGTGGAGCAGTCTATCTCTAGGGGCAATGTAGAGCAGTCACCCTCTATGGGGGCAATGTGGAGCAGTCTCTTCTTCTCTGGGGGCAATGTGGAGCAGTCTATCTCTGGGGGCAATGTAGAGCAGTCGCCCTCTATGGGGGCAATGTGGAGCAGTCTCTTCTTCTCTGGGGGCAATGTGGAGCAGTCTATCTCTGGGGGCAATGTAGAGCAGTCGCCCTCTATGGGGGCAATGTGGAGCAGTCTCTTCTTCTCTGGGGGCAATGTGGAGTAGTCTATCTCTGGGGGGATTGTAGAGCAGTCTCTCTCTCTGGGGACAATGTAGAGCATTCTCCCACTATGGGGGAAATGTGGAGAAGTCTCTCTCTCTGAGGGCAATGTAGAGTATTCTCCCTCTATGGGGGCAATGTGGAGCAGTCTGTCTCTGGGGGCAATGTAGAGCAGTCGCCCTCTATGGGGGCAATGTGGAGCAGTCTCTTTTTCTCTGGGGGCAATGTGGAGTAGTCTATCTCTGGGGGTAATGTAGAGCAGTCTCTCTCTCTGGGGACAATGTAGAACATTCTCCCACTATGGGGGAAATGTGGAGAAGTCTCTATCTCTGAGGGCAATGTAGAGTATTCTCCCTCTATGGGGGCAATGTGAAGCAGTCTGTTTCTGGGGGCAATGTAGAGCAGTCGCCCTCTATGGGGGCAATGTGGAGCAGTCTCTTTTTCTCTGGGGGCAATGTGGAGTAGTCTATCTCTGGGTGTAATGTAGAGCAGCCTCTCTCTCTGGGGACAATGTACAGCATTTTCCCACTATGGGGGAAATGTGGAGAAGTCTCTCTCTGGGGGCAATGTAGAGTATTCTCCCACTATGGGGGTAATGTAGAGCAGTCTCTCTCTCTGGGGGCAATGTAAAGTATTCTCCCACAATGGGGAAAATGTGGAGAAGTCTCTCTCTCTGAGGGCAATGTAGAGTATTCTCCCTCTATGGGGGTAATGTGGAGAAGTCTCTCTGGGAGAACATACAAAGTGGTGTCTGTACATCACGTGACCAGCCTGAAGATAGCTGAAAAAAGTAAGAATCATAAATTAAATAATGCAACTAATGCTGGCTTGGGGGTAACTGGGTGGTGGAGGGGGGCAATTGGCTTGGGGATGAGTTGAGAGGGGTTTTAACTGCTTTAAAGAAAGGTTAACTTGGCTGTGCTGTCTGGCCGGGATGTGTAAAACTCAGGACTGACTGAACAGAATTACAATATCTTTGGCAGGCAAAATGGCTCCCATGTGCGCCTTCCAACCAAGTGCTGAGCGGTTTGCCTCAAGTTCAACTTTTAAGAATGCTTAGTAACTACGTGACAGGTAGAAGATAGGAAGGGGGAAAAAAAAGCATCTCGGACTTTAATGTCCAAAGTTGCTCAGATCACATGACAGTCTGCCAGCGAACTGGTTATCTGCGCCGGTCCATCTGTGCCACTTGAATTGCGCAGCCAGGCGACGTTCCGCTCACTGGTTTTCAGCAATTACCGGATCTCTTTAGATGATAAGACGAGGCAGGTCTAGGCTGTCACCGTCAGTGTTTGTATTTTATTTGGCTTCCCAAATAATGATTAAAGTGCAGACAAGATGTTTGGGACTTTCTAATCTAAGATTAAAATCAGCAGAAGTCACAATTCTCATCCAATTACCGCCCGAGAACAGATTCACGCTCAAGTGACTGTCCAGGACGAGAGGGTCCACAGGAAGGATTTAATAGGTGAAGAATTACCGCTGCTTATCGGTAACCAGCGTCTTTTATTTTTATTTTTTCATTGGAACCATTTGAGTTCATGTGTTTAGGTGCGGAGTGATGCCTCTAGTGAATAGGAGCAGTTTGCGTTTCTTCTGGTTACTTGTAGGGCATTTTTGGGGAGTTGGAAGCACCACCCTACTGTTTTTTGCAAGTTCACTCAAAAACAAACAAAAATAGCTTCCTTACGCAAAAAAAAACAAAAACTGTCCTTAATTTTGGCATGATGACAATAACACATTGGCTCACCACCAGTACACCAATCCCACACCAGGGTTCAGGGTTCATGGCTATTTCAGGGTGCCGCAAAGTCCACAGGAGTTCATCAAACAGGGTTTCAGTTGGCAGACAGGACACACTGGCTCACCGCCAGTACACCCATCTCACACCAGGGTTTAGGGTTCCCATCTGTTTCAGGGTGTTGCAAAGGCCGCAGGAGTTCAACAGACAGTTGCCAGACAGTCGACACTTGCTCATAGCTATGAACCACTCCGCTCTGCCTTGCAGACACCTGCTGGCTGTTTCCTGACCCTTTTCTTGACTCTCCTGCAGGTGGGTTAACTCTTTCGGGATCAAAGTCCCTGTGTCCAGGGTCGGAGGCTCTTTTTCACCCACGGTCTCTCTGAGCTTCTGAAGTCTAGGTGCCAAATAAAAGCACGTACCAAAACTGAGAGCACTGTAAATCAGTCCTCTCTTCTCCAAGCGGACTGTCCCAGAACCCCTGCACCTTGCATGGGTGAGAACCCATAAGTACTCAAAAATTGCATTCATGTTCTCCCCCTTAAAAGGACCATAACTCAAATAACAGGGACACATATCTCCCATTAAAGTGGTAGTAAACTGTGTTTACTACCACTTATACCTACAGGTAAGCCTCTAATAAGGCTTACCTGTAAGTACCATAAATATCTCCTACATTTGCACTGTTTATTATTATTTCAGTTACTTATATAGCACCATCAATTTACGCAGCGCTTTACATATACATTGTACATTCACATCAGTCCCTACCCTCAAGGAGCTTACAATCTAAGGTCCCTAACTCACATTCATACATACTAGTGACAATTTAGACAGGATCCAATTAACCTACCTGCATGTCTTTGGATTGTGGGAGGAAACCGGAGTACCCAGAGGAAACCCATGCAGGCACAGGGAGAACATGCAAACTCCAAGCAGGTAGTGTAGTGGTTGGGATTTGAACCAGCGACCCTTCATTACTGCTAGGCGAAAGTGCTAACCACTACACCACTGTGCCGCCCGTAGTTTAGGAGATATTCAGAGTGCATGCAGCCCGTGGCGTCACTGGCACATGTGCTCTGAAGGTCCGGCAATACCATGTCGGACCTTCAGAGCCAGTGCCATAAACAGCGGCTCCCACGCACATGCAGGGGGAGTGACGTCATTGCGCCCCAGCCACTCATGTAGGCCGCAAAACCCAGGAGGAAGACCGGGGTAAAATGGAAGTCCTCTCAGCAGTGACAGCGTTTTAAGGTAAGTCTCTCATAAGGAAGACCGGGGTAAAATGGACGTCCTCTCAGCGGTGACAGCGTTTTAAGGTAAGTCTCTCATAAGGAAGACCGGGGTAAAATGGAAGTCCTCTCAGTGTTGACAGCGTTTTAAGGTAAGTCTCTCATAAGGAAGACCGGGGTAAAATGGAAGTCCTCTCAGTGGTGACAGCGTTTTAAGGTTAGTCTCTCATAAGGAAGACCGGGGTAAAATGGAAGTCCTCTCAGTGGTGACAGCGTTTTAAGGTTAGTCTCTCATAAGGAAGACCGGGGTAAAATGGAAGTCCTCTCAGTGGTGACAGCGTTTTAAGGTTAGTCTCTCATAAGGAAGACAGGGGTAAAATGGAAGTCCTCTCAGTGTTGACAGCGTTTTAAGGTAAGTCTCTCATAAGGAAGACCGGGGTAAAATGGAAGTCCTCTCAGTGTTGACAGCGTTTTAAGGTAAGTCTCTCATAAGGAAGACTGGGGTAAAATGGTAGTCCTCTCAGTGTTGACAGCGTTTTAAGGTTAGTCTCTCATAAGGAAGACTGGGGTAAAATGGAAGTCCTCTCAGTGGTGACAGCGTTTTAAGGTTAGTCTCTCATAAGGAAGACCGGGGTAAAATGGAAGTCCTCTCAGTGTTGACAGCGTTTTAAGGTAAGTCTCTCATAAGGAAGACTGGGGTAAAATGGAAGTCCTCTCAGTGGTGACAGCGTTTTAAGGTAAGTCTCTCATAAGGAAGACTGGGGTAAAATGGAAGTCCTCTCAGCGGTGACAGCGTTTTAAGGTAGGTCTCTCATAATACCACAGGTATTTAAAAGTTATAAGCTAGCCACCAGCTACCCATCGCTATGTTCCCCGGTCTCTGTCTCCACTTTTTTTTTTTTATTTCTTTGTGTATATTAAAAAAAAAAAAAAAATGAAAAATGTCTCCTGGTTCCCTGCGCGCTGTAAGCAGGGAACAAATTAAAATTATCGATGTGAAAATAAATCTGTTTGATCACAAACATTTCGGAGTCAGGTAATTTAGATTAGCTTTCCATTTCATCTTGTTCTGCAAAACACAGCGAAATTATGTAAAAAGTAAATCTTATTTTCAGAAGAAAAAAAAAAAAGAAAAAAATCCCGAGACGGCACGCGTACGGCGGGAGCGGAATATTTGACCAGTTTTTTCGCAGTTTGATGCAGTTGTTTCATCAAAAGATATTTATCACATTCTGGATGACTAACCATCACGGGAGATGCAGATCAGTTAAAGAACTGCAGGCAAATATATATAAAACACCCTTTACTTCTATTATGCATTCCTTCGAAAGTCATTAAATCATTTTTCCATTCAGCTAGTGTTATTACTTGAAATCTGTCTTTATACGGAGCTGTCACATGTCAGCCCAGCTGAAATAAGGCTCGCTCTGCAAGCTGTGGGGTTTTGAAGGGAGGAGGTGGTTAGTTGAGCTTAAAGTGGACTGATCATTAAAAATCAAGATGCCTCCGCTTTCCTTCCCCTCGTCCTCGAGAACCTTAACCACTTCAATACCGGGCACTTTTACCCCCTTCCGGGCCCAGGCCAATTTTCAGCTTTCAGCGCTGTCACGCTTCGAATGACAATTGCCTCGATCAAACCCACGATGTACCCAAATTAAATTTTTTCATCTTTTTTTTTATTTTATTTTTTTATTTTTTATACAAATAGAGCTTTCTTTTGGTGGTATTTAATCACCACTGAGTTTTTTTTTTTTTTGCTAAATATTTATTTATTTTTTTAAATCAAATATTGAAAAAAAAATGTTTCTGTTATAGAATTTTGCACATAAATGATCTTTGTATATATATCAGTTCAAAATGTATTCTGCCACGTTTCTTTGGTCTGTAAGAAATTTATAGAGTCCAGAAACTATGGGATATATACAGTATCTCACAAAAGTGAGTACACCCCTCACATTTTTGTAAATCTTTTCTTCTCTCTTTTCATGTGACAACACTGAAGAAATGACACTTGTCTACAATGTAAAGTAGTGAGTGTACAGCTTGTATAACAGTGTAAATTTCCTGTCCCCTCAAAATAACTCAACACACAGCCATTAATGTCTAAACCGCTGGCAACAAAAGTCAGTGCACCCCTAAGTGAAAATTTACAAATTGGGCCCAAAGTGTCAATGTTTTGTGTGCCCGCCATTATTTTCCAGCACTGCCTTCACCCTCTTGGGCATGGAGGTCACCAGAGCTTCACAGGTTACCACTGGAGTCCTCTTCCCCTCCCCCATGATGACATCACGGAGCTGGTGGATGTTGGAGACCTTCCCCTCCTCCACCTTCCGTTTGAGGATGTCCCACAGATGATCAATAGGGTTTAGGTCTGGAAACATGCTTGGCCAGTCCACCACCTTTACCCTCAGCTTTTGTAGCAAGGCAGTCATCTTGGAGGTGTGTTTGGGGTGGTTATCATGTTGGAATACTGCCCTGTGGTCCAGTCTCTGGGGGGAGGGGATCATGCTCTGCTTCAGTATGTCACAGTACATGTTGGCATTCATGGTCCCCTCAATGATCTGTAGCTCCCCAGTGCCGGCAGCACTCATGCAGCCCCAGACCATGACACCCCCACCACCATGCCTGACTGTAGACAAGACACACTTGTCTTTGTCCTCCTCACCTGGTTGCCGCCACACACGCTTGTCACCATTTGAACAAAATAAGTTAATCTTGGTCCCATCAGATCACAGAACATGGTTCCAGTAATCCATCTCCTTAGTCTTCTTGTCTTCAGCAAACTGTTTGCGGTCTTTCTCGTACATCATCTTCAGAAGAGGCTTACTTTGGATAGCCATGCAGACCAATTTGATGCAGCGTGCGGTGTATGGTCTGAGCACTGACAGGCTGACCCCCCACCCCTACAACCTCTGCCGCAATGCTGGCAGCACTCACAGGTATATTTCCCAAAGACAGCTCCTGCTACATCGGCGCAGAGAGACGGCGTCCTGTTCAGCTCTCTTCTAGCTTTCTCAGAATAATGGGTTCATCAGGGCTGGCGAACCATCTTTTGGTACAGTGGGTAGTCACACAGAGGCATAGCCAGATGAGGAAGCAAATAACAAATATGAGAAAAAGGAACACCACAATGTAAGCACCTAGTTTCTGTAACCATGTTGCTATACCATATAAAAAATCACCCAAACCTCCCAATCCCTTAAAGGGGTTCCGTCCATCTTTAGCAATATAAGCCAAAAAAATAAAAAAACTGGGCTAAATAAAAATGATATAAATCTGGAGGGATGAAAAATCTATATGAGATTGTGCAAAAACAAGTCCATAAGGTGACGTGACTTCCATACAATTCTTGGACTGTGGATAACTTCACCACGAAAGGTTGTGACATTAGAGAAAAAGGAACCTCCACCTCATAGAATTGCCGCTTACCGGCTCCTGAGACCTCCTATCACGGGAGGTCTAAGACACTTGTGGCTCTAAACCCAGCTGGGGGCCTTTGATCATCCAGGGGGATGACGCTGTTTAAGCCTCCACCGCCCACAGGGAATCGATCTCAGAGGGGTTCCAAGAAAGAAATAAACCTCCATAGTGTAAAATCTTGGGGTTTATTCTATATAAAAATAGATGCTGCACTTACATCAGTAAGAGAAAAAAAATCGCCATGGTTGTTATTCTCTTATTGATGTAAGCGCAGCATCTATTTTCTCTGTGATCGATTCCCTGTGGGCGGTGGAGGCTTAAACAGCGTGATCCCCCTGGATGATCAAAGGCCTCCCCCCGGCCCGGTTTATAGCCACAAGTGTCTTAGACCTCCTGTAATAGGAGGTCTCAGGAGCCATTCTATGAGGTGGAGGATTCTTTTTTTTATCTACTGTCACAACCTTTCGTGGTGAAGTTATCCACAGTCCACGACTTTTATGGAAATTACGTCACCTTATGGACTTGTTTTTGCACATATCATATAGACTTTTCATCACTCTATAGTTATATCATTTTTATTTAGCGCAGGTTTTTATTTATTTTTTTTGGGCTTATATGTTATGTTGTGTGTATCTCACATTTAAATTGCTGCTTTGCACAGTCACATTAATTTATGATAACTTAATGCTTTCGATGATTTTTGATAGCGCTGTGAATGAATGAATGAGATATTTGTATAGCGCGCAACGCGAACTGAATCGCCTCAAGGCGCTGTATTACCCTTATTTTTATTTTGATCTTTAGCAATATCTCTGGCCTTATTCTGTAGTTCTTTTTGTAGTAATATGCCCAAACCATTGTGACTGATATGCTTTGATATGCTCTGCTATTTCAGTAGACAAGATAGCCTAAATTTGCAACTATAACAGAATGCTTAGAAGGATGCGTACACAAGCACTATTCTCTCTCTCTCTCTCTCTCTCTCTCTCTCTCTCTCTCTCTCTCTCTCTCTCTCTATATATATATATATATATATATATATATATATATATATCTATATCTATATCTATATCTATATCTATATATATATATATATATATATATATATATATATCATTGTGGGTTGATTTGTCTGGGACAGAATGCATGACTTATGACTCATAACCAGATGGCCTGTTGACCCGTGTTAACCAGGAGCATCATGTGCTTGGTGCTGAGGATTTTGGTGGGCCTTTTACTGGGCAGCCTTCTGCTTTCCAAGAGCCTGTGATGGCATGTGCCCAAACTCAAAAGTGCATAACACTAGGGAAGCCTGGCATTTTATTTGCCAAGTTTCTGAAAGGGCCATGCATTGGCGGGCACTCTGAGCTGAAAGAGTTCAGCTGCGCAGGCCTAACACTATGGAAGCCCCAGATTTCTGTAAGAGCCCTGCATTGGCGTGCCCCAGGCTTCTGTTAGGACTGCTCATGCAGTGCCCATTATCAATCCTACCACCCTGCCCCCCGGCAGTGCATGTGGAATGCAGGGCCCGTCAGGGGAGATCTCTTCCCGTTGACCCATTGCTTTCCATGTCCTTTTTGGGTGGCTGGGCCTATATTAAGGTAGGGGCCTGGAGCTGCAGCTCCAATAGCCCCTACGTTAATCCAGCCCTGGTGTTAACTCATGATGACGTATCTTAAAGGGTCACTGACTTGTATAACTATATATTTCTATGCAAATACATCATTTACTAACCACTCTCCCTTCCCCTCTTTCTATTGGTATGTTGAACCATATATAAGCTGTAACACACCTAATAAAGGCAGACATTTTATTGAACTCACTTCTTGTGTCTAATGTTCATTGAGATGTCTCACAGTACCAGGGGGGGGGGGTCTTTGGTGGTCTGCAATATTAACCCTTGGGTGGTCTGTCATATACGTGGAGTAGTCTAAAACCCCTTCAAATGGAGGCACTGCTGACTTAAGGTGATTGCCTGTGGTAAGGTACCTTTTTTGTCTCATCTTGACAAACTGTTTTCTTGCCTCAGCTCTGATAAAACCTTAGTCTCTTAAATTTAGTTAAAGCGGGAGTTCCGCCGTTTAAAAAAAAAAAAAAGTCAGCAGCTACAAATACTGCAGCTGCTGACTTTTAAAATAAGGACACTCACCCGCCCAGCGCACCCGCGATGTCGGCACCCGAAGCCGATCTCTCGATCGGCTCTCGGGTGCTGCCGCCGCCATCTTGGGTATGGGAATCAGGAAGTGGAGCCTTTCGGGTTCACTTCCCGGTTCCCTACTGCGCATGCGCGAGTCGCGCTGCGCAATAAGGATGGTCCCCGCTGTCTCTGGGATCCCAGCAGACAGCGGGGGACCAGCAGGAAGTGGCGTAAATATCCGCAGATTCTGCGGATATCTATGCCGGAATTGGGTACAAATACCTGTACTATACAGGTATCTGTACCCCCTCCCCCCTGAAGGGTGCCAACTGTGGCGTCGGAGGGGGGGAGGGTTCCAATGAGCGGAAGTTCCACTTTAGGGTGGAGCTCCGCTTTAAGAAGAGAGACGGACCATGCCTTATAAGTGGCCTTTGGTAGAAGTTTTAATAAGTAGTACTACTACACTCCTTTTGGGAAGGAGGGAAAAGTGTTGTTGTTAATATTATTATTATTATTATACATGATTTATATAGCGCCAACAGTTTACGCAGCGCTTTACAATGTATAGGGGGGACAACACAATTACAATACAATACAAAAAAGGTACAGGAGTTCCCGGCTCGTAGAGCTTACATTCTAAAAGGGAGGGGGTGATGGTACAAAAGGTAATAGCTGCAGAGAATGATTTGATGGGGGGGGGGGGCTCTGGGACAGATGTTAGGTGGGTGTGGGATAGGCTTCCCTGAATAAATGAGTTTTCAGGGATCTCCTAAAGGTGGACAGGGTAGGGGCTGATCGGACAGACTGTGGCAGGGAGTTCCAGAGGATGGGAGAGGCTCTGGAGAAGTCTTGAAGGCAAGCAATTACCAGCGGGGGTCTTTGGTGGTTTGCAATATTAACCCTTGGGTGGTCTGTCATGTACCTGGAGGACTCTAAAACCCCATTCACTCTTATCTGAGTAAGATGCCCTTTAATAATGTCCTCCTTATCAGAAATGTGCAACAGTCAGTGCGAGTAACCTTACACATCTCTCCCTGACCTGCAGTGAGATCATTTAGTGTTAATCCGTGCTCTAATACTACTTTTTTTAAGCTGAGCTATTTCTTTACTTAGAGCGGGAGGTCCGCCAATTTATTTTTATTTTTTTAAGTCAGCAGCTACAAATACAACAGCTGCTGACTTTTAAAATAAGGACACTTACCCGCCCAGCGCGCCCGCGATGTCGGCACCTGAAGCCGATCTGTCACTCGGCTCTTGGGTGCTGCCGCCGCCATCTTCGGAAAGGGAATCAGGAACTGAAGTCTTGCGGCTTCACTTCCCGGTTCCCTACTGCGCAATCCGGATGGTCCATGCTGTCTCTGAGGCCCGCGTGTTTCCTAGCAGACAGCGGGAGGGGGGGAGGGTGGGAAGAGGTGTAGACTCCCAAGGGATTCTATGTCCGGAAATGAGTACAAATACTTGTATTATACAGGTATCCGCACCCCCCTCCCCCTGAAAGGTGCCAAATGTATCACACAAAAATGGAACCTCCGCTTTTCGGAACCCCCCTCCCATGGGCGTCCGCAGGACTTTTTTCAGGGAGGGGCATCATTTTAAGGTCACCCATGCTCTGACCCTTTTCGGCAATGTCATTATCGCATTATCACGGTCATAGACTGCAGACATAGTACAGGTGATGGTCAGAGACTGTAGACATGGCCCAAGAGACTGTCAAAGACTGCAGACATGGCCCAAGAGACTGTCAGAGACTGCAGACATGGCCCAAGGGACTGTCAGAGATGGCATACATGGCTCAAGAGACTGTAAGAGACTGCGGACATGGCACAAGAGATAACCAGAGACTGCATACATAGCCCAAGAGACTGTCAGAAACTGCATACATGTCCGGGGTGATAGAGAGAGAGAGGGGGGTGACCAAAAGAGACAGAGGGGGTGACAGAGAGAGAGGTGGGTGAAAAAGACAGAGGGGTGAGAGAGAGAGAGGCGGTGACAGAGAGGGGTTATGGGGGTCATCACTCCTGATCCGATCCCTGATTCCAGGGGGGGGGCACTTGCCCCCCCTTGCCTCTACCTGCGGACGCCCATGCCCCCTCCGGTGTCACATTTGGCACCTTTCAGGGGGAGGGGGGTGCGGATACCTGTATAATACAAGTATTTGTACTAATTTCCGGGCATAGACTCCCTTGGGAGTCTACGCCTTTTCCCATCCCCCCCCCCCCCCCCACTGTCTGCTAGGAAACACGCGGGTCCCAGAGGCAGCAGGGACCATCCGGATTGCGCAGTAGGGTACCGGGAAGTGAAGCAGCAAGACTTCAGTTCCTGATGGTAAGGTACCTTTTTTGTCTCATCTTGACAAATTGTTTTCTTGCCTCAGCTCTGATAAAACCTTAGTCTCTTAAATTTAGTTAAGAAGGGAGACGGACCAGGCCTTATACACAAAAATGGAACCTCCGCTTTAATAAACCTATATCAGTGGTGGTAAGGTTAATAATCTCATCTACAATTCTAGTGTAATTATTTATTCTTTCCATTGCTACAATTCCCCATCCTGTCCAGGAAGGGAACCTTCACCATGTCATGCCACCTTCAGTGAACACCTCGCCCCGCCCACTGCTTCCCTGATTGACAGCTGTGCCTCTGCTGCTGAAAACCTCCTGCTGAGAGCTGCAGTGTCCGGGAGGGGAGCGCGTGAGACATTAATGAAGGAAGATTTGGCTCAGGCAGGGGAGGTAGAGGAAGTTTTTAATTTACTTTTTCGAGGTTTATACATCACCTGGTATCACCTGGTATCTGGATTTTGTCCTTTTTTTTTTTTAGACTGTGATAGAGGAAGAATGTTTATGTACTATTTACAGTATGTAACTAAGTTTAGTAATTGCAGAAGGCAGTGATTACCAGCATATGATCAAATGGGAAGGAGCAGATGTCGGGATGTACAGAAGGTATAGACGGGTCTGCTGAGACATGCCGCCTGCACCGCCAATTCCACACCCGGCACCATTCACATCTACAGATCTCAGTGAGCCGACAGATTCCCCACAATCGCATCGATTTCATTACTAATTCGCAAAAGCGATGAATCATCAACAGACGGCCTGACCACGCTGAATACCGCGCCTGCATAACTATACCGTGATATCTCCTTCTCCGGCCCTCAGCATCTTTCTAGTTTTAATTTTAGCAAACCATATAAAGCGACATTAAACCCAAAACCAAACATTTATTATATTTTATACTGCAGCTTACCAATTTGTATATTTGATGGCTGCATTTGTTTTCTTTATTATTGATATATATATATATATCAATATATATTCTTGGTGACATAGCTACAACAAGGTTGTGGAAATAAGAGGGAGACACAGGGGGAGGCCACCGAGGAGGAGACACGGGGAGGCCACCGAGGAGGAGACACACGGAAGCCGCCGAGGAGGAGACACAGGGGGAAGCCGCCGAGGAGGAGACACAGGGGAGGCCACCAAGGAGGAGACACAGGGGGAAACCGCCAAGGAGGAGACACAGGGGAAGCCGCCGAGGAGGAGACACAGGGGGAAGGCGCTGAGGAGACACAGGGGGAAGCCGCAATGGAGGAGACACAGGGTGAAGCCGCAATGGAGGAGACACAGGGGGAAGCCGCAATGGAGGAGACACAGGGGGAAGCCGCCATGGAGGAGACGCAGGGGGAAGCCGCCATGGAGGAGACGCAGGGGGAAGCTGTTGAGGAGACACAGGGGGAAACCGCTGAGGAGGAGACACAGGGGGAATCCGCCGAAGAGACACAGGGGAAGCCTCCGAGGAGGAGACGCAGGGGAAAACCACCGAAGAGACACAGGGGAAGCCTCCGAGGAGGAGAGGCAGGGGGAAACCGCTGAGGAGGAGACACAGGGGGAAGCCACCGAGGAGACACAGGGGTAGCCGCCGAGGAGGAGACACAGGGGGAAACCGATGAGGAGGAGACACAGGGGAAGACGCTGAGGAGGAGACGCAGGGGGAAACCGATGAGGAGGAGACACAGGGGGAAACCGCTGAGGAGGAGACGCAGGGGGAAAACGATGAGGAGGAGACACAGGGGGAAACTGATGAGGAGGAGACACAGGGGGAAGCCGCTGAGGAGGAGACACAGGGGGAAGCCGCTGAGGAGGAGACACAGGGGGAAACCGATGAGGAGGAGACACAGGGGAAGACGCTGAGGAGGAGACGCAGGGGGAAACCGATGAGGAGGAGACACAGGGGGAAACCGCTGAGGAGGAGACGCAGGGGGAAACCGATGAGGAGTAGACACAGGGGGAAACCGCTGAGGGGGAGACACAGGGGGAAACCGATGAGGGGGAGACACAGGGGGAAGCTGCTGAGGAGGAGACACAGGGGGAAACCGATGAGGAGTAGACACAGGGGGAAACCGCTGAGGGGGAGACACAGGGGGAAACCGATGAGGAGGAGACACAGGCGAAGACGCTGAGGAGGAGACGCAGGGGGAAGCGGCTGAGGAGACACAGGGGAAACCGCGGAGGAGGAGACGTAGGGAGAAGCCTCCTCCCCAAAAAAATAGAGCACCAGCCGCCACTGAGGCCCACAGAACTTTGATATCAGTAAGGCATGTCCTAGTTCATAGGAAGTAGATTAGTTTATCTATTCCACTGGTGAGGCCGTCCGGCGATCTCGCCTGATCTACGATACACCTCCCACCGGCGGAATACGTTTTTGTCTTCCTCGTCTCCCCGGATCCGCAGGGATTCCAATCAAATGTCACCGGAAAGAGGTAGAAAAGGTTCTCCGCCATAATGGAGGGTTTTGAATGTGAATGGGAAGACGGGGGCATTGTCAGGCGGGACAATAAAAAGGGAGCGAGCGTTCTAGGAAGCGGCCGGCGCAGGTTTGGAATGGAAGACGAGACGGGGGAAATATTATGAATACGGAATTCCTGTAATGTCTCATTCTTTCCTTGACCTTTTGTGAGCCGGCCCGCTGCCCGGGGATCGATTGATTTACAGAGTGAGACTGAACATTTCTGTGTTCCCAGCCCAAAAAAATGGAGAACGAAGTCACCGAGGACGGGAGCGATAAAAGGAAATATATGTAACAATAGGAGAGGAATTAGTGCTGAACTCCAGGAAGATATAAAAGACACAAATTAATGCAACTCTGTCATCTTTATGACATCATTAAAGGGGTTGTAAAGGTTTGTTTTTTATTTTCTAAATAGGTTCCTTTAAGCTAGTGCATTGTTGGTTCATTGTTGGTTACCTTTTCCTTCGATTTCCCTTCTAAATGTTTTTTTTTCTTTGTTTTCTTTGTCTGAATTTCTCATTTCCTGTTCCTCCTCAGTAAGCTGTTCAGTAAGCTGTTCTGGCTGACTAAACACCGCTCGGATGATGGTGTGAAGTTTACTGAGGAGAAACAGGAAGTGAAACATTCAGAAAAAGAAAAAAAACATTTAGAAGGGAAATCGAAGGAAAAGGTAAGTGAACCAACAATGCACTAGCTTAAAGGAACCTATTTAGAAAATAAAAAACAAACCTTTACAACCCCTTTAAATGCATTTGCTTTATTACAATCAGTGTAAGAACCAGAATTTGGCTTTGTATCGGCCCTACTGTACAGCAGAGCTCAGATGGAGAAGCCGCACAAGGAGCCAATCAGTGTAAGGACTTGAATCTGGATTTGTATCAGTCTACTGTACAGCAGAGCAAAGAGAAGGAAGGGGAAGCTGCACAAGAAGCCAGTCAGTGCAAGGACCTGAATTTGGCTTTCTGTCAGCCTTTTGCAGTCTACAGTACAGCAGAGCTCAGCGAGAGGAAGGGAGAAGCCGCACAAGGAGCCAACCAGGTGTACTACAGTGCAAGTAGCTTGCTGAAAGGAGGAGAGAGCAGAGCAGCACAAAGGTGAGGTTGTCAGTCTGCTGATTCTCTTTTCCCTGCCCAGTCACAGGATGTGGAAGGGGGAGGGGGCCTGTAAGTGAAAGTAAATGGTAGTAGATGGGCAGAGGTTGAATTCAATGGCAGGTAAAACAGCTCTCATATATGTAAGCATATAATATACTGCAGGGCTCAAAATTTCAAGTCCTGAGCTACTAGCCAGGCCTTAAGCGGTACTCGCCATCAGGTCCTTTTCCATCCTCGATCCCCCCAGAGGTTCTCCCCCCAGTCTATAGATTGCATTTAGATTTTTGCCACCCAAATGCATTATTTTCTATTTTTCTACATTGAACCTCATTTGTCATGTAGTTGCCCCTCCCCCCATTCATTTGTTCAGATCTTCTTGCAAGGTTTCCACATCCTGCGGAGAAGTTATTGCCCTGCTTAGCTTAGTATCGTCCGCAAATACAGAGATTGAACTGTTTCCCCAATCCCCCTCCTCCAGATCATTTATGAACAAATTAAATAGGATTGGTCCCAGCAAAGAACCCTGGGGGACCCCACTATCCACCCCCGACCATTCTGAGTAACCCCCATTTATCACCACCCTCTGAACTCGCCCTTGTAGCCAGTTTTCAATCCATGTACTCACCCTATGGTCCATGCCACCGGACCTTATTTTATACACCAAACGTTTATGGGGAACTGTGTCAAATGCTTTTGCAAAATCCAGATACACGTCTTCCTTTATCTAGATACACCACGTCTACGGGTCTTCCTTTATCCAGATACACCACGTCTACGGGCCTTCCTTTATCTAGATACACCACATCTAAGGGTCTTCCTTTATCCAGATACACCACGTCTACGGGCCTTCCTTTATCTAGATACACCACATCTACGGGTCTTCCTTTATCTAGATACACCACATCTACGTGCCTTCCTTTATCCAGATACACCACATCTACGTGCCTTCCTTTATCCAAATACACCATGTCTACTGGCCTTCCTTTATCTAGATACACCACATCTAAGGGTCTTCCTTTATCCAGATACACCACATCTACGTGCCTTCCTTTATCTAGATACACCACATCTACGTGCCTTCCTTTATCCAAATACACCATGTCTACTGGCCTTCCTTTATCTAGATACACCACATCTAAGGGTCTTCCTTTATCCCGATACACCACATCTACGGGCCTTCCTTTATCCAGATACACCACATCTACGGGTCTTCCTTTATCCAGATACACCACATCTACGGGCCTTCCTTTATCTAGATACACCACATCTACATGCCTTCCTTTATCTAGATACACCACATCTACGGGCCTTCCTTTATCTAGATACACCACGTCTACAGGCCTTCCTTTATCCAGATACACCACGTCTACGGGCCTTCCTTTATCCAGATACACCATGTCTACAGGCCTTTCTTTATCTAGATACACCACGTCTACGGACCTTCCTTTATCCAGATACACCATGTCTACGGGCCTTCCTTTATCTAGATACACCACGTCTACGGGCCTTCCTTTATCTAGATACACCACGTCTACGGGCCTTCCTTTATCCAGATACACCACATCTACGGGCCTTCCTTTATCTAGATACACCACATCTACGGGCCTTCCTTTATCTAGATACACCACATCTACGGGCCTTCCTTTATCTAGATACACCACATCTACGGGCCTTCCTTTATCTAGATACACCACATCTACGGGCCTTCCTTTATCTAGATACACCACATCTACGGGTCTTCCTTTATCCAGATACACCACATCTATGTGCCTTCCTTTATCCAGATACACCATGTCTATGGGCCTTCTTTTATCTAGATGGCAACTCACCTCCTTATAGAAGGTTAGTAGATTGGTTTGGCAAGAACGATTCTTCATGAATCCATGCTGATTACTGCTAATGATACCGTTCTCATTACTAAAATATTGTATATATTCCCCGCCAAGAGTTTACTTACTATTGATGTTAGGCTGACTGGTCTGTAATTCCCAGGGATGTATTTTGAGCCTTTTTTAAATATTGGTGCTACATTGGTTTTTCTCCAATCAGCTGGTACCATTCCAGTCAGTAGACTGTCAGTAAAAATTAGGAACAATGGCCTGGCAATTACTTGACTTAGTTCCCTAAGTACCCTCGGGTGCAAGCCATCTGGTCCCGGTGATTTATTAACGTTAAGTTTTCCAAGTCTAATTCTAATTCTATCCTCTGTTAACCATGGAGTAAAAAAAAAAAAAAGTGAATGCGTGTTACTGTTGCACGAGTGAATGTAGCCTAAAACATACATCAATCTGTCGTCGCAAGTCAAACTTCTGCGTTCCTGGCCGTCTCTGCGCTCCCAAAATCCACTTTCCCAAACAAAATGGCTGCTTCTTCGATGTCTAGAGGACGTGTCAGCTCGTGAATGTCGCCTCGGCTAACCGACTTCCCTGTTCTCCTTTTGCTCAACAAGACGAGTAAACGAGCGTACAGCAATCCAAACATGGCAGTTTATTTACAGAACAAGCCTCCCCCCCGTTTATTCCTTGGGCGCCCGCCGCAAAGCCTCATTAATATGAGCCGCAACGCAGAAAAAAACAAAACAAAAACGTTATTGATCTGACGGGGGGCCTCCTTTTCGGCATCTGAAAACTTTCTCCTAACCTTTCTCCACTGACACGGCTCACTCCGCGGGCTGCGTCTTTGTACCGGGATGCCAAAGCCGTCTACCGAGCGGCGTCGTGAAAGGCGCCGTTTGATGTGGGAAAGGCGAGCGCTCGGAGGAGGCCCGTACACAGATTACACGACGCGCTTTCTAATGATATTGTTCTCTGTCACATCTCGCAGTCAGATCTCCGCGTGCGAGTCCACGTTCTAATGGAGACTGCTCGGCTCATTTTTTTTTGTTGTAACCATTAGTCAACTTGTGATAATAAGAGAAAAACAAGATAAGAGGGAACGATAAAGCTTGACAAAAGAAGAAAAAAAAAAAAAAAAAAAAAGAACTTGGTTGAGTTGTTTTAATAATAAAAAAAACAAAATATAATAATTGCGATAAGCGATATATACCGACGTTCCTTCTTTTATTTTCAGAGCTCTTTCGGGAATTTGAGAGCCGCGTCTTTTACGGCGGTTTGATTGGCGTTTTCCGTGAGACCACCAACGCTACAGGATAAATTAAAGCGGCTTACAGTTATTTATGGGAAAAGAAGTTTATTGTTAATTTACTGGATGAAGGGTCATTAAGTTCCAGTACATCTTGTAATAGGAATATGTAGTTTGGAGCAAGCTGGGAGTTTATGGCTTGTGGTGGCAAAGAAGATATTACACAGCCGGGGGAACGTCGTCCATTACCGAGCAACGAGGGCCGGGGGATGGAATTATACGTCCAAGGAGGTCCGAATCTCATGTTTGCACTTTAATTTGGATCCTTATATATATATATATATATATATCCATATATATATATCCATATCTATATACATATATATATGTGTGTGTGTATATATATATATATATATATATATATATATATATATATATATATATATATATATGTATATATGTGTGTATATATATATATATATATATATATATATATATATATATATATATATATATATATATACACACAATCACCAGCCAATTTATTGGTACAGTGCCTTGAAAAAGTATTTATACCCCTTGAAATTCCCCACATCTTGTCATGTTACACCCAAAAAAACGTAATTGTATTTTATTGGGATTTTATGTGATGGACCAACACAAAGTGACACATAATTGTGAAGTGGAAGGAAAATGATAAATGATACAAATAAATATGTGAAAAGTGTGGGGGAGGAGCATTTGTATGGCGCCCCCCGGAGTCAATACTTTGTAGAACCCCCTTTCTCTACAAGTCTTTTTGGGGGTGTCTCTACCAGCTTTGCCCATCTAGAGAGGACATTTCTGCCCATTCTTCTTCTTTGTAGAATATCTCAAGCTCTGTCAGATTGGATGGAGAGCGTCTGTGATCAGCAATTTTCAAGTCTCGCCACAGATTCTCAATGGGATTTAGGTCTGGACTGTGACTGGGCCATTCTAACACATGAATATGCTTTGATGTAAACCATTCCATTGTAGCTCTGGCAGGATGTTTGGGGTCGTTGTCCTGCTGGAAGGGGAACCTCCGCCCCGGTCTCAAGTCTTTTGCAGGTTTTCTTCTAAGATTGTCCTGTATTTGTCTCCATCCATCTTCCCATCAACTCTGACCAGCTTCCCTGTCCCTGCTGAAGAAAACCATCCCCACCACATGATGCTGCCACCACCATGTCTCACGGTGGGGATGGTGTGTTCAGGGGGATGGGCAGTGTTAGTTTCCCCCACACATAGCGTTTTGCTTTTAGGCCATAAAGTAGAATTTTGGTCTCCTCTGACCAGATCACCTTCTTCCACATGTTTGCTGCCCCCTCCCCCACATGGCTTCTCACAAACTACAAACAGGACTTCTTATGACTTTCTTTCTCCAATGTCTTTCTTCTTGTCACTCTTCCATAAAGGGCAGATTTGTGGAGAGACGACTAATAGTTGTCCTGTGGACAGATTCTCCCCCCTGAGCTGTGGATCTCTGCAGCTCCTCCAGAGTTACCATGGACCTCTTGGCTCTTCTGTGATGAATGCTCTCCTTGCCCGGCCCGGTCAGTTTAGGTGGACGGCCATGTCTTGGTAGGTTTTGCAGTTGTGCCATACTCTTTCCATTTTCCATCACAGCGCCCCCATACATCAGTTTCCCCATCACAGTGTCCCCACATGCATCAGGTGCCCCCATCAGGGTGCCCCCTCCCCAACATCAGGTGTTCCTATGAACTGGGGTCCCTACCAGCTTGCATCAGGTCTCCCCATCACAGCACCCCCATACATCAGGTTCCCCTATCACAGTGCCTATATACATCTGTTGTCCCCATTGGAGTGCCCCCTTACATTAAAACAAAAGTAGACAATATATCCTAATGTTTTATCCCTGAAAAATACCCGTTGATCTTCTGGAAATGCCTTCAGCTCCCCATTTCCTGTTGTGAGCTGACAACACAAGGGATTTTGTGGACTAACAAGTACAAGAAATGGTGTCAGCCCTGCCTAACTGTCTTTTGGTAAATTACTCAATCCCTCCCCTCCTATCTAACTCTATTAACAACTAGACCATCTAGCCCCGCCCTCTGCACAGGCGGACAATGTTGTGTGCAGGTGCAGTTGGCCTCAAGCCAGTATTTCATGGGAAGGACTTCTGATAAGGCAATCGGTCCTTCACAGCTTCTGTACAGAGGAACGTAGCCTGATTGGACACTGAACTCTCGTGAGACTTTGGCGGCCATCTTATGTGAGGGAACCTTTCTAAATAAGGGACCTGAGGTCATTTTTGCTGCTCTTCTGTCAAGTGTATGTTAGGAACCCGCCCAACAATGTTGCTGTTCAGAGGTGGCCACCTCCGTAGATACGGTGTAAGGATGAGGGTAGCCACCCCAGAACAAGAAATGCGTGGATCCCCGGGTGAAAAAAAAAGGATAAAAAAAAAAGTCTTAATTGTAAAAAAAAAGAAAAAAGCGTCCCGAGTCTGCTGAAAATGCACGCCTGCGATCGTCGCGGAGCGATTTAAATTCCCGCTGTCACGAATGAATTCGCCGTTCCCTGACAGCTATTGTTTTTCTGCACATTTTGACACTTACCGATGACAGTCTGTTTATATGAACGGGTCCCCGAGGACGCCGATTGTTTACCAATAGACAATGCGCCGCGGTAAATATACTTTTTAGGGAATTTCTTAGACTGGAGCTGAAATAAAAGGATTCCCCTCTCCCCCCCCCCCCCCCCAATCTCTATAGAGTTGTCAGACGGTGTTATGACGGAGAGAGAGAATTTAATTCTTCCCAGGATAGAAATCCGAGAGTGAAGGGGAGGAAATAAAACTGTATGAAGTAAGGCGCCATTCACAACGGCCGCAAATACAGGCGCCCCGGTTGATCCGCGTTCTTACTCTTCCCCCAACCGCTTGGCAACGCTTAGGCTGCATTTACACTTCGAGCGCCTTTCCCGCGTTTATTTTTTATTTATTTTTTTATTAGCCAATAGAGAAAACTGTTGTCTGGTTGCATCATTTGTTGCTAGGTATTTCAGCTTTTTTAGCTTTTCCTTTAGCTTTTATTTCTTCTTTTATTATTATTAATTTATTATAATAATGTTTTTTTCATTAGGCTAAGGGGTTTGAGTTCAGTTTAGGGTTAGGATTAGCAGTTGGGGGTTAGGTTTTTTTTAATCATTATTTTATTTATTTATTTTATTTTATTTTATTTATTATATGAATAATAATAAATGAATAAATAAATGTAAAAGAAATGCACAAATAAATAAATAAAAAAAAATACTAAGTAACAATAAATAAACAATTAAGTGAATGGAGAATGAACAAACTCTGGACAGCCGCACTCCGGATCGAATAAAAAGTAAAACGTGCCTTTATTTCTTCAAAGTGAAAAAAACCTCACATCACACGAATCACAACAGCAAAGGGAAAAATATAAAACAAAATTGCTGACGCGTTTCACGGTTAAAACTAGCGCTTACTCATAGCTCCAATTAATCCTTAACTTTAACCCTTACCCCCTTCAAAATAAATAAATAAATAAAATTATAATAAATAACCCTAACCCCAACTGTATTGCCCAATACACATGGTCGGACATTCCGACCACAAAATCGGTTGGAATTTTTTCTGTCGGATTTTGGGCCGAAACTCATGTTACATACACACGCGGTCACACAGAGTTGTCGGAAAATCTGATCGCTCTGAATGAGGCGATGTCAAACGCGTACGTCGGGACTATCAACGGGCCAGTAGCCAATAGCTTTCCTCTCTTCGTTTATTCTGCGCATGCGTGGCACTTTGTCCGTCTGGAATTGTCTACACACGGTCTAGCTTTTCCCGCGTTTATTTTTTCTTTTTTTTTATTAGCCATTAGAGAAAACTGTTGTCTGGTTGCATCATTTGTTGCTAGGTATTTCAGCTTTTTTTTTAGCTTTTCCATTAGCTTTTATTTCTTCTTTTTATTATTATTAATTTATTATAATAATGTTTTTTTTCGTTAGGCTAAGGGGTTTGAGTTCAGTTTAGGTTAGGGTTAGGATTAGCAGTTGGGGGTTAGGGTTTTTTTTTATCATTATTCTATTTATTTATTTTATTTATTTTTATTTATTATTATATGAATAATAATAAATGAATAAATAAATGTAAAATAAATTCACAAATAAAAAAAATCAAAAAAAAAATCAATAAATTAATACTAAGTAACAATAAATAAACAATTAAGTGAATGGAGAATGAAGAAACTTCTGGACAGCCGCACTCCGGATCGAATAAAAAGTAAAACGTGCCTTTATTTCTTCAAAGTGAAAAAACCTCACATCACACGAATCACAACAGCAAAGGGAAAAATATAAAACCAAATTTCTGACGCGTTTCACGCTAAAACTAGCGCTTACTCATAGCTCCAATTAACCCTTAACTTTAACCCTTACCCCCGTCAAAATAAATAAATAAATAAAATTATAATAAATAACCCTAACCCCAACTGTATTGCCCCATACACACAGTCGGACATTCCGACCACAAAATCCGTTGGAATTTTTTCTGTCGGATTTTGGGCCGAAACTCGTGTTGCATACACACGCGGTCGCACAAAGTTGTCGGAAAATCCGATCGCTCTGAACGAGGCGACGTCAAACACGTACGTCGGGACTATAAACGGGGGCCAGTAGCCAATAGCTTTCCTCTCTTCGTTTATTCTGAGCATGCGTGGCACTTTGTCCGTCTGGAATTGTCTACACACGGTCTAAATTTATGCGATCGGATTTTGTTGTCAGAAAATTTTAGATCTTCCTCTCAAAATTTGTGCGTCATAAAATCAGACGGAAAAAGTCAGATGGAGCCCACACACGGTCGGAATTTGTTCGACAACGCGGTCCGATCGCACATTTTCCGTCGGAAAATCTGACCGTGTGTATGGGGCATTAATCCTAACCCTAACCTAAACTGAACTCGAAGCCCTTACCCTAACGAAAAAAAGCATTATAATAAATGAATAGTAATAAAAGAAGAAATAAAAGCGAATGGAAAAGCTAAAAAAGCTGAAGGACCGTGGGTCAACCGTGCGCCTGTATTTGCGGCCATTGTGAATGGCGCCTTTCTTCGTATGGTTTTATTTCCTCCCCTTCGCTCTCCGATTTCTATCCTGGCAAGAATTAATTTTCTCTCTCCGTCATAACACAGTCTTACAACTCTATAGAGATAAATAATAATAAATAACTGAACATGTAACCCTAAAATTATTATTATTATTATTATTAATAATAATAATGTATTTTTTTGTTTGAGTCTGGGTGTTTATTATTATTATTATTATTATTATTATTATTAATAATAATAATACTATATAATAATACTATATTTAATATTTTTTAAGGTTAGAGGTTAATTATTATTTATTAATGTATTTATTAATGTATTAATTCATATTATTCTTTTTTTTTTTACTTTACCTTTTATGATGATTTTTTGGTTATTTCTGTATTTATTTTACATTTATTTATTCATATTGAATAAAAAAAAGAGAAAAAGCACTCACATTGCCTCATTCACGAATATTGGGAACAAAAAGAAAAAAAAAAAGGAATTCAAAGAAAACCTGTGGTCAGACTTTAAAGGCACAACAAACACTGGGAGTACAAAAAATAATTTAACATTTATTGAAAAGTACATATAGTATAAAGACCAGAGATATGAAAGAAATAATAAAAATCACATATACAAATAAGAATCGATACATGATGTGAGCCCTAATGCATTATTTATTCATATATTATTACTATTACATTTTTAACTTTTTTTTTTAATTTGAGCAGAAAATCGCGCAAAAAAAACAAAACGCTCGCAGAAGCGCACGAAAATGCGCGGATGGCGCTTCTCCATTCATTTCTATGGGAATACAAAAGCGCCGAAAATGCCTAAATCTGCCCGATTCGAGCAATAAAAAAAAAAGCTCCAGAACTTGTTTGAGCTTCGGGGCGACACGGAGTGGAGATGTGAACCGTCTCCATAGAGATTCATTGATTTTTTTTTTTTTCTCTTCCATGCGTTTTGGAGCTTCAAGCAGATAATGGCTCAGGTGTGAACTTGGCCTTACTATGGGCACGTGCGTACGGCCGAGAGCAGGGAAATCACGGGGGCCCCGTGACAGCCTACATCACAGAGCCCCTCCCCCTTTCTGAAAGTATCAAATGATAATTTTGCTAAAATGCCACAGACGCGATGTTTTGCAGCCATGGCAGAAAAGATTCCCCAACAAGACCCGTTCAGATAAATAACACTGCTCTGCGGTGCGCTAGGGCACAGTTATAGGTGTGAACTGCTATTTGAAATGCGATTCAAATGCTGGCTGCTCATCCATCATTTTTTTTATTTTATTTTTTTATTTTTTTAGAACTTATATATATCTATATATCTATATATCTATATATATATATATATATATATATATATATATATATATATATATATATATATATATATATATATATATAGATAGATAGATAGATAGATAGATAGATAGATTTTTTTTTTTTTTTTATCTGTCCTGTTGGGGGGGGGGCTTTTAGTGAAATATCAGGGGTCTAAACAGACTCCTGATGTCTCACTTTTAAAACAGAGAAAGGTTACTATGTGACTGAAGACAGAGATTCATCAGTCCAGGGGTGGCCCGTCCATTGTGGGCACACTGGCGCCACCACCCTCCCTATGCATGCATGAATTCCTATGGTCGGGATGGGGGTTGTTTTTTGAAGCACTGATCAGAGCCAGCGGCTCTAATAGGCTTCAAAATAAGGTAGGCTCTGGGCACAGAGCGATGTGTCCGGGCCCACCCAGATGTGTTGCAACATTAACTGTATTACTGTATTTGTCTTCGCGGCTTAGATCTATGGCCGTTGGGTCGCACAGCATCCTTGGTTACTACATTGTAGGCGACAGGGTCATTGGTTGCTAGGATGCAGGCAACAGGGGTGTCCAGGGTCGCTGGTTGCAAGGATGCTGGCGGCCAGACCACACAGGATTAAAAGGGCACATGCACAGGGCCGCAAGTGTGCATTGGCATCCAGGAACCTCCATAAAAGAGGTACCGTACAGTGTCCCATAGAGAGCAATTCTCTGGGTTTGGAGCATAGGTCGATGACTTTCGGACTGCAGAGCATCCTTGGTTACTACATTGTAGGCGGCAGGGCCAAACGGGGTCATTGGTTGCTAGGATGCAGGCAACAGGGCTGCTCAGGGTCACTGGTTGCTAGGATGCTGGCAGCCAGACCACGCAGGATCATAAGGGCACATGCATATGGCCGCAAGTGTGCATTGGCATCCAGGAACCTCCATAGAAGAGGCACCATACAGTGTCCCATAAAGGGAGCAATTGTCTGGGTTCGGAGCATAGGTCGATGACGTTCGGGCTGCACGGCATTCTTGGTTGCTAGAATGTAGGCGACATGGTCACACAGGGTCCTTGGTTGCTAGGATGCTGGAAACAGGGCTGTTCAGGGTCATCGGTTGCTAGGATGCTGGTGGCCAAACACGACAAGATCATACATGCAGCCGCAAGTATGCATTGGTATCCAGGAACCTCCGTAAAGGCTGCATCATACAGCCTCCCACAGACAGCAACTGTAAGCTTCCGAGGCTTAGGTCTACTTTGGCCAGGCTGCACAGCATCCTTGGTTGCTAGGACATAGATAGTGGGGCCACACAAGGTCATTGGTTGCTAGGATGCAGGCCACAGGGCTGCTCAGGGTCAGTAGTTGCTAGGATGCTGGCGGCCAGACCACACAGGAATCATAAGGGCACGTGCATATGGCCGCAAGTGTGCATTGGTGTCCAGGAACCGTCATAAAAGCTGCATCATACAGCCACCCACAGACAGCAACTATATGCGATCTGAGCTTGGATCTATGGTAGCCGGGCCCCACAGAATCCTTGGTTACTAAGATGTAGGCAAGAGGGCCACACAGTGTCCTTGGTTGCTAAGATGTAGGCAAGAGGGCCACATAGTGTCCTTGGTTGCTAAGATGTAGGCAAGAGGGCCACACATGGTCATTGCTTGCTTGCTAGGATGCTAGTGGCCCTGCTACATAGCATCCTTGGTTGCTAGAACGTAGGTGATCAGCTGCTGTTTCTTGTTGCTAGGACGCAGGCAACAGGGTCACCCAGGGTCATTGTTTTGCTGGATCGCAGCGTGTTTGTCAGTAAAAAATGGGGTTCAAACAAGCATCCAAAATAATGTGCGATTTTTGCCGCAAATTGCCACGTGACAAAATGTACAAAAAGTGCTGCAGAATGTGCACAGAAAAAAAAAAAAAAAAATGCGCCTGGCTCGGGGGCCAAAGATCAGGTCCGTGGGCTCACATAGGGCAGCCTATCGCGGTGAATGAAAAACGCGTGTAAATCACACAGAAAAAGCAACAATTGTGAGCGGGAACACGACGTGAAATGTGCTGCCGGCGGCATCACGGGCAGTTCATCTTTCAGACACTGATAAATGAGGCCCGCGGTTACATATCTTTCAGAAAATGGAAGCATTTCATAACGCGGCGGGGGGAAAATGTCGCTGTGCGGCCGAACTAATTACAGCGATGAAACGTTTCTATGCATAGATTACCGGCCCCGGCCCCTCGCAACGAATTTCAACGCTCTGCTGGGCGTAGCGGCTGGAAATAAAAATATTATTAGTAATACTAATTACCTGTCGGTGGCGGTGGCACCTATCGCCCGCGTGGATTTTAGCGCGGTTCTGCTCTTGCGAACACAGTTGTACTCTCTATGGCTGATTAAACACAGGAATGATTCTGGTTTTTGCAGATCAGCGATAAAGTTTATCGCCTATGTGCTAAAAATACATGAAAGTAAAAATAGTCGCAGAGCCGAGGTGCTGCGTTTGATTGGCTGGGAGAGGATGCGTGCGTCTGTCTATGGTGGGCTCTTGGGACCTGATTTAGGCGGTGTGCATTTTTTTGTGTATATACACATACTATATTCCCAAAAGTATTGGGACGCCTGCCTTCTTACCCACATGAACTTTGATGACATCCCAGTCTTAGTCCGTAGGGTTCAATATTGATTTGGCCCACCCTTGAGTGGTCAGGAGCCAAATCCAGGGTCATACCGGCCTTCAATCCAACTGGCCGGCCATACCGGCCAGTTGGATTGAAGATAACAGAGTGGTCAGGAGCCAAAGCCAGGGTCATACATATGGGGGTGGTCAGTCAGTAGGAATGAAGATAGCAGAGTGGTCAGGAACCAAAGCCAGGGTCATACCTGGGTTCTTCAATAGGATTGAAGATAACGAGAGCGGTCAGGAGCCAAAGCCAGGGTCATACCTGGGTGGTCAGTAGGATTAAAGGTAAGAGTGGTCAGGAGCTAAAGCCAGGGTCATACTGGGGTGGTCAGTAGGATTGAAGGTAAAAAGACTGGTCAGGAGCCAAAGCCAGGGTCATACATACGGGGTAGTCAGTCAGTAGGATTAAAGAAAACAGAGTGGTCAGGAACCAAAGCCAGGGTCATACTGGGGTGGTCAGTAGGATTAAAGATAACAGAGTGGTCAGGAGCCGAAGCCAGGGATTTTACTGAGTTGGTCAGTAGTATTGAAGCTAACAAAAGTGGTCAGGATCCAAAGCCAGGGTCATACCTGGGTGGTCAGTAGTATTGAAGGTAAGAGTGGCCAGGAGCCAAAGCCAGGGTCATAGTTGGTCAGTAGGATTGAAAGTAAAAAGAGTGGTCACAAGCAAAATCCAGGCTCATATTGGGGTGGTCAGAAGGGTTAAAGGTGTGGTCAGGATCCAAAGCCAGTATATAAAATATATATATAATAAATATTCAAAATAAAATGTATTTTAGGTTACCGTACATTGCTTGTAACTGTTATAAAAACTCTACTTTGAGGCTGGGTTCACACTTGTGCAATGCGGGAACTAGTGCGATTCCAGCGCCGGTTCCCACATCGCATTTCACCCACAGGCAGTTCACGCTGCCCTCTGCGTTGCGGGTGTCAATGTAAAGCTAATGATACCCTCCCAAAATTGGTTCACATATCGCATTGTCAACTGTGAAATTGGACAGGAATGTTGGATGAGAAGGCCTGGCTCACAGTCTTCGCTCAAATTCTTCCCAAAAGTGTTCTGTTAGGTTTGAGGTCAGGACTCTCTGCGGGCCAGTCAAGTTCCTCCACCCCAAACTCGCTCATCCATGTCTTTATGGACTTTGCTTTGTTCACCGGTCTAAATCATTTGGTGGTAGGGGGATTATGGTGTGGGGTTGTTTTTCAGCGTTTGGTCAGGAGCCAAATCCAGGGTCATAACGGGTTGGTCAGTAGGATTGAAGATAACAGAGTGGTCAGGAGCCAAATCCAGGGTCTTACCGTGTTGGTCAGTAGGATTGAAGAAAAGAGCGTGGTCAGGAATCAAAGCCAGGGTCATACCGGGTTGGTCAGTAGGATTGAAGGTAACAAGAGTGGTCAGGAGCCAAATCCAGGGTCATAACGGGTTGGTCAGTAGGATTGAAGATAAGAGAGTGGTCAGGAATCAAAGCCAGGGTCATACTGGGTTGGTCAGTAGGATTGAAGGTAACAAGAGTGGTCAGGAGCCAAAGCCAGGGTCATACCAGGGTGGTGAGTAGGATTGAAGGTAACAAGAGTGGTCAAGCCAGGGTCATACCAGGGTGGTCAGTAGGATTGAAGGTAACAAGAGTGGTCAGGAGCCAAAGCCAGGGTCATACCAGGGTGGTCAGTAGGATTGAAGATAACAGAGTGGTCAGGAACCAGAGCCAGGGTCATACCAGGGTGGTCAGTAGGATTGAAGGTAACAAGTGTGGTCACGAGCAAAAGCCAGGGTCATACCAGGGTGGTCAGTAGGATTGAAAGTAACAAGAGTGGTCAGGAACCAAAGCCAGGGTCGTACTGAGTTGGCCAGTAGGATTGAAGGTAACAAGTGTGGTCACAAGCAAAAGCCAGGGTCATACCGGGGTGGTCAGTAGGGTTAAAGGTGTGGTCAGGATCCAAAGCCAGTATATAAAAAAAAAAATATATATATATATATATATATATATATATATATATATATATAAAAAAAATATTCAAAATAAAATGTATTTTAGGCTACATTGCTTGTAACTGTTTTTAAAAACTTTACTTTGAGGCTGGGTTCACACTTGTGCAATGCTGGAACCAGTGCGATTCCAGCGCCGGTTCCTACATCGCATGTCACTCACAGGCAGTTCACGCTGCCCCCTGCGAACCGCTACGGGCGTCAATGTAAAGTTAATGACACCCCCCCCAAATTGGTTCGCATATGAAAGTGTGAACTGTGAAATCAGACAGGAATCGGATCACGTGGCTGAGCAAACACTGTGCAAGATAAAAAGTTGCAACGACCGCCATTTTATTCCCTAGGGTCTCTGCTAAAAGAACATCTATAGTGTTTGTGGGTTCTGAGTAATTTTTTAGGAAAAAAAAAAAATGACGATTTTTACATGTAGGAGAGGAATGCCGGAATAGGCCTGGTATGGAAGCGGTTAAATTCACCAAAAATGGAAAAACGGCTCTGGCAGTGAAAAGGGTTATCCCTTAACCTAGACTAATGTCCCCCTAAAATTCCCTAAAACCCGACCATTTACTTGTTGGCACCAAAGGTGTGGATCCCCTCCAGCCCCGGCCCTGAGCTCCTTACAGCACCGAAATCCTTGGCCCACCCAATACAGAACGATTCCCCATGGAGGTCTTCATCTCTATGTGTATTTGTTATGCCCGTGATTTTAATATGTATCACAAATGTATCAAAATGAATTTCCCTTTAATAACCTTTCTCCCCCAGCTGAGCGCGGAGTGACGACTTTGCTATTAAATTCATGATCTATGTTTTTAATTATAAATAGAAGGCAGCAAGAATAAAAAAAATAAAAAAGGAAAGCCACAAGTTTGTTGGGAAAACGGAAAGGTCGCCTCGAAGAGAACATCTTCAAACATCAGATATATAGAAATATATACCGGGGAACTGTTATACCCGCCAAAAGATTTGTAATTCTGTTCAGTTGGCCTTATGATCCAAGACCAGATCATCGAACTCACTCACCAGCCCAAACCAGCCTTCTGATTGGACAACAAGGCTTAGTTTGCGCTTGCAGTTGGGACCGATATGGGAGCGATATAAAGGGTTGTTTGACCCACATTTTTACCCCCCACACCCCCCCCCCCCCCCAATTTCCCCACCCCAGCTGCAAAGGCAAGTCGTTCAGGGATGCACACATGCCGCCTCACAGCGTGGCAAAAATTAACGCCTCTACCGCGTTCAGCGGTCAATGCGACAATGCAGCTCGCCAAATGTGACCCATTCAAGTGAATCGGGCAACGCCACAACCAACCATTGCGAGCAACGTTATGAGTAGGGCTGCAACTAACGATTATTTTCATAATCGATTAGTTGGCCGATTATTGTTTTGATTAATCGGTTAATAACCTTAAAAAAAATTGTGGTGTATAATTTAGTTAATATGTAAAGTTTTAAAAAAAGCTATTTATTCTTAAATATCTCTATGCAGTGGTAATTATAAATAACCAACTTTATGGTTAGGGAGCAACATATCTAATCCACTCTGGGGATAACAGACAGAAGAGATATACTGTATATACTATTAGAGGAGATGTATACTGTATATACTATTAGAGGAGATATACTGTATATACTATTAGAGAAGATATACTGTATATACTATTAGAGGAGATATACTGTATATACTATTAGAGGAGATGTATACTGTATATACTATTAGAGGACAGATATACTGTATATACTATTAGAGGAGATGTATACTGTATATACTATTAGAGGAGAGATATACTGTATATAATATTAAAGGGTGAATCTGGTAAATATCAGACTCAGAGATCACTTTTTTGTGAAAATCTCAGGAATGCGTGGACAAAAAAATAATAATAATAATTAGGCAGGAAAAACTGCCCCCGTATACAGTATGTATTCTCATCTGTGTATTTAGCTGTTTGCCTGGAGTTCAATTAATGAGTATATGGTTTTATTAAATTATTATACAATAACGTGCCTGGCATTTAGATTCAAGCACAGGGAAAATGCAAAACTTTATTCTGAAATAACAATAATCATAATAATTATACAAATCCTAATAATAATAATAAAACAATATTAATAATATTAACAAAATAATAATAATAATAATAATAATAAAATAATATTATTAATAATAATAATAATAATAATATTAATAATAATAACAAAATAATAATAATCATAATACTGATAATGAGATTATTATTATAGAATAGAAGTAGCAATCTGTGTGTGGGGGCTCGTCCGGGACCTCCTCGGGAGAGGCGCAGTCAATGACTGTCCAAGCAGTTGGGCACAGTTGTAATCCATATGGTTGATTAAGCACAATAACGATGTTCATTTGCAGATCATTAATGAACAGACTCTTACTCCAATCATGCGTACACCAAAACAGCACTTGTGGAAGCAGTGACATCATTGTCCTGTCTCTGCCGTGTTTCTCGGTCAAGTGGACTCAAGCTGTTAACCTCTTTAGTGCCAAATTGAGTTGAGCCTACAAAACATGAGACGACGCAGACAGGCAGCTTGCCCTATGCATGACTTGAACTAGTTGAGCCATATAGGAGTTGACTACCCAATCAGGGGTCCTTGGGAGTGATTGTAAACCCTTCCATATCCATGAAGTGACTGACCTCACTGCCTCCTGCATATGTTGTACCGGTTTATCTGCAGCCCCGTCTCCTCTACATCCTTCTGAAACACACAGATCAAAGGCTTTTTTTTTCAGTTCCAGCAGGCAGGGAGCAGGGGTCTGATATCACACATTTTTGGGTGGAGCGCCACTTTAAATAACATCTCAATTTCACATATTTTTTTTTTTTGTTAATCATTTTGTACACCTCAGTGATGCTGATTCTCCAGCATCATGTTTACCATCGTTGTTCTGGACCAGCTTCCTGACAATGGGGGACCACGCATGACAATATGTGCCAGTATGGCCGCTTGTAGGCTGCCACCAGCCTTCTACTACCAAAAATATTTGGCCGAAGTGCAAGTTAGGAAAATTGTAAGAATTTCACTTGTTCTTGTTAACAATAGTGATAAGCTTGGAGTTTGGCTTGAAGTTCATCTGAACGTGGAAGTTAGCTGTCATTGCTGGGCCAATGAGTTGCGGCCGGGAGATTCCCCAACCTGAGGCTCAGGACACCATTGATCCAGTATGGATATATGACCTCATTAGATCAATGTCATTGACCCCGCATGCTGGTCTTATTAGGTCAGTGATGTCACAAGGATTCTGCCCCTTTGCCTACGCGCAGCTGCAGGGCGAGAAATCTCCCACAGCTCATTGGCTCAACAGTTATGCCAACTTCCAAACCCAAGCTCAACCAGAGTCAACAAAAGCCTAGAAGCTAAGGCTTTATGATGTGCATGGGTGCCTGGGGTCATACAACGTAAAATTGGTGCAGGATTCCTCACTCCAGGCCATGAGCCTGGGGCCATACAATGTTAAATTGGGGTGGGATCCCTTGCCCCCAGCCGGGAGTCTTGGGCCATACAACGTAAAATTGGGGTGGGATTCCTCACTGAAGGCCATGCGTCTAGGGGCAATGGAACATAAAATTGGGGCAGGATCCCTCGCCCCCCAGCCAGGAGCCTGAGGACATACAATGTAAAAATTGGGTGGGGTTCCTCACTGAAGGCCATGAGTCTAGGGGCAATGGAACATAAAATTGGGACAGGATCCCTCGCCCCCCAGCCAGGAGCCTGGGGCCATACAATGTAAAATTGCGGTGGGATCCCTCGCCCCCAGTCGGGAACCTGGGGCCATACAACGTAAAATTGGGGAGGGATTCCTCACCCACCGACCAGGAGCCTGGGGCCATACAATGTAAAATTGGGGAGGGATTCCTCGCCCCTAGCCAGGAGTCTGGGGTCATAGAACATAAAATTGGGACAGGATCCCTAGCCCCCAGCCAGGAGCCTGGGGCCATACAATGTAAAATTAGGATGGGATTCCTTGCCCCCAGCCAGGAGCCTGGTGCCATACAGCGTAAAATTGGAGAGGGATCCCTCGCCCCCAGCCAAGAGCCTGAGGACATACGATGTAAAATTTGGGTGGGATTCCTCTCTGAAGGCCATGAGTCTAGGGGCAATGGAACATAAAATTGGGGCGGGATCCCTCGCCCCCAGCCAGGAGCCTGGGGCCATACAATGTAAAATTGGGGTGGGATCCCTCGCCCCCAGTCGGGAACCTGGGGCCATACAACGTAAAATTGGGGTGGGATTCCTCACTGAAGGCCATGCGTCTAGGGGCAATGGAACATAAAATTGGGGCAGGATCCCTCGCCCCCCAGCCAAGAGCCTGAGGACATACGATGTAAAATTTGGGTGGGATTCCTCTCTGAAGGCCATGAGTCTAGGGGCAATGGAACATAAAATTGGGACAGGATCCCTCGCCCCCCAGCCAGGAGCCTGGGGCCATACAATGTAAAATTGCGGTGGGATCCCTCGCCCCCAGTCGGGAACCTGGGGCCATACAACGTAAAATTGGGGAGGGATTCCTCACCCACCGACCAGGAGCCTGGGGCCATACAATGTAAAATTGGGGAGGGATTCCTCGCCCCTAGCCAGGAGTCTGGGGTCATAGAACATAAAATTGGGACAGGATCCCTAGCCCCCAGCCAGGAGCCTGGGGCCATACAATGTAAAATTAGGATGGGATTCCTTGCCCCCAGCCAGGAGCCTGGTGCCATACAGCGTAAAATTGGAGAGGGATCCCTCGCCCCCAGCCAAGAGCCTGAGGACATACGATGTAAAATTTGGGTGGGATTCCTCTCTGAAGGCCATGAGTCTAGGGGCAATGGAACATAAAATTGGGGCGGGATCCCTCGCCCCCAGCCAGGAGCCTGGGGCCATACAATGTAAAATTGGGGTGGGATCCCTCGCCCCAAGCCGGGAACCTGGGGCCATTCAACGTAAAATTGGGGGGGGATTCCTCACCCCCCCCCCCCCGACCAGGAGCCTGGGGCCATACAATGTAAAATTGGGGAGGGATTCCTCAGCCCCGGCCGAGAGCCTGGGGCCATGCAACGTAAAATTTGGGTGGGATTCCTCACTGAAGGCCAGGAGTCTGGGGCCATAGAACATAAAATGGGGGCAGGATCCCTCGCCCCCAGCCAGGAGCCTGGAGCCATAAAATGTAAAATTTGTGTGGGATCCCTCGCCCCCAGCCGGGAACCTGGGGCCATACAATGTAAAATTGGGGAGGGGTTCCTCAGCCCCGGCCGGAAGCCTGGGGCCATACAATGTAAAATTGGGACGGGATCCCTCGGCCCCAGCCAGGAGTCTGGGGCAATAGAACATAAAATTGGGACAGGATCCCTCGCCCCCAGCCAGGAGCCTGGGGCCATACCATGTAAATTTGGGGTGGGATTAATTCCCGGCTGGAAGCCACAGGTGCTACTTACAGCTTAAATCAGCTGTACATGGGTATACGTTGGTATTTGCATAAATAAGCGCATGCATATGAATGTATGACTCTGGACGCAAATTGCCCGCAGCTAGGAACATTTGTACACATGCACAGATTTGCACAAGTACCAGCCAATACCCGCCTACAGCCATTGATTTCTGTGGGTGGCTATATGCACCTAATACACCCAAATTGTATGCAGCACGACCCCAGGCACCCATATTCACAAGGCCTAAAATGACCAGCCTATGGTGTCTGGTGCTGACAACTAACACGTTGAAAGGATGATGTTCCTTCATGATCCAATGGACAAAAAGATAACAGAAGCCCCAAAGCTGCAATAGACAATCGTATTGTCGTCTTAGCTAGCTATTATGCATGGCAGAGGCATGTGAATCACACAACTAACAGAACTACAAATATCCCGGCAGATTATGTTATGTATTTTAACTGTATATTTGACTTGAATTTTTTATTTTTTTACCGGGGTCCAGCACTTTCATCGGGATTCTTGATGGGTCTGCTGCTAGATGCATGATCAATTGCAAACACCGACCCGATTCCTATTGCTGGACCCCCTGCCTTTCTTAACAGCCATGTAACATGAAAGTCTTAGCATTTGCTGTACACATCGCTGGGTATGTTGTGTCTCGGGGGGCTCTGTATTTTTTACTGGTTAACTGCATATCACTGAAAGGCTTCCTCTGATCAATGTTCTTTGCCTCCGGCCAAGATATTTAACTTATTTGTCAAAGGACCATCTGCCAGACAACATGTGCTATTGGTTAGGAATTTATGATCGGTTGCCAGAGTTTTACAACTTTGTATTTTCATCAAATTTAAAATGCTCTCAGCATGGAGAAAGAGAAGAGAAATTCTGCATGGAGGAGGAATTCCTGCGGAGGAGCCTGCGACATGATATCATCTGTATTACAAAGACGCACCCGTGTGTGCCGGAGCCACGGCCACCTCAAAGCCTTGGCAACATCCATTTTCCGTTGTTCCTAAGGACAGGGCTCTTTGGCTACTGTAAAGGAGACCTGATAGGCAAAATGCAGCCAAGGACCTGCCCTATGGTGTCTGCAAACAAATGAAATCCTAAAATGTTTCAATTGTTTCTATATAGGGAGGTGCAGCGGCACTAAACACTCAGAGGCCAGTTGCAGAAACAGAACTACATTGATATGAAAGTTCAGCAAAGTACTTGCCCCATGGGGGGGGGGGGGGGGGGGGGAGCCAACTAGACCGGGGACACTCATAGAATGTACAGCCATAAGTAGTAGCAGTGGGTCGCAGGTGTTTGCTGACGACATCTTCCTTGAGAGGCAGAATGCTGCCTGGCCGATCTTTACCCAGTTAGAGAGGCTTCCAGGAAAGATGGCTTGTCTCTACACGAGTAGTGGAACCTCTCCCTGTTGCTAAGCACTGTCCCTGAGAGACAGGGGTGACCTGTTCCTATGTTACCCACACATTAAATGCAGGGTAAACATGGGAGCCAGGGTCTAAAATAGACTCTGCCTGATCCAAGGTGGCTGCCAAAGTCACATGGGAATGCCAAGTCAAGTCGGATGCTGCCTTTCTGTGGCCAAGGAGATCATAGAGGAACTGTCAGAAACCATGAGTCCAGTAGCCAGATCGGGTAGTCAGCCAGTCCAAAGTTCATACACCAGATCGGGTAATCAGCCAGGCCAGAGGTCAGGGATCCAAGAAGAGCAACTGCAAGCGGAATAAGAAGCCAAGGGGGATGTCAGCAAGCCAGTCTTGAAACAAACAGCAGGAGGTGGTTCCTTGTGATGTGACCAACGTGAAGGCAATGGAGAAATGAGCTGGAAGGCTTAAAATAGGCAGGTCAGATGAGCATCATCGGGAACAGCTGGCAGCTGTGGAGAGAGAAGAGAGCTGGCAATTAGCCGACAGCTGAGCGGCCAGCCCAGAGGAGGAAGGGCTAAGCCAGCCCTGACAGGAACAAGGTTACTCTTGACTCCCCCCCCCCCCTCCACCTGCCAAAATGCTGCAGTCAAGCGCCACCTGCAGTTGAGAAAACAGATTGCACTTGCCTACATGCAAAGCAAAATTACAAGTAAAAGAAAGTAGCTTTTTATGAAAAACTCACTTTTCACCTGAAGCTTGTATTAATTTCTTCAGGCCAGGGGTCTCCAAACTTTATAAACAAAGGTCCAGTTTACTGCCCTATAGACCTGTGGGGGCGGACTATGGCCAGTTTGAGTAGAAAATGATATCCGTGAAAAGAGTAATGCCCCATTAATGGTGTCAGTGAGACGAATAATGTCCCATCTTTGGGGTCAGTGGAGGAATAGTGCTTCATCACTGGTGTCAGTTGAGGGATAGCTCCTCATTAGTGGTGTCAGTGGGAGGAATAGTGCCTTATATTAGTGGGAGAAATAGTGTCCCAAAGGCCAGATAAAGGCATGCAAAGAACCACATTCCGCCCTTTGGAGACCACTGCTTAAGGCCATTAGATGTCATTGGTTATATGATGGTCACCATCATTCAACACACTTCCCCTGAGCCTAGGCGGTCAAGGACACACCTCGTGGGGGGACGTCATCATGGAGCCTGAGTTTTACAACTGCAATGAACAACGCTCACGGGTGTTCAAGTCAGCCACGCTAAATGCAGATTTTTTTCTTCTTTTTTAAAAAAAAAGCGAAAATATGAATGTGGCACTCACCCTTGAAGGAACTGTGAAATTTCCCAGAGTTTCCTAGTCTTCGTACTGGTGATCTGACCTACAGCTTCCCAAAACCACTCACTGACCCCCCCAGCTGTGCCCCAGTAATGGACATCCCCTTCAACAATCTTCTTTAAATTTATTGGCTCAGTGTCCAAGTCTTACATAGTCACATAGTTAGCCTGGTTGAAAAAAAGACACAAGCCCATCTAGTTCAATCAATAAAAGAAAAAAAAAAGAATAAGTAAATATGCACTTAGCGGGGTTGGAGGGTTAGGGGGGTACCCGATACTCAAAAAAACAGCAGCAATCATTATCATTACCTCTCCCACAGGTTAATGTTGACCCGGGTAGGCTAGGTGGACAGCTACAGTACCTTAAAATATCTTCAGCCCTTCTCAAGGGTTAGTGATGGACTGAGATGGGCTGTAGCTCATCATCACGCTCCGCCCTTACATGTTGTGTCCCATGGGACGCGTTGCATCCTCAAAGGGTGTGCGTCATGACCACTTGTAGACTCCATCAGGGCTTCTTGTGACAGGGCGACAATGGAGCAACCCAAACGGGAGACAGTTGTCACCCCATAAGAGTAAGTACCTGACCCGTGAAACAGTGACACAAGTCCCCACAGCACATTCCAAACTTTTTTCAGCAAGTCTTCCCAGAGGAGTGGCAGTTGTTAGAGGGTGAGCTACTCCATGTTAATGGCCATGGCTTTGGAATGGAATTCTCAACAAGCTCATATGGGTGTGATAGTCAAATGTTTTATAGTAAGATGTTAGTATACAGTGTATTTCCACATGCAGTGTCTTGTGTATTTTTGCTGCATTTTTTTACATTTACTGTTTTATTTTTCATTTTCAAAAGCATCATGAGTATAATCCTCCAAGGATTCAGCCCGGGTGTTTGACGTGTATCTCCTATGATCAAGGCTCTTTTTCTTTTTTTTTTGTCTCCTGGCTTAATGATAGCTTTTCGTGTTCATCTGAATTGTGATTTAATCAATATCATGTTTTATACTCTTCAGTAATTATTGAATTATTGTGAATCTGACTTGTAACCTGTCAAGATGTGCTGTTTTTTTTTTTTTCTCTTGGTGGGGTCTGCATACATATTGTCTGCGTGAAAGAAAATAATTCATTTTGAAAGCAGTACTTTTTTTCATGCGGCTCTTGAATACATCAAAGGGGTTGTTAGTTACCGCAGCTGATAAGTCAGTTTTCATTTTTGAGCTATTATACAGACATACGAGGCTGCAGGCCCATTTGATGGTTTAAAAACACCTTAGTACTTTTAAATACAAGCTATAATTGTTTAATATGTAATTTCTCTCTTGGTTTAGCTTGGTGGACATCCCATTCCCATGGACAAACCATGGACATTAATATGGTGTTGACCTTTACAAATCTCACAGCCTCCACTGTTCTAGAAGAGATTTTGGCGCGTGTGTATGTGAATTTGCAAGCTTAGGTACTGATGTTGGTCAAGATACTTGGCTCACAATCTGTATTTCAGTCCATCCCAAAGGTGTTCAGTAGGGTTGAGGTTAGGACACTTGAGTTCCTCCACATCTAACTCATCAAACCATGTCTTTATGGAGATGTTGGTTGAAACGACCTGGCTCATTCAAATTCTTCCCAAAGGTTTTCGGTAAGGTTGATGTCAGGGCTTTGTGAACACCACTTGAGATCCTCCACATCAAACTCATCAAACCATGTGCTTATGGAGATTTAGTTGAGAAGACCTAACTCATTCCAATTCACCCCAAAGGTTTTGCGATAGGGTTGATGTCAGGGCTTTGTGAAGACCACTTGAGTTCCTCCACACCAAACTTATCAAACCATGTCTTTATGGAGATGTTGGTTGAAAAGACCTGGCTCATTCCAATTCATCCCAAGGGTGTTCAGTAGGGTGGATGTCAGGGCTTTGTGAAGGCCACTTGCATTCCTCCAAACCAAACTTATCAAACTATGTCTTTATGGAGATGTTCGATGAGAAGAACTGGCTCATTCCAATCCATCCCAAAGGTGTTGATTAAGGTTGAGGTTAGGGATCTGTGCAGGCTACTTGAGTTCCTTCACAACACACTCATCAAACCATGTCTTTATGAAGCTGGCTTTGTACACGAGGCACAGTCATGCTGGTACATACAAGGGTCTTGCCCAAATTGTAGCCACAAGATTGGAAGTGCATAAACATCTAAAGTGTCTTTGTATTGACTGTGCCCTTCACTGGAAACCCCTGAACTCAAGAAGTTAGAAGGATATCCATATCATTTCGGCCATATGGTTTATATATAATAAAATATGAAATATATATTTTGTAGCCTTTCATCTAGTTTTCTCCTTTTGACAAGCAACACATAAAACGGGAGTCCTCCTATATCGGTGACACGGTCAGGCTTGGAGATGGGTAGCTATAGCAGTAGAGAAGCTTCTACTGGCTAGCAGAATGAGCACACCCTAGCAGATGATGTGAGCTCACAGGAGGTGCAGGGTCTAAGCACTGACCAGTATTCACCAGGGCTCCTGATAGTGGACATGGGTTTCGCTGCGTGTTACTACCAGGTTATGGTCCTCTGCATGGCCCCACCAGGAGGAGACCAGGGCAGTCTTTAATATTGATTGGACAAAATCCCCCCCCCCATGCAATTTCACTCTCCACCTGCTCTGAGACATACAATAAGTAGCAGCTAGACTTAAAATCAGGCAGAAATTGCAATTGGTTCCCAGCTGTTACAGCGTATTATTACTGCTTACTGACTGGTTGCTAGAGGCTACAGCACACATTTCAGCTCACTGATTAGTTGCTAGAGGTTACAGCAAATGATTTCTGCTTGTTAAAGAGGAAAGTAAACCCTGATGAGTTTACTTCCTCTTTCATTCCCTGCAAAGACAAAGCATAATGGAATACTGTGCATCGCATAGTAGCCCATTATGTGTCACTAACCTGACACAGGAGCCAGTGAAGTCACCGCTGTCCCCTGTAGTCCGGCGCATCCATCTTCTCGGTGGGGTCTCGCAGCTCCGCCGCTGTCATTCGGCGAAGCTGCGATGACGTCACTCACGCGCATGCGCACGGGAGCCGAGACGCGCGTCATTGCGCAGCATCTTCGTCATCGACGATACCACGCTCAGTGCGCCTGCGCGCCGCTGTCTACGGCGCATGCGCCATAGACAGCGGTGCCCATCTTCGGGCAAATATCTCCTAAACCTAGATTAAGGCTTACCTGTAGGTCAAAGTGGTTTGTAAGGGTTTACAACCACTTTAATTGGTTGCTAGAGATTATTGTACAGTAATACTGCTCACTGATTGGTTGCTAGAGGTTACAGCACTTCATCTCCTCACTGCACAGGGGCATGATATACATATGAATGCCGCCTTTATTTGCATATCAATGCCGTCGGCCGCAGCTATTTACTTATGAGTGGCGTCACTATTTACATATGAATGCCGGTTGTTTACATGTAAACACAGGGTCTACAGGTGAGTCATCTGTACACAACAATAGGGCAGAGCTGGGCAGCATTAGTAGCCGCACTTCACACTGAGATATCGGGACACATCACGGGACTAAAACCTCAAGGGACAAGGGAATTTAAACAGAGAGAGTTAGCAAGTATAAGGCAAGTATGAGGCAGTTGCTTTGGGCCCCACAATAATGACAGGGCCCAGGGCAGCTGCCCCTTTTGCCCTGCCTTATAGACGGCCCTGGATCTGACAGGGCACTCTTCAACATCTTAGGTAGCACATTGAGAGGAGCCACAGCCAAACACCATGGAGGTCACAGGTTCAGGTCCGGACCATAGGAGATTATATGTATATATATATATTTTTTTTTCTATAAGAGAGGACTCACGGCTTTTACTGTTTCAGTTGTATGGGTAGCTTGAGCTACTGAGCTCTATATACTGTATGTACCATTATGGTAAGTACAGCTGCTTGGTTGTTTTTGGTTGTAATAAAAAAAGAGAAATAGCTTGCAAGCAAGAAGATAATTCTGGATAATTGATGGATGGAGTTGCTTGCAACCTTTCCGGCCCCTTGCTCGGAGTGCGCACGACATCTAATTTGGGTGAATGATGCCGTGAGTGATAGCATTGCTGACACAACCCGAAACTGATATTACGGCGCTGCAGATATATTATATATAATTGTACGGCATTGGAACTGAAAGGCGTTCTCAATTACTGTGTTATATGTTGAATAAGTATTTTAATGATCACTTTGCACTCTATTCGGTGGTTATGAACATTAGCTGAGCCGTGGCACTCTGGATAATGCAGATCCTTTTTTTTTTCTTTAATCCACGATATGTGAAAATAGATACAAACATTCGTTTGCGATTAAACGCCTCATCTGCAGTTGCAGAGTTTGGCCCGTGTTTATATGTTGAGCGCCCTCCATGGACCAACAGTTGGGGCTCATGCTACCGCATACCACGTAGCAAGGTCTGAAAAGGAAGGTCGCACATCACTGGAATCATCCAATAGAAATTTTATTGGAGACCGCTCATGGTTCTGCCATGGTGAATGGATACCGGCGGTGTGCCGGAATAGTATTGTATTATTCTCAGAATAATTATGGAACAGATGTCCAGAGCACCCCTCCCCCCTCATATCAGATGTGAAGTGCCCCCCCCCCCCACCACTATCAGAAGTCAAGAGTCCCCCACCTGTTCTTATACCACAGTGCCCCCCCCCCCTTACCTTCTGCTGCTGCTGGGAAAAAGCTGGGGAAGAAATTGCAGGGTCTGGAGGAGGACCAGAGGAGTGTTGGAGTCATCTGCCGGAGTTTTCTGAATGCTGAGACCAGGGGAGGCGGAGACGAAGGGGTGCTGCAGCTGCACAGAGAGGTGCAGGATCCGTAGGGGGACTTCTGTCCTCCTTTCTGCTACCGAGTGCTGAGACAAGGTGGGAGCAGAAGCAAAGGGGCTCCCGGAGGTGCAGGAGAGGTGCTAGTAGGGTTGACACCTCATCCCTTTAAAACCGAGTACATATTAATTAGGCAGGATCTGGGGCTAATTTGATTCAGATAAGCCACTAAGTGAGGTTAATTACCACCTTAATCGGCCACAGAACCCGTGTGATTAATATGTGTTCATAGTGATGACGAGGTGGCAACGCTAGGTGAGAGGGCTACGTGAGACGGCCTGGTGGGCCGGCTTTGGCCCATGGGTCTTGTGTTTGACACGTGCGCCTCAGAGAGAACGGGGAGATCGGAGCAAAGCCAGTGATGTGGTCTTGACTATTCGTGTGATCCGACTCTTGGTTTATTAAATAGCTCTTCAGTCTTCACCAGCTTCACAGAAGGCTTCACGAAAAAAAAAAAAATAGTGGTTGGCCCCGTAATCAGTGGTAGAGTATGTTTTCTTTCATTTCAAACCATGGATTGGGACATAGGAAGGGGGCTGTATAGTGAATATAAATTAAATTTTTTTTTTATCTGACCCTCAGGGACCCCCTAAAATGAATCTATGGACCACTTAAGGGCCCATGGACCCTGGGTTAGGACCCCCTGAGTTGGAATGTTAACCAGTGGTGATGTCCCTTTACACGGGTGATCAATGGTAACGTGACCCCTTACATTGGTGGGCAGTGAAAAAGTGTTCCATACATGGATTTGTCTGCAGTGAAGTGCCCCCTTACATTGGTGGGCAGTGAAAAAGTGTTCCATACATGGGTTTGTCTGCGGTGCAGTGCCCCCTTACATTGGAGGTCAGTGGTGAAGTGTCCCCTTACATTGGTGGTAAGTGGTAGAAGTGCCCCTTAAATTGGTTGTCAGTGGTGAAGTGTCCTCTTACATTAATGGTCAGTGGCGAAACGTCCCCTGACATTGGTGGTAAGTTGTGGAAGTACCCCTAACATTGGTGGTCAGTGGTGAAGTGTCCCCTTACATTGGTGGTATGTGATAGAAGTGGCCCTTACATTGGTGGTCAGTAGTAAAGTGTTCCTTACATCGGTGGTCACACAATGAAATGTCCTCTTACATTGGAGTTCAGTGGTAAGGTTCCCCCATACAATGGTGTTCAGTGGTGAAGTACCCCCTTACATTGGAGGTTCGTGATGAAATACCCCCTTACATTGGAGGTCCATAATGAAGTACCCCCTTACATTGGAGGTCAGTGATGAAGTACCCCCTTACATTGGAGATCAGTGGTGAAGTACCCCCATACAATGGTGGTCAGTGATGAAGTACCCCCTTACCTTGGAGGTCAGTGGTGAAGTACCCCCTTACATTGGAGGTCAATAATGAAGTAGCCCCTTACATTGGAGGTCAGTGATGAAGTACCCCCTTACATTGGAGGTCACTGGTGAAGTACCCCCTTACATTGGAGGTCAGTGGTGAAGTACCCCCTTACATTGGAGGTCAGTGATGATGTACCCCCTTACATTGGAGGTCAGTGATGAAGTACCCCCTTACATTGGAGGTCAGTGATGAAGTACCCCCTTACATTGGAGGTCACTGGTGAAGTACCCCCTTACATTGGAGGTCAGTGATGATGTACCCCCTTACATTGGAGGTCAGTGATGATGTACCCCCTTACATTGGAGGTCAGTGATGAAGTACCCCCTTACATTGGAGGTCAGTGGTGAAGTACCCTCTTGGATTGGAGGTCAGTGGGGAAGTACCCCCTTAGATTGGAGGTCAGTGGTGAAGTACCCCCTTACATTGGAGGTCAGTGGTGAAGTACCCCCTTACACTGGAGGTCAGTGGTGAAGTACCCCCTTACACTGGAGGTCAGTGGTGAAGTACCCTCTTAGATTGGAGGTCAGTGGGGAAGTACCCCCTTACACTGGAGGTCAGTGGTGAAGTACCCTCTTAGATTGGAGGTCAGTGGGGAAGTACCCCCTTAGATTGGAGGTCAGTGGGGAAGTACCCCCTTACATTGGAGGTCAGTGGGGAAGTACCCCCTTACATTGGAGGTGAGTGGTGAAGTACCCTGCCTCCAGTGTCATGGTGGCACCAGAAGTAACAAATTGCTGCCATTTTATTATGGTGACACCACTGCAAGCCAAGGAATTAAAGACCGATCCCAGATCTGGCGCCTCATTTATGAAGAATTCCGCCTATAGAGAAATGATGTAAATAATAAGGAAGATATATATATATATATATATATATATATATATATATATATATATATATATATATATTAGGGGTCCGACTTGCTGCAGATTCCTGACTTCCGCTTTAATAAAAATACTTTTTCTTTTGTAGAGAGTAGAAGATCTGACCCGCCCTTCCATAGCAAACGTGTGTGAAAGCTATAAACCAAGTTTGGATGAACTGCCTTAATCACAATGTTAAACCATTTTAAATCGACTCGAAGCTTTTATATGACCGGAGAAACATTAGCAAAAAAAGAAAGAAAAATATTTGATGTCATAAAACATTATTATCGCTATGACACGGCGCCGAGCGACGACTCCTCCAGCACATAACTGTCACTGCAATTACCTGCAACATCACTCCGTGGACTGCGCATTTGTACATGTAATGCGCCATCCACATAAAACCGCCATCGCAGGGAGCCGAGGAAAGCGGAGTACATCGGAATAATTCCCGATGATTGCTGTTAGTACTCCCACCATATATAACACTGCGCAAATCTGACACACTAATTGTAGCAGCTGGAATATCAGTCTCCTGCGAATGGCCGGGAACATTATTTTACTTCTTCGTGCGACCCGACTTCTAATTTATTTTATTTGGCTTTACAGTATGATTTAACCCTTTCACCGCCAGATCCAATCTTGCATCCAAATCCGACCCGCCGCAGTATATATATATATATATACTGCAGTATGGAGGCTCATACAGGCACCTGTATGTTGTGGCTCTCTTCTGGGCGCAGGGCACCCTTGGGCACGAAGCCATCGGCTCTGCTGGGATTGGGCACAGGGGGAGCACGCATAGGGCGGCTCATATAGGCACCGCAACGTACCCGTACTTCACGCCTGTCTTCCGGGTATAGGGCGTGCACGCCCCCAGGCCCCACCCCCCTGGCTCTGCTGTGATTGAGCACAGGTGGAGCACACATCTACTGCAGTAGGGCGGATCGTATAGGCACCGTAACGTACCTGTACTTCACGCCTGTCTTCCGGGTGTAGGGCGTGCACGCCCCCGCCCCCTGGCTCTGCTGTGATTGAGCACAGGGGGAGCATGCATATATTGCAATAGGGCGGTTCGTATAGGCTCCATAACGTACCTGTACATTATGCCTGTCTTCCAGGTGTAGGGCGTGCACGCACCAGCACCCCCGTCCCCCTGGCTCTGCTGTGATTGAGCACAGGGGGAGCACGCATATACTGCAATAGGGCAGTTTGTATAGACACCGTAACGTACCTGTACATCATGCCTGTCTTCCGAGTGTAGGGCGTGCACACACCCGCGACCCACCCGCCTGCTCTGCTGTGATTGAACACAGGAGGACTTAGTCAACACACATATACTGCGGTAGGGCGGCTCATACAGGCACCATAACGTACCTGTGCGCCACGTCATTCTTCCGGGTGTAGGGTGTCCGTTCATGCACTCCCCCCGCCCGCCGGCTCGCTGTGATTGAACACAGTAGGACTAAGTCAGTCACTGATTCACGCCCCGGACCTGCTGATCGGCTAAGTCCATCCAATCACAGGCCAGAGCTCTGTGTTGACAATTAACCCACAGCTCTGTACAGAGGAAACAATCTCTTTCTTTTCCCTGCAAACCAGGGATAAGAATCAATAAGATCTTTAGAAAAAAGCAGCACACATTACACATTGTCAGGCACACATTTAACCCGTTGATTACCCTAGATGTTAATCCCTTCCCAGTGAGGATTATTAGTACAGTGACAGTGTATAGCAGGGATATGCAATTAGCGGACCTCCAGCTGTTGCAGAACTACAAGTCCCATGAGGCATAGCAAGTCTCTGACAGCCACAAGCATGACACCCAGAGGCAGAGGCATGATGGGACTTGTAGTTTTGCAACAGCTGGAGGTCCACTAATTGCATATCCCTGGTGTATAGTATTAGTACTGTATTAGTGTCACTGGTGATGTCAGTGTCAGTTAGTCGGTTCCCACAAAGTGTCAGTTAGTGGCAGATTGTCCGCAACACTATCACAGTCCCACTATAAGTCGCTGATCAGTGCCATTACTAGTATAAAAGAAAAATCAGTATATAAACCACAGTCTATGGCCTATGTCCAGTGTCTAGTCTATGCCCAGTTTATGTCCAATATCCAATGTTGAGTTTATGTTCATTGTCTAGTCTATGTCCAATGTTCAGTGTCTATGTCCAATGTCCAGTCTATGTCCAATATCTAGTCTATGTCCAGTGTCAGTGTTTAGTCTATGTCTAGTCTATATTCAATGTCTAGCCTAGGTCCAATGCCCAATGTCTAGTCTATGTCCAATGTCCATTGTCTATGTCCAATGTCCAGTGTCTAGTCTATGTCCAGTGTCAGTGTCTAGTCTATGTCCAGTGTCAGTGTTTAGTCTATGTCCAGTCTATATCCAATGTCTAGCCTGGGTCCAATGTCCAATGTCTAGTCTATGTCCAATGTCCATTGTCTATGTCCAATATCCAGTGTCTAGTCTACGTTCAATATCTAGTCTATGTCCAGTGTCAGTGTTTAGTCTATGTCCAGTCTATAGCCAATGTCTAGCCTAGGTCCAATGTCCAATGTCTAGTCTATGTCCAATGTCCATTGTCTATGTCCAATGTCCAGTGTCTAGTCTACATCCAATATCTAGTCTATGTCCAGTGTCAGTGTTTAGTCTATGTCCAGTCTATGTCCAATGTCTAGCCTAGGTCCAATGTCCAATGTCTAGTCTATGCCCAATGTCCATTGTCTATGTCCAATGTCCAGTGTCTAGTCTATGTCCGATGTCTAGTCTATGTCCAGTGTCTAGTTTATGTTCAGTGTCTAGTCTATGCCCAATGTCCATTGTCTATGTCCAATGTCCAGTGTCTAGTCTATGTCCGATGTCTAGTCTATGTCCAGTGTCTAGTTTATGTTCAGTGTCTAGTCTATGTCCAATGTCTAGTCTATGTCCAATGTCTAGTCTATGTCCAGTGTGTATTCTATGTCCAATGTCTATGTCCAATGTCCAGTCTATGTCCAATGTCCAGTGTCTAGTCTATGTCCAATGCCCAGTCTAGGTTCAGTGTCTAGTCTATGTTCATTGTCTAGTCTATGTTCATTGTCTAGTCTATGTCCAGTGTGTATTATATGTCCAATGTCCAGCATCTAGTCTATGTCCAGTGTCCATGTCCATTGCCAGTGCCTATGTCCAATGTCCAGTGTCTAGTCTATGTCCAATGCCCAGTCTAGGTTCAGTGTCTAGTCTAGGTTCAGTGTCTAGTCTATGTTCATTGTCTAGTCTATGTTCATTGTCTAGTCTATGTCCAGTGTCTAGTCTATGTCCAATGTCTAGTCTATGTCCAGTGTCCAGTGTCTATGTCCAATGCCCAGGCTATGTCCATTGTCTAGTCCAGCCTTTCTCAACCTTTTCAGCATAGAGGAACCCTTGGAATAGTTCTCCGGTCTCAGGGAACCCCTTCTAAAAATTAGAAATCTACAACTCATGATACATTAGTGTGATGGTCAGTGGGAAGAATGGTCCTTACACATGTGGTCATTGGTGAAGTATTGCCTCCTTACAGATAGCTAAAAAGATCAGTGGTGTCAGTGGAAACTTATCTGAGAGAGACAGAAATTGCCCAATACTGAAGGAACCCCTAGCAACCTCTGGAGGAACCCTAGGGTTCCACGGAACACTGGTTGAGAATCACCGGTCTAGTCTATGTCCAATGCCCAGTGTATGTTCAGTGTCTAGTGTATGTTCAGTGTCTTGACTATGTCCAAGGTCTAGTCTATGTCCAAGGTCTAGTCTATGTCCAAGGTCTAGTCTATTTCCAAGGTCTAGCCTAGTCCCAATGAGGTAAATGTAGGTCAAGTTGTTCTTAGCTGAATATATGTGCACAGGGGTTAATTATAAAATATAAGGGTAAACTATCCAATATGCTTACTCATGAACACAAAAGCAGGGTGTGCCAACACTATATAAATAAATCTGGTAAAATAAGCCAATTGGGAAGCCACATTTGGCTCGGATGTCGCTTTGGCTCTCTTTTACCTTTGAAGTTGCTTGTGGCACTTGTCAGCAGCGACTTGCCTTCTATGTGATGACATAACTACTCTCCGGATACAGTATATGCCTTTATTTCACATGATCTTTTACATCTCAGATCTCACAGTGTCACTTGTGCCAAATGAATATGTTCCCATCTTCGAGAAATAACAGCCGCAGTTCTTGGCACTTCATGCAGTTTCTCTCGTCGGATTGTGTTTTTTTGTTTTTTTCTTGCAGACGAAGAGAACTGGCACGCCACGTATTGTTTTTTCATTTATTGCGCCAGCTGTCTCACTAATTGGCTCGCCATTATACGGCTAATGGTTTGGATATTAGAAACTGGTAGGATTATTTAGTGCAGACCTATTCCTCATGAGGACCAGAAGACCATAGACATGGGGGGGAGATATACGTCTGGTGGGAGATTCCAGATACCGGCAGGAGGGTATGGTGGGCAAGGAATAGAGTCTTACCAGAAATATGTGCCATAAACTTTTGTGTGCCAGAGGAATGCTGCTGAGGAATAACCATCGGGATTGTGGTAGAAAGCAAAGCAGACAAAAAAAAAAAAGAAAGAAGTCAGGCCGTAATTGTTGGTGTAGGTGAGGAAATAAAACATCGTCAAAGCCCAACGGAGGCCAATTTTCCTTTGATTGAATGGATTTCTCCAATTTTTTTACCGGATTTCACCAGTTTTAAAGAGGTTGCCTATACAAGGGCCCCAGGTTCCCACCACTTCCCCTGGCTTCCTTATGCTCATCTTCCCCGTCTGCCCTTGACAATAGCCCCAGGTTCCCACCACTTCCCTGACCTCCTTATGCTCATCTTCCCCGTCTGCCCTTGACAAGGGCCCCAGGTTCCCACCACTTCCCCTGACCTCCTTATGCTCATCTTCCCCGTCTGCCCTTGACAAGGGCCCCAGGTTCCCACCACTTCCCCTGACCTCCTTATGCTCATCTTCCCCGTCTGCCCTTGACAAGGGCCCCAGGTTCCCACCACTTCCCCTGACCTCCTTATGCTCATCTTCCCCGTCTGCCCTTGACAATAGCCCCAGGTTCCCACCACTTCCCTGACCTCCTTATGCTCATCTTCCCCCGTCTGCCCTTGACAAGGGCCCCAGGTTCCCACCACTTCCCCTGACCTCCTTATGCTCATCTTCCCCGTCTGTCCTTGACAAGGGCCCCAGGTTCCCACCACTTCCCCTGACCTCCTTATGCTCATCTTCCCCATCTGCCCTTGACAATAGCCCCAGGTTCCCACCACTTCCTCTGACCTCCTTATGCTCATCTTCCCCGTCTGCCCTTGATAATAGCCCCAGGTTCCCACCACTTCCCCTGACCCCCTTATGCTCATCTTCCCCGTCTGCCCTTGACAAGGGCCCCAGGTTCCCACCACTTCCCCTGACCTCCTTATGCTCATCTTCCCCGTCTGCCCTTGGCAAGGGCCCCAGGTTCCCACCACTTCCCCTGACCTCCTTATGCTCATCTTCCCCGTCTGCCCTTGACAAGGGTCCCAGGTTCCCACCACTTCCCCTGACCTCCTTATGCTCATCTTCCCCGTCTGCCCTTGACAAATAGCCCAGGTTCCCACCACTTCCCTGACCTCCTTATGCTCATCTTCCCCGTCTGCCCTTGACAAGGGCCCCAGGTTCCCACCACTTCCCCTGACCTCCTTATGCTCATCTTCCCCGTCTGTCCTTGACAAGGGCCCCAGGTTCCCACCACTTCCCCTGACCTCCTTATGCTCATCTTCCCCCATCTGCCCTTGACAATAGCCCCAGGTTCCCACCACTTCCCCTGACCTCCTTATGCTCATCTTCCCCGTCTGCCCTTGATAATAGCCCCAGGTTCCCACCACTTCCCCTGACCTCCTTATGCTCATCTTCCCCGTCTGCCCCTTGACAATAGCCCCAGGTTCCCACCACTTCCCTGACCTCCTTATGCTCATCTTCCCCGTCTGCCCTTGACAAGGGCCCCAGGTTTCCACCACTTCCCCTGACCTCCTTATGCTCATCTTCCCCGTCTGCCCTTGACAAGGGCCCCAGGTTCCCACCACTTCCCTGACCTCCTTATGCTCATCTTCCCCGTCTGCCCTTGACAAGGGCCCCAGGTTCTCACCACTTCCCCTGACCTCCTTATGCTCATCTTCCCTGTCTGCCCTTGACAAGGGCCCCAGGTTCCCACCACTTCCCCTGACCTCCTTATGCTCATCTTCCCCGTCTGCCCTTGCTGCCTCTACCTCGGTTGCAACTGGCAACATTTTTGAAGGCCTTCGTGTATGGGAGAGCATGTAACCTCCTCCCTTGCATGCAACTGGCTCCTCGACCTGAGAACTGTCACTTGACAGAGGAAGTGATGACACTGCTTACCCAGGTCGCTGACATCGCTATTGCCAGCAATGGAGGAAGGAGAGACGATGGAACATAGCCTAGATAACTATAAGGACATTTGGGAATTTGGGGGGGGGGGGGGGGGTGCTTTTCAAAGACATTGCCACTCATAGCCAGGTCGTTAACTTCCTGTGATCATCAGCTCCATCTAGTGGTCAAAAAGGGGTATTTTTCTATATAGGGATATTTTAGGAAAATATGAACTTTATGGCCATTAGATGGCGCTGACTATCGTACTTGTGTTTAAAGAACTTATTAGTCAGCGCCATCTAGTGGCCATAAGGCAGCGCCATCTAGTGGCCATAAGGCTTTATTACCTTGATTGGGGTAATAAAGTGGTTTCTAAAGGCAGAAGTTTTTTTTTTTTTTTACCTTAAAATGATTGTAAAGGCTCCAGGTTTTTACCTTCATGCATTCTAATATTCTATGCATGAAGGTAAAAAAAAAACAGCAGCACCCCCAGTCCCTCCTATCCCCATAACTTACCTGAGCCTTATCTCGATCCAGCATGAGAGCCTCGGCTCTCCCGGGGTCTTTCCCTCCTCATTGGCTGAGAAAGCAGCGGTAGCCATTGGCTCCAGCTACTGTCAATCACAGCCAGTGAGACAATTAGGAGAGAGCAGCAGCTCGGGAGCGAGCCTGCTTGGGTGCCCCCATAGAAATATGCTTGTTATAAGGGCACTCGGCGGGGGAGGGATGGAGTAGGGGACCCAAGAAGAGGAGGATTGGGTTTGCTGTGTGCAAAACCACTGCAAAAAAAAATAAAAATAAAAAAAGGAACCTTTAATTAGAACTTTAAATCCAGTCTAT